>NC_139966.1:44478433-44840933 GCF_963993115.1 Abramis brama | reverse complement strand
AGAGTTTGCCCCCAAAAAATAAATGTAATCTTTATAGTGACCATGGGGTGTCAAGCTTAAAAAGGGGCAACAATAAAAAAATACACATTATAAAATCAGCAAATAGTCCAATATGACAAGTGCACTGTATTCAGAATCTCAATATTTACTGATAATCTTCATCTCTGCCAGTCTGCCTAAATTTCAGTTTGTTCATCACACAGATTACTTGAAATACAGTGCACAAGTCAAATTGGCCACAGTCACAGTTTGGGACCTTTTTGGTCCTTGACCAGTATTATTATATTATATTATATTATATTATATTATATTATATTATATTATATTATATTATATTATATTATATTATATTATATTATATTATATTATATTATATTGCAAAATAGAATAGATAAATAGAAATACAGCAACATTCCTGTTTATTCATAAACATATCCCTACCCCTACACATAAGTTATCCCTAAAATAAGAGGGAAATGATAGGTAAACAACACTGATGTGCACCTTAAATTGACATAAATTGTAAACTCGTCCCTCAAATCTGATTGGTTGATGGATCAACAAAGATGTTAAAACGGAAACATGTTGCACTTGGTAAAATCAGTATCTGCTGAACCTTACAGCAATGAAGAAGACTCTTTGACTCTTTTTTTTTATTTTTATGTATGTTGAAAACTTTCAAACATTTAATCAAACGTGGCATATTGGATTAGAATCACACCTTTTTCAGGCCTTCAAAAAGCTCCATGTCCCAGATCTGAGTTGGGGGAGAAAAAGTCAGACTGACCCAGCAGATTGAAGTGGAGTTGGAAAAGTAGGTGGGAACCACAGAGCGCCGGATGAGCCAATGGCCCAGTCTGACAATTCACTTCAGCAATCAGGTCAAAGACAAACCACAGCGGACATGCGCGCGCACACGTGCAAACTCAATTACACTGTCTTTGTCTCTCACACATTTACAGGGTGCAAATTGCAAGGTGTGTGTATGTGTGTATAGAGGTCTTAAAAAGTACATATTATTTTGCAATGCTCACAAACAGAAGTCACATTTCCCAGAGGAGGTAACCATAGAAACTGAATGCAGCTTGAACAATTTCCGTTGCAATTAGTATCTGCCATAAGGCAACAAAACATGACAAGTACTGTCATTACTTTATATAGATTTGCATATCACAAAAATATTAAATTTTTTATATTAATTAGTTTATTTATTTTTTTTGCTTTATTTATACAAATGTTTGACCCCAAAAGGAGGTTTTCTCGGATTTAGCTCACTTCAAATTTGCCCACAAAATATAGTCACACACACACTCATGCTATAGCTCTCTGCTTTGATTGACAGGCAACCTCTAAATGAGGTGGCTCTGCATGATGGAGAGATTGTGGTGTCATTTCTTCCAGAGTGAGAGAAGAAATTTACCCATCATGCCGCACACTGTTCCATATAGGAACACAACAACACATACAATTCAGCCTCTCTAAAAATAGCTGGAAACTTCAGGCGAGTGGCAAGTGCAACGCACAATCTCCACTGCACAGCAGGACTTAAAATCAGCTCAGTGGACGAATTCAATCACGACTCTAATAATATGCATGGAAACGCAGGGGTACGTTTCAGTCCATGAACCCGACTTTGAATAATCTCCTCAAACTGAACAAAACCGTTCCCGACCCAAGTGTCTGCCATTAGCGATTTCTCATCGCTGAAGAGAAAGCGGGAAATCCGCTCAAACTAGGATACTTGCGGCCTCAGAGGCAATGACATCATCACCGCTAGCACCGCCAGCGAATATCATGATGGCATGGTAGAACAAGTGTTTGCGCTTTTCCGTGGCATTGCGCCCATGCAGACTGTGGGTTTTAGACTGGCTTGGTTGAGCGAAGGCCAAAACCACAGCCATCCCACAGTGGAATGGAAGTTAACATGACCACCCTAAAAACAATATTTGCTGCCATTTATACACACAGGGTCCTAAAGTAACTTTTTGCCACAAGTGCCAATTACAACGGAATTAAGAAAACAATTCCTGTCATGAAACTGTATTTTTATTACCCATATGATAATGGAAATATTTAGCTGTTTTATATTCATTGTATAACTGAGGCAAACAGTGGAGGTCTTTGTATCACTTGTAGTGTCACACACAGACAGTCTCTATGTGATTAAAATCACAATACGTGAGAAACAAAATCCCAGTGGGTGGTGATCGGTAACACCACCTGTCACTATTGTGGCAGGTGGCTTTAACTATCACCACCCATTGTGATTTTGTTTCTCACGTTTTCATTTTGTCAGCTTAATATGAGCAATATTCCATATTCCATCCTAGATTTTCAAGTCATGGATTGACTGATCTATTAGTAGAGAATTTGACAGAGATAAAGGTCAGTGTCATTCAGTAGAGTGTTTACGAGAGAAGATAAATCAGTTGAAAATATAGTTTTAAACAAGTTCTTACCTGAAATAAAATTAATAAATACTATATAAAAATTACTAAAATAACAGTGTTTGGTTTCATGTTTTCTGAAGTTGCGATTCATATAGGCCTACTCTAAAAATGTAATGTGGTATTATCCTTACACTTTGAATTCATGTGAGTGTACATATCTTAATCATTATTTAAACTATTTAAGTATATTCATCAAGCTAAAACATTTGTGCAGATATCAGAAATGACTATTTCAAAAATATCATTAAAGTATTGGGAAGTCGCACCACATGGCATAATACTTACTCACATTTGATGTTCAGTGAGTGTTAATTTCAGACCTAGTACACGCATTTTCAAAGAATCTTTTGATTCAAATCCTAGAGGTGTGAACATAGACACCCCCCTCCAGCTTTACACCCTCACATCCCGTGGGATCAGCCGACCATTTAAATTGAATTCCACATCATTCCAAGAATCGTCCTCCCTCCTCAGTGACAGATGCGGATGGTTTATTCTAATTGGTACCAAAGGCAGAATTGACTTAGTGAGCATGATCTAACTGCCGTCTCAGCTAATGACTATAATAGCAAGCAGACACTAGCTCTGTCTCTCTCTCTCTATCAAACACACATAATCCCACACTCTACCCCCTGTAGGCCAAGCGATAACTCTCACATTTATAGCAGAATAGAAATCGTTTAAGCCATGGTCTGGGTTGCTGATATAAGCTCTAACACTGCAACAGCTTCCATTACAAGCAGGCGAATTTGTAAGACATGACATGCTTTTTTATGTTCTCAAGATAAGACACACACACACACACACACACGCACGCACGCACACACACACACGCACATGCACGCACACACAATATATTCCATTCCACATTGAAAAATGTTTGTGGAAGTATGAATTTTACTTAGCAGATAAATACATAAGGCACAAAATGCTGTGGTGATGCAAATAATAGACACAATACACAGCAATTGGAAGTTTTTGTGTTGTGCTAATATGCACATATCAAGAAATCACAATATATATATAGCGTTTGAATAACTTATTCTATTTGAATATAATAGTATATAATATTTTTTATGCATTACTAGTCTTCAGTGTCACATGATCCTTCAGAAATCATTTTAATTTGCTGATTTGGTGCTCAAGAAACTTTATCATTATTATCAACGTTGAAAACTGTTGTGTTGCATAAATATTTTTGAGGAAACCATGATAAGTTATTTCATTCTTTTGATGTTGTGTTTTCATGGGGACTTTCCAAAGACATAATGATTTTTATGCTGTATACAAACTGTATATTCAATCCCACTACACTAACCTTACCCCTAAACCTACCCATCACAGAAAACTTTCTGCATTTTTACATTTTCAAAAAACATCACTAAGTGTGATTTATAAGCTGTTTCCTCATGGGGACCAAAAATGACCTCACAAGGTCAAGGATTTCGGATATTGCCATCTTTTTGGGGACATTTTGCTCCCATAATGTAGGGTTTATGGGAATCTCTAAGCATACAATTCTCAAGTCTATTGTTTTTTCCAGCATGACACAGATGTTATAAAGATGTAAAGTGCAGAGAGAGCAAGATTGGAAAGGAAATAATTACCACCATCCTCTGGGAAACGAGACATGTAAACAGATCACAACCACTTGTACAGACAGAAAATATTTCTAAAATAGTGCAGCTGACTGCTTAATAAGTGAGAATTGATGGCTTTTCTGTTAACAAGCTTCATTACCATGTCATACAAACATCAAACATTCACATATAATATTAGCTAATTAATTAAAGCAGAAACGCAATTCCAGCATCCCTAAACAATGTTCAATGTCAAACATCTATCAGAACAGTTCATTAGCCTCAAAGAAAAAGTACAACAGTTGAAGTGTTGCCACATCATGCAGAGATATCATATTATAGCCGTCTCTATATGATGATCATAAACCACTCGGTGATGCAAGACACAAAGTCGAGGGCAATGGTTTTTTCTCTTCGTGTGACACTTTCTCATGCACGTAGAGCAGAACTTTCCAGAAAACCAGTGCAAAATGCCATAAAAAGTACAGATTTCAAAGAAACATGGAGTTTCTGCGACTTAACAAAAATCAATGTTTTATCAGTTAAGTAATAGATTTAGCACGCACAGTTTTGGAGAACTGTTTATAGGAATTGCCACAGGTCTCTGCTTGTGAACTTGCGATAAACAGCATTCATTTTCCATTGAGGAATGATTAAGTCACCCAAGCTAAACTTTAATTGAGGTTTAGACCTTTTATGCTGAAGACAGCAGACTGCAACAGATTAAAGGTCTTGAGCCAGCACCTGTAATCAAATGATTTTTTTCCATTGTAAAAAAAAAAAAAAAACACCTTTCCTGAAATGTAATGCAAGATAAGAGGTGAGTTGATAGTGCCATTTAAGATTTGATTCCCTATGTAATTTTACAGCACTGTAACCATTTTATGGTTCAAGAGCCCTTTGAAATGTCTCCGTCTGGGTCAAACTTGTGCCAGCAAAGTGCATGATATATGTGAACTTAAATAAAATAAATTAAATTAACTTAATAAAATTGTATTATTATTATTATTAATAATGAACGAATAAAAAAAAAAGTATATATATATATATATATATATATATATATATATATATATATATATATATAGGCTATATATATATATATATATATATATATATATATATATATATATATACACACACACACACACACACACACACACACACACACACACACACACACACACACATATATATATATACATTCGTCACTTGAGATATGGGTCTTTCTGCATTTGTAATGCAGACATAAAAAGGGCAAAAAAATAAATAAAATAAATTAACCCCGCAATGTTACTATTCCTGTCCAATAGTCGAATATGAAATATGAACACAAAAAATATGTTGGAACAGATTCCTTACAAGGGATTGGAAGCATTTAGCTCTACAGAAAGGCTTTGAAATCAATCAAAGGGGCTGGCGGAGGGAAGTTAATTCCACGGTGTTTAAGAGTAGACATATTAGAAGAACAGTAAGACATTTTATTCAGTTCGAGCGCTGGAGGACTTTATTCAACAAGGACAACCTGTTAATTCAAGCACCAGGCTTGATTTGTGCTTTTTAGAGTCGACCTCAGAGAGTCTAGACAAAAGCTACATCCAACAAACAAAATGCACAGTCAATTTGAGTAACCAGCATCTGTGACATGTACAAATATTGAGCTTGGGTTATCTCGCTGCAAAAAGAAAATGATCTATGACGGGTTTTAAACAAATCTGAACAACAGAAACAATGAATATAAAGGGCCAAATATGTTATATAAAAATAAAACTTAAAATTTCCACTAATTCTAATTAAATAAAATTTAAACAATATGATTTTTTTTAGCGCACTCTATCCTCCAAAATAAAACTAAACATTTCAGGGTTGAAAAATGTCAGCTTGGAGCAAGTTTTCACATTTTTCACGTTTTAATTAATTACAATATTAATTAATGTACAAATTAATTCAATTAAATATTAAATTCAATTAAATATTATTAATGTACACATTAATTACAATATTTGTAAACCAAAACAAAGGTTTTACATTTTTAGCATGTTGCCTTTTACATATTTGCTATTGAAAAGTGTTGGTTCCCATTGTGAGAACATGCCACACAAATGGGTTCAAAAAAATCTTGTGCATTAAAAGTGGAAATGTTCAATACATTCAAAAATAAACCTCCTAAATAGTGTGACAACTTCCCCAAGGCACCCCTACATCACAAAACCATTTATAAATCCAATTGACTTTTTGTACTTTGTTAGCTCATTGTACACAGGGAATGTAGAAGCATAATGCTTGCATTAATAGGTGGAGACTGAGAAGAGGAATGGAAATAAAGGGAGAGCAGTGAGAAGTGACCTGGACTGGCTCAGAGACAGATACCCACTCTAAATGATGATGAGGACACGAAGAAGAAGAAAAAACTAACATGCCCCACTTTCTGTCTGCATTTTATTCAGGGTATTAGTACAACCTGGAACTAAATTAGGTCTGCGAAAACTTGATAAACATTAGATCCAACTGTTGTACCACTTGGCTGTATGCGTTACAGTAGCTCTCTGCATTATTGATGCGCTTTTGGAGTCATGGTTTATTCAGGAAGCGCTGCACTGAGTCATCTGCTCCACTGAGAGGGGTCTTAGCGATTCAGCGTAACGCTGTTTGGGTTACACTGTGCGCTGATCCAACCCATTGATCATTAATCCAACGTGAAAAAACGGAAAAAAAAAAACCAGGTGTGGACTTGAGGGAAACGTCCCTCTCTTTGTCACCTTCGCACGCAATGAAATGTAGGATACATCTCCCGTACACACACACGCGCTGAGCACTCTGCCATAATGAGCTGCTCTAATTTCACGGCAGATGGAAAATGTCTCTTTTCTCACTCCCTCTCGCTGACGGTAGCCAGGCTGTGGCCTAGGATCGGGCAGGCCGTATCAAGTGATGGGGAAAGGGTGAAGTGGCTGGTGACTAGCTTAACCACAGTGGAAAAACTGCCTCAGCCCTCATCAATATTTCAGCCATGCCTGCTGAAAACCAATACTGGCCAACATATTCCATCTTGTCATTGGAAGAGCGGATCGAATGCCGTGCCTTGACATGCTAACATTGTCGCCTTACAAGCGGTGATGTAAAGCCTGATGTATTATTCAACGTTTCTCCAGGGGAGAAGGCGGAGGGATGACGGAGGAGGAGGAGAGGCCGTGTAACGGAGGAGGTCAAGGAGAAGTGAGCGAGAAGGTCGCAGCGAGATGATGAAATGAAAGAAGTCATTTCAGACATGTGCTCCATGTGTCACTTCAGGCTAATGGTCTCAGGGATGTGATAACAACGGTGAACCCAAGTGCCATAGTAATTAGCAGACCGGTTAAACCACTAGGTTAGGGCAGTAGTCGATGGGTCACCAACGTCATACCGGCCTTCGCGTGCACTGTTTCCTCAGAAACGGACAGATCTCCAGTTCCATCTTCTGTCGAGTGACCTGGCCACTGCCCTATCAATTATTCAACAGGATTCTGTAATCACACAATGCATACATCATCCCAGAACAGTGTGCAACTGTATATTTTCCCCCAACAGATGTTGTGCTATGTGTCATTGCATACACAGAGAGCTGTCGGCCAATTAGATCTGAATAGAGAATGTCTTTTAAAGGGTTAGTTCTTATAAGGCTGAGTAATTAATGACAGAATTATTATTTTTGGGTGAACAAACCCTTTAAATTCTGATTACAATTCTGAAGTAGTGACATAATGCTAGCATAAGTTTGATTCAATGAAAGTCAGACAAATTTACAGTAGGTAACACTTTATTTTAAGGATGACGTAGTTACATGTTACTCTATGTACTTACTATAGTAATAACAGTAAATTATGCATAATTACAAGTAACTAACCCATACCCTAACCATAATTCTATAGTATGTGCATGTAGTTAATTAAAATTACTCAGTACTTACTTGAGTAAGCACAATGTAACTACATCACCCTAAAATAAAGTGTAACCCAAATTTATATAATTACTGTAAGTCTAGTTTTTAATAATGCATTTAATTTTTCAGTATAAATTACCAAAACATGCTACCATATGCAACATATGGGGTATTTCTAGAAACATCAGATAGTATTAATAATCAGTGTTTAAAATGCCACCTACAGAAATTTTTATTTTTATATACAGTATCTCATATTTATCTTATATTAACCATGAAAGAACGCTTGTCAGAATATGTAATTTACCTGGAATTTTTATATACATGAAAAGAAATGTAAAGGTGCAGTCTTTGATGGTCAAAAATAATACTATATTTAATAATTATGGCTGATGTATGATTTGCTCTGTATTGTGCTGCACTGAATCATCTTGTAGTGCTTACATTTATGTTAATGAAAAAATCTGCTCAACTATTATTATATGAAATAATAGAACGCTGTATGTTAAAGGCAATGACTGATGAATATTTCATGTTTCATGTAAACAAACCTTTTTTCATTAATTCATATGTCCTGCACAATGGGGTATTTCCAGCCCTTTTTTGATCTATAGCAGATAAAGAGACTAGGAAAATATGAGTAAGAGAGGAAATGACTGTATTTCTAGAGCAGACTGTATCACCACACCCCCTTTCCTTCACCAGATGGTACAATCCACATGCATTCAGATCAGCCGAATAACCCTTAGTCACAGTTGTCCAGATAATGACCTAAACCCGACCCCTCCCCTGCTTCAAACAGCTATTATTTACTGGCTTATCTTTGCTTTGTTTCCCATGGGGGCAAAGGGGCAGGTGGGCAGACTGGTGGCACAGAGGGCCGTTTTACTGTAAACTCCCTCCAAAAGCCCCCCACTCATCAGGCTGATTGTTCTGGCTTCCCGTTTTCCTCCCGTGAGGATTGAGTTAGGATAGATTTAACTGGGACTTGTTCACGTATTTGCGTGTCAAAGCAGACTGTTGAACCAACAAATACACACCCATAAAGGAAAATAAGTAAATAACCTCTAAAGAAAACTCTGAAGATGAGCTTCAATTTCAGCATCTGATTTCCCCGAACAAGACCTTTTTATTATCCGGGCTAAATCCTCAGCTGATCTCGATTTTATGAGCCCTCGTCCGCTTTCGCAGCGGCTCTTACAGCTCTAATGGATGTTTGGCTCTCATAATGACTCCTATTTCATGAATATCATGTACTCCTGACGCAGATGTGGAGCTGTTCCAGACAGACAGCACCTTCTGTGTGTGTATGTTTACATTAGTAAACAGTGGCGGTGTATGTGTGTGTGTGTTGACTCAAGTTATTGATGGGGAGAATAACTGGAGTGTAAACAGGTTTGTTGATGTAATCATATTACATTTCCATTTTTCTCCTTCCACTTCGTGAACTTTCAGTTCCTTTTCTTATCACCAGACAGTGAACCAGAAAGAGTTAAAGGGAAAGTTCTCCTGAAAATGAAACCGGCATGACCTTTCTTTCTTCTGTGGAACATGTAAGGAGATGTTTAGCGGAATGTTCATGCTGCTATTTTCCATATAATGAAAGTGAATGGTGATACACTAAGTATTTTGAAGCCATATGTCAGCTTGACATTTTAGTTTGAAGAGCTATAGCCTTTCATTGTATGCAAAACTCTTTAGTGGTTTATGGTAGACAGAAAATCAAACAGGTTTGGAATGACATGATGGCGAGTAAAACGATGACAGAATTTTCATTTTGGCTGAACTGTCCCTTTGAACATCAAAAGGCTGGCTTTACTGGTACAAAGATTTAGGCAAACGCACAGAAGATATGGAAACCATGATATATAATATTAAAATTCAGCCTTATAGTTGCTCAGAAAGGCAACACATATACTTATCTGATCCAAAGTCACGTAGGACACCCATATACACAAACAGGTCATGAGATCTACAAGTTTCCATAACTTCAAAGGGTGGATCACACAATGATTGGTGATTGTGTCACTTAAGTCAAAAGGTCAAAGTTAAAGTACATCTGACAGAGTGAATCACACTGTAAATCCATTGGGATGGAAAATTCTACAGAGGAAGCTCAGCACCATAAAAAAATAACTCAAATCTAAATAAGTAATATTCACATGGCAAGTATTTGGACACTTCACAATGTCTGAATGTCATTATAAGAGACATTAGAAAACAAGATTTCAAACAATAAAATTGTTATGAATGGGTTACACTTTATTTTAAGGTGCTTTAGTTACAGAGTAATTATACAAGTAGTACAGAGTAATATTTATTAAAAACAGGTACTTGCTGTATAATTAGGCTTAGAGTTTGGTTTATGGTTAGTATCTTGCATAATTTACTGTTATTACTGTAGTACACTCCTGTAAGAATGTACATGTATTCATAACACATATATACAATACCAAATACACAAACATAACCGTAAACAGTTTCAAATTAAGGTAAATATGCTTCTGGTTTTCAAACTTGTGGTTGTTATGTTTGGCCACCTGCATGACGGAGACTGACAAAAATCAGAAAAATGAAATCAGTTCAGAGAAAAAGTTCCCAAACCTCTAGAAATGCCAATGCCAAATTAAATCATCACACTAGTGTTTCTAGCTCAGTTACATATTAAATGCATTTTCCCTCATTTAACATATATATCAAATCAACATTTATATATAAAATCAAACTTGGATGGCTCAAAAGTACTTTTAACACAAGAACATAATGGTTCAGAAGATTAAAAAAAAGAAGAAAAAAAAAGAAAAAACAATGTGAACAACTGATCTAATGCTAATCTGATGATCTAAAGTGCAGCTTCAGAATCCCAAACACTTTTTAGGGGCCACTGGACATGCCTATGACTTTTAAGCTACTCATAAAGCTAATCATAAAACCATCAAAGCTTATTTTATATCTCTCTGAGTGTTCAGTTGTCTAAAGCAGCATGATGCTTACAGACAGCAAGCCTGGTGTCAAGTCTTCAAGAGGACTGTGAGGGAAAGAGAAAGACAGATAGGCAGCTGTTGGGAGTTGCCCAGTTCTGATGCAAAGCCCCAGGTGGTGAAGAAGACAGCTGTGGAAACATAGGGGGAAATCCCACTGGCTTTTAGGGAGATTTCCCTCCAAACTCCTTAATACAGAAGCTTCCCAAATACAAACACTGGACCACGGTCGCACTCATTACGGAATGAGCTTTCAGGCTGAGTCACATAGAGAGTTCGTCATGTGTCAGAACGGAGAACTGACCTTTAAAGAGTGTGAGCTAATTAACAACAAATGTCAGAGACAATGACAGTTGAACAGCAACATTTCTGTCGCTAAATAACGAGAGGAATTCGCTTGGTGCTGAGCTAAGCAGTTACCTTATATGGTGGTGACCCTGACAAACCAGATTCTTGGTGCACAACATAGCATAAACACACACGCACACGTGATCACAGTCTGTCATTCTGAGCATGTTCCCATGATCTAGGTGGGGGAACAACTTTTCAAGAAAAGTTTCAATTTAGTTAAACAAAATAAAAGTAATATTTTCCTTACACCTTCAGTACATGTGACTGTACATATCATAACCCTTGTGCTGTGTTGAAAATCACAAAATGACCAGCCTTTGTAAATATCAAGCGTAGCGTCAGTTCTGGCAGGTCACATTAGTCAAGCTTGCATCAGCTGACTCTCAGCTGATCCACGTGTACCTATAGGAATACGACGCCTATCACTGTATATAAGCTCCTTCAGTATTACCAACAGGCAACAGCTATCGCGTTTCTCAGGAGCGAATTACCCTCCTCCATCCCCAGCTCCTCCTACCGTCCAGTCAGGATTTGGCATTCTGATTTCCCTTGAATCAGACTAAATTCTCGAATTATGTTGTTCATTAAAATCTTGAATTAATGATATCTGCAATACATTCATGTTGGTTCTGTTCTGTTAACGCTAAGGGTTATTGCTGCTCTCCCTGCTCTTATCCATGCTAGGCTGCATGGATGCGCAGGGAGTTATTGCCCAGAACAGAACCATACCGCCAATCCAAGCTGTATGCTAATTGTCGATCATATTTGACGATAGTAGTCCTGACAGAACTCTCATTATGCTTTATTGTCACCAACTATTGGATACAATCTTTTTGTCAACTTATTTGTATATTTACATCTACCAGCTGGAGTGCCCTTGATTTCCACTAGAGGGCACTCCTACCATCTTTGTTATCTCACCACAGACTACATTTCCCATAACCCATTGGCCTGACTCATTGTGCCTGATTATATCCACCTGTGTCTCATTCTTCTTGTTAACCCTGCTTATATAGAAACCCTGTGTTTTCTGTAACTTATTGCGAAGTCTTGTTTAGGGTAACACTGCATTTCGGAGCGCTCGGGTAACTCGTGTTTGACCTGGTTTCCCTTATTTCCCCGTTTGCCTGTCTCTTGGACATTGTTTTATATTTGGACTGTTTGCCTTTGTGTTTGATCCATTGCCTGTTACATGGATTTTGATTTGGGATTGCCCTAATAAAGCTGCATTTGTATCCTCAGCCTTTGCGTCTCAGAGCAGTTTCATAAATAGAAAACCTGTCTGAATTGGAAGAAAACAAGCTGATGAAAAGATTGAACTCGATATTTGACAATAACATAGCATAACTTGAGATTTATAAGGATTTTTCATAGGCCGGTCATTTGTGAAGGGGAATACTATAAGGTAAAACAAGGGCGAGAAAAAAAGAAAAAAAACACAAAAATAATTAAAGCAAAAACACAACCAGAGGTTTAATTATTATTAGTTAAGAATTTCTTTCAAGGTAAATTTTTTTATTCATATATATCAATATGTTTTAGGGAGTCGCACCACATGACAACCTTAGTACAACCTGAACTAACCTTGCCTCGTCATAAATGGATCAAGTTATCTGAAACAAAGTCATGAGGGTCTGCACTCTTTTATTTTTATGGTTCAAGTTTTTCTACACGACTTGGTGGACAAAGGTTTTTTTTTTCAAAGATTTATACGCATAAATAAATAAAGAATCTCACATAAACACACATGCACATGTACACACAGTCTTGTCATTCTGAGCTTGGTCATGTGACTGAAGACAAGCTCAAAAGGGAGGTAGGAATGGGATGGGGGGGGAAACCCTAGTCTGGAAATGTCAACCCTTGATCAAAACCCCTTTCCAAGACCTCCGTCATAGTCCTTGAAGATATTTAAAGAAGTCACCCTGCTCGTAAATCAGACCTGAGTCACATTTCAGAGTTGTGTAAGGCTTTCACCTTTTAGACCTGGGAATTCCATACATACATGGACATTCCCTTTCTGAATTCTTCAAAATAAAATCTCAAATGCCCACACTCATAAGTGGATCACACATATATCCTTTGCTCTTCATATCTGCCGTAGGGTTCCTGAAACTGGCCGTGCTAAGCCATGCTTCTCAGTGTCTATAAAAGGGAATTTTTCTCTCTCTCTTCTTATCAGAGTCCAGTCTGGGTGTCTCTAAGGGCTGAAAGGTTCAGTCTGACAGGCTTTTATTAACAGTTCTGCCAGTCTGTGAAACCCCACAGTTATCAGAGCAGCAGTTATAAATGGTGCCCAGCTACAGCCCACATGTGCGACCTTCCTTTTTTAAAAAAAGGAACAGTTACATTCACACATTTTCTCATTCAGCATAGATCTATCTATCTATCTATCTATCTATCTATCTATCTATCTATCTATCTATCTATCTATCTATCTATCTATCTATCTATCTATCTATCCATCTATCCATCTATCCATCCATCCATCCATCCATCCATCCATCCATCATGTTTTGTAGAGTAGCGCCACACAATATTTACAACCTGAACTAACCTTGCCTTGTCATAAAAAGTTATCTGATATTTTAAAATGCTTATTGACCACAAGACACATTCATGAGGGTTTACAGGGGTCCTCTCTATGACATAATTTCCTGTTTTATGTTTTCTTCCCTGCATTTTTCTGCTTGTTCTTCTACATGACTTGGTGGACAAACGTTTTTCAAAGATTTATAAGTAAATAAATACGTAAATAAACTTCATTCAACATTCAATAATTGTATCACCCATCACAACAGAACATTCATTGACCAGGTTTCATGAACATAACAGGTCTGACTGAGAAAAAGTGACAGTGGTGAAAAACATCTTCTGTATAGACACATGGAATTGCATGTGGAAAAATATAGTGATCAAACAATAAAAGACACCAACACTTCAGGTGAAGGGCTTTTTTTCATGTCTGAAATGTTTACACAGCACTAATGAAGTGCTGGAAGGTATTTAATGGTGTGTGTGTGTGTTGTGTGTGTGTGTGTGTGTGTGTGTGTGTGTGTGTGTGTGTGTGTGTGTGTGTGTGTGTGTGTGTGTGTGTATGTGTGTGTGTGTGTGTGTGTGTGTGTCTGTGTGTGTGTGTACACATGTTTGTACGCATTCACTTCCATGCTGTTGTGGGTTTGGCAGAAAGTCAGTGCAGGGAGCTAAATAAAGCAAGCATTATTCTCCCCAGCTCCACTGTCACACACACACACACACACACACACACACACACACACACACTGACCTCTGGCTGCCACACTGTATCAATGGGTCTTTTATCATTTTGACAAGACTAACTTCCTGACATATCGCTGAGAGATACTTGTATATGCTTTCTAAATCTTCAGAATCAATAATAGCGAAATGAAAGAGAAAATAAAATGTAGAACGCTGGTCTGACTCATCCCGCGTTTATTGTGTGTGTGCTCTTTTTTGTCTTGCAAATAAGACCTCGCTTTCCAGTGCAGTGTCTGAATAGATGCCCACACCTGTGTGTTAGTCACGGATCACACACACAAATACACAGTGTTAGTTGCCTTGTTGCCAGCTCACCTCTATTATGCTTTCAGCCATCTTATCATCAGGCTCGGTGATCAATGGTAATAATTAGTCACAGCACAGAGAGATCACATGATAAACAGAATACTAGATAAAGTTTGACAAGGCTGCAATCTACAATCAGTTGAAACATTTTTATAATCAGTATGTGTCTTGTTTTCCAGCTAAGAGACAATGACTAAATAGTGTCAACGGTAAAGAAGAGGAAAAAGCTTTTAAAATTTTAGTTTAAAGCACAGGCCAATTTGCAGTCATGATGGTTTCATATTTTTAATTTGTACTATTTTCAAGAAACTTCTCAATTTAACAACTGTAAAAAAGTCAAATGTGGTGTAACCAGCAAATAAAGTCATATTTTCAGCCAACTGTCACATTTTTATTCAGCATGTCTTGTTGCCGGTAAACATTTTAAACACCTTTAAGAACTGTTAAAACTGTTAAAAGCATAAAGTAATAAATTAATTAATTAAATGAATAAGTATTAAAAAATAAAATTAAAAACCATTAACAAACAAATAAATAAAAAAATAATAATCTGCAAAAAGGACAAAAAATAAACTTAATTAAAGAAGAGGCTCAATATCTTGCACACTTTAGCTTCTCATATAAATGAACATTGTTTTAAGGATATTTTTACTGGAAAAATACTGATTAAGAAACATTTATTTTTCTTATACCAGGAACGTGTCTAACTCTGCAAAATCAGGACATTCCATATCTGTTCCAAGGCAACACATACCCCAGACAGCAAAACACACTGATTATAAAGGTATTTGAGCTGAGCACACTTCACACACAGTAGACATCAAGGTTTCCAGGCACATTTTATCAGACAGAATCTGTTTGAAAACACTGTGGTAAAGTAACCGAGGAAAATTACTTGGCAAGTTGTAGCAATAATGTATGACACAGTTAATACACCATAACTGCTGGCCCATATATTCAATGTTACAAGTTTCTGAATGTAATATCTCTCTCAAACACCCCTCATTCTATTCTCATGTGGATATTGATGACGATGAGGACACTATCTGGCCTCAGGTGAGTGTTTAAACCCCAGCAATGCAGTCTGTGTTTTAAAACAGTGTTTGAAATAAATACATAAATGTGCTTGTGTGAAACATAAGTGTCCTTGCAAATTTGTTATGGCTGTCTCATAAACAATCTTTTCCTCTCCCCCTCCAGTCTGAACAGGCTGAGCTACAGTTGGGAGGAGAAAAATGTGTATTTATAGAAAAGCAGACTGACTAAAATGGCTGAATGACTGGTTGTGTGGCAAAACGTTATATTTAACGCACCATGATGTCAACACCAGACTGGACCGTTGCCATGGTTTCTCACTCACTTGGCTGAGGAGGGTGCTTCTTATCAGCAATATACAGGGACAGATGTTGTGGCACAGTGATGGACTCACACACACACACACACACATACAATAGATCATCTATTGTTGCTATAATAGCAACAATAGATCATACAGAAAAAAACATAATGATGTATCAGGTGAGGTCGCATTTTTGCAGTGTACATGCAAAGACCTGGTAAAAACCACAGAGCTAATAAATATTGTTCTAAAAGCCTGGAAAACTATTTGTATTTAATTCCAGGGGCTGTAGATGCTGTTGAGGAGGGAAGTGGTGAACCCAAACTGAGCTATCAGCTCGACTGCTCTGCTCAGGAGGCTGATGTGTGCGGCTCATTTCACTACCTTATCTTGAAACGATTTCTGCAGCACCTGTGACACTTGACATTACAAAAAACAATACTCTGATCTATAAATACTCTCTACTTAAAAAATATACATCATTGTTTTTTTAATGAAATTACAGTAATGAGAATTAGATTTTTTGCATTGTGGTAATTGAGAATTTGAGGGTGAAATTAATTTAGCAGCACAATATATTTCTTATTAATGCAAGAAATTGGTAAATTACTATTATTATTTTTTTTTAAATTGCCTAATTTTCATGAAAATAGTGATGTCACAATGCAAATTTATGGTGTTTATGTCAAAACAACTGTGAAACTAATGTTCCATATCTGTTGGCATCATGTCGAGGACTGTCAAATGGGGTCTCACTTGGAGCCCCAATCACCTCTGAGTTGTAGAAAAATGGCCAATGGAATTGGCGAGTGGAATTTGCATGCCAAACCACTCCCCCGTACGGGTATATACGGCACGCATTCACTCATTCAGATTTTTGCATTGGAGCCGAGTGGTTGTGTACAGCAATCACTCTCTTTCAATTGCCTCTCAAAGAGTTTCTTGTCTCTAAAAGAGCTTGTTTCGCATTCAGTGGTGTTTCCTGGGTGCAGCGCCCGGTTCACAGCTGCATTCCACCTCGGTGCCTTTCTTCCCGGAAGTGCATGAGGTGATACAGAAGGCATCTTTTACTGCCCAAAGCCATTCCACTCTCACTACACTCGATGGCCAGGGGGTACGTGGAGATTCCTCAGGTGGAACCAGAATCATCCGCTTCTTCTAAGGCTTCCGTATCTGTTAAAGCTTACAGTACCCCTGGACAGGCAGCCTCTGCCCTGCATGCAGTGGCCATCCTGGAAGTCCATCAGGCTAAAGAGCCTGCACAAGGGTAGTTTTGAGCTGGATGCAGAAACTGCGCATGGCAACTGACGAAAGTTATGGTGTGGGCTCTTGGCCAGACAATGTCCACCTTGGTGGTCCAGGAACGCCATCTTTGGCTGAACCCTGCAGAGATGCGGGATGCTGACAAAGTCTGCTTTCTCAATGCCACTATCTCGCAAGGTGGCCTCTTGGCGACACTGTCGAAGACTTTGCCCAGCAGTTCTCGACAGTCCAAAAGCAGACTGAGGCCTTTAAGCACATCCAGTGAACTTGCTTGCACGGACACTGTGCAAGGTCAGGGAGGACGAGGAGCAGGTCTTGATGGTTGCGCCTTACTGGCCCACCTGGACCTGGGTTTCAGACCTGATGCTTCTTGCGACAGCCCCTCCCCTCAGGTTCCTGAGAGGCGGCAGGAGGCTAAATACTCCCAGGCTGCGCCTCATCTCCTCCTGGGATCTCTCTGTGGTCCTTTCTGGTCAGAGAGTTCCCTTTGAGCCGCTTGAGTCAGTCGAACTTAAGATCCTGTCTCTAAAGAAAACGCTCCAGACTGTGCTCACTTCCATCAAGAGGGTGGGGGACCTGCAGGCATTTTCGGTCAGCGAATTGTGCCTTGAGTTCAGGCTGGCCTCTTCTCACGTGATCCTGAGACTCCGTGCACAAAGTTCCCTCCACTCCTTTTCAGGACCAGGTGGTGAACTTGCAAGCGCTGCCCCCGGAGGAGGCATGGAGGACTATTATTCTTTGGGCTTACATGAGGCACTGGGTAGGTTACGACTGTATGAGGACAGTTGCCAAAAGGGCACGCTACAGCTTGCCAGCATCTGCATGCTCGTAGCAGTTCAGTGGCTGTGGCATTTCCATATGGACCCCATTTGTCAGACTTGACTGACCGATAGGGATCTTCTTGGTTACTGATGTAACCCTCGTTCCCTGATGGAGGGAACAGAGACGTTATGTCCCTCCTGCCACATCCCTGAACCACCCCACTGAATGGCCGGGATCCCTTTCTCGGCTCCTCAGCATAAACCTGAATGTTTGGATGCGTGCCACCATCTTATATACCTGTATGTATGTACGGGCATGGCATGCAAATTCCACTCGCCAATTCCATTGGGCGTTTTTCGACAACTCAGAGGTGATTGGGGCTCCCAAGTGAAAAAAACAAAGATTCTTAAAAACAAAGATGTCACATGATGTCAATTTTACCAGTATCTACAACTGGATATCTTACCTCCTGACATTCCAAAATCACAAACATAGATATGAAAATTCAAAATAAAGGATTCAAAAGCTGGGTTTTTGCAGTGATGCCATAGAAGAACCACTTTTGGTTTCCCAAAGTTTCAGTAAACAGTTCTTAAAAGAACCTTTTTTTCTTCTTCTTCTTAAAAGCAGAACAGAAGAACATTTTAAAAATCTAAAGAACATTTTTTTCACTATAATTAACCTTTTGTGTAATGGAAAGGTTCCATGAATGTTGAAGGTTTTTCATGGAACCATAGATGCCTATAAAGAACCCTTATATTTAAGATTGCAAATCCAATTAATGAATCCATAAACAGTAACTGGAACCTTCGTAATTTAGTTTCTTCTTAGCGTTGCCTATTTGTTAACATCACACAGTTTTCTACCTGCTATCACATAGTCTTCTGCTGTCAACAATATTTCATTCCTCTTTTCACAGCTATGTTTTTCTCATTTCTCTTTGCCTATCTTTTCCTGTATTCTTCTGCCTTTCAAAAACAAAGAAGCTCTATTTCACAAAAATAGGTTATTACATCACAGCTGAAAAAAAGACTGGAATACGCCACATGACATGACGCAAGTTCCCACTGAAAATCAAGTGAATACTGAAGTATTAAACTGTTTAGTGAGTCACATCCATGGCTGTCAAGTACAATAATGTGAATTAAGTAGCCTTGATGGCTCTCACAGAGGTTGTAGTAAAGTAGTCCTAAGGCAAGTTAGTTGTCTGGAACATTAAAAGGGCTGTAGAGTCGAGGAGGAGAGAGAGAGACTCCAATAATCCTGAAAAACTTCAAAGTGAAAGATGCTGTGGATTTCTTTAAGAGTTCAAGTGAGAACTGGAGTAGGAAATTGTGTATGTTTATTAGAATATTAAAAGTTGTGCCCCCAGATTATGTGTCAAATAAATCTGACATTTCCAGAATAATATCTCTTCTAAGACAAGTTGTTGTCAAATCTCCTCTTTTAATTTTTATTTTTTTTAAGTAAGGGACGGTATTTAACTATCAACCCTGTTAATTATTTTGTACAGTAAACAACTGATTTTTGGAAAAAAATAAAAAATAACTTTGAGCACAAACCTAGCAAAATTGTAGCTCACTGTTATGGTTTTTGTCTGATCTGACAGAAAAATTCTGTGAAAATTCTGTGAAAAAAAGTGAATCAGTCAATTTATAGATTTATAGATTGACACACCTATTTTTCAAGCTATTCAATCATCGTCAAGTCAGAAGTGTTACGAGAAAGTGGGAGATGACAGCAGAGGAATCAAGATCGAGAGAGAGAGAGAGAGAGAGAGAGAGAGAGAGAGAGTCAGCCATGCTGAGCTAAATACACACAGAAAGACAGTGGTGCTATTTTTAAGCCAGTGCATCTGAAATATGTAGGGAATCGGATCGGAGAATAATCTTCCATTATGCATGTATGTAGAGAATTCTCTATGAAATAAAGCACTGCAAATCAGGGGCGTTTTACACACTCAAGCATGAGACTTCGCTACACAGCACAGTGCAAAAAATAAAGCGGCAATCGAGCCTACAGGATATGTAAATCAGTGGGCCCTCAAATGTCACACCCACACTCGCCTACATAAAATAAATCCCTACAGATGAACTGCAATGGTGTAGATTTGACAGGAATATTATCAATAATGTCATCTTGAGGTACAATGTAATCTGAGTCTTTATTAAATATTGCCTTTGTTTTCATTACATAAGTGAAACAAAGCAAAAAGAGGGTAAAGATGGGAAGTAATTCTGTCACAAGTCTCAGAGTGTTTGGCATTGTAATGGATATGACAATGTTGATATGGTCTTGGTGGAATAGATCTGCTACGCTGCTGCTGCAGAGCAAGTATGGGACTTGCTACTCCTAAAACATACACAACACACTGCTGTGAGCAAGTAAGACATGAATTACTCATGGCAGATCTATACAAGTGGAGCTGGGGAAGGTGGGGAGTTTCTGAAAGCGCGCTGCTACTGCTACAGCAAATGCTGACCAGTACTTGAAGGTTGAGCTGCAAGCTCATTGGCTACTGATACAGCAGGAACCAATCAGCTGCCCTATAGAGAATGATGTGATTGTGAGCAGATTGAGTGAAGGACCTATTAGCCTGTGCTATCGAGGATTTCATGACAGAACTTAGTATTTATTATTGTATTCAGTTTAGGAAAAACAAAAGAACAACAACGGTATGTAGTGTAGGTGCATAAGAGACTTTCAATAACAAAAATTTCTTTAAAAAAATCTTAATGATCCAACACTTTTGAATCAAAATATTAGTAAAATGTACTGAAATGACCAATTCAAAAACAACAACAGCAACATATATATATATACACACACACACACACACACACACACACACACACACACACACACACACACACACACACACACACACACTTGTTCAAGTGTACTCTTCAAAAAATGTTAAAGTCCAAATCAAAGCATGATTAACCAGCCTCAAAGGCTCCTTATTACAGTATAAGCCTTTAAGCTGCTATCAGCAGCCACTGAAAATGCAGAGTCAGATATCTGTGACTGCTCTCCCATCATTCCCAACTCACCCTGAACTGCTTGACCGCACCGCCAGGCACTTAGATACCTGGAAAACAGAACTGGATTTCGCAAACACACAGTAATACATGAAATTAGTGATGAGTGCTCAGTTACCTAGAAGGGAAAGGAGATGAACACAGATCAACACCAGACACATAACACCGGACTAACTTTCCGATGGACTTGGACAAAAGGCATGACCTGATCTTTCTTACACATCTAGGACAATGTACATATGACTCACTTTGGGCAGTGTAGTTGATATGGGTTTGGTGTCTGGTGAGCTGGTGTGAGTGTCAACAGTGTTAATTACATAATGAAGCCAGAGTTATCGCTGGAGGGGATGAGAGGGCAAATTTAGCTTAAGACAGAGATGAAGGAGTAATCTCACATCTTCCCAGACACATCAAGGTAATCACAGTGTACAAAAACACACACAGTGGGTATCTGAGCTCATTAGAAACTTAGAATATTTGTGATTGTGTGAATCAGATCAAAACTGTACACACACACACACACACACTGCAATGACTCCATAACAACATGACTGAAGCATTGAATGTTGTCAAGTGTGTAAATGTGAATCTTTTTACCTCTGCTTGAGCCGTTTACAGAGAGCACACACACACATACGCACGCACGCACAAACACACGCACGTTGGGTTTCCAAGTTTTATGCCGTCTTTTCATTGACTTAATGCTTTTTATACTGTACAATCTGTATATTCTGTCCCCTAACCCTATACCCATCATAGAAAACCTTTCCAAAAAACATAATTTTATATGATTTATAAGCCGTTTTCCTCACAGGGGCCAGAAAAAACGTCCCCGCAAGGTCGAAAATTTGTGGTATTACTATTCTTGTGGGGACATTTGGTGCCCATAATGTAAGAAATACCAGGACCACACACACACACACACACGTATAGAACTAGTACACACATCCACAATAAATATGGAAGCCGCCATTGTGAACTAAATTTTGGTAACACTTTATTTTAATGTGATGTAGTTACACATTACTGCATGTACTTACAATAGTAATAACAGTAAAGTAAATTACAGTTTTTCTCGATTGTTTACACACATTTTCTGAAAGCAAGCCTCATATTTTCAGAACTCTACACACAAATCCAAAAAAACACACACAATGGGCAAAACCCCTCAATTCTCCTGCAAAATGAAACTTTACATTCAAAACAATGTTATTTCTTCTCAAAATGGTATTTTGTTTTCAAATGACACACACAAACCATCATATGAATAGACATTTATAAGAACCAGTTGAACACTGATGTGCTCAATGTAAAACACTATGATGAATGGAAAACACTTCTTCTCCATTCATCATAATGACTTAGGCCTTTTTTTGTTCAGTGTTACACTTACTACAGACAGTACATACATAAGTGTGTTGTAAAATATTTGAGAATATTGTTTTTATACTCAGAACACAAATACACGGTAACAAATATATTTTATTTTTCCCACAAAAACATTGTACACAGTGTACATCCCAACCAACACAAAGTTGTACATACAGTGGTCTACATACAAAACAACAGAAGAATTTACTGTATACAGTTACAGTAAAAAAAAAAAAATCCAATGTTGGCATCCATTGCTCCATTGAAGAGCTCACCTGTTGCCCTTTTATGCTAAAGCTCTGATTGCTAATTGTAAAACTGTGTGACGGGTGTTTGCCCATGTGATGAGTCAGTGTGCATATTTGAATGGCAGTGTGTTCCTTGTGAAAACAAGAGATTTTCTGCATGAAAATTGTGCCAAAAGCAGAGAATTGTGTGTAGTGTTTTGAAAAAGGTGTGTTTTAGAACTGCAATTTGAGTGTAAAGCAGGAATTGTGCTTGTAGTTTAACAGAATTGGTTCAGGGGGTTGGTGCATGAGTTACATGTTGTGGTCATTGTGTCTCAAGTACCAGAATTTGTGTGTAAACAATTGAGAAAAACTGTAATATTACTCAGTACTTATTTGAGTAAGCACAAAGTAACTATGTCACCTTAAAATTAAATGTAACTTAAATTTTAAATGAAAAATAGTCACACTGAGATATAAAGTCGCAATTATCACAATTATGAGATAAATTTTGAATGACAACAAATACAATTTCATTGTACATCCACTTTTTGTTTCAAATCAGCAGCTCCATAACTCTGTAACTCCTTAGGAACAAAGCAGGGTTCATTTCCTCTCTAAACGACACTATAATCAAGACTCCGGAAGCTTTGTCTCTTAAATCAAAAATATGGCATCTTCGGGAAACCCAAAATAATGGTGATCTGATTTGAATGCCAGAACATTTAAACAGAGGGCCATGCTGCATTGTGGAATTGAAAATCTACATCACACCAAAGATGATAACTATAACAATAACTATAAAGTTTTAATAATCATTCTAAATGAATGAGAATAGGGAAGTCCACATTACAACGATGACACTGCGGAACGATATCATTGGAATGACTTTCAGAATTAATTTTTCCAGCTGATGAATGATAAAAACATTGACAGCCAATCAGAATCCACCCAGGTTTAAAGAGCATGAGCATTTAAAGCAGCAGACGTCATATCTGTTCATGCGCTTATAATAAACAGTTGGTATGGATGCTAATATAGTTGTTGCTATAATTACCTTTATAGTTATTGATCTTAGTTTGAACAGGCCTTAAAGGTATAGTTCACCCAAAAATGAAAATGTTGTCATCATTTACTCACCCTCAAGTTGTTCCAAACCTGTATGAATTTCTTCTTTCTGCTGAACACAAAAGAAGATATTTTGAAGAATGTCAGTAACCAAACAGTTGATGGGCCGCATTGATTTCCATAGTAATTTTTATCATGCTATGGAAGTCAATGGGGCCCATCATCTGTTTGGTTACCGACATTCTTCAAAATATCAGCAGAAGAAACAAATTCATACAGGTTTGGAACATTATATAGGGGAGAGCGGGGCACAAAGTCACGCTTTTTGACTTTCTCAGTTTGTGTAAATCTACTTATGGTTCAGAGTATTTATTTTTTCCCACATTAATTTCCCACATGCCCACTACAATTCTGTGTTTTTGTTTTATTAATACAGTATATACTTTTTTCTTGATATACCCCGAAAGAATTGAAGTGAAATGTGACAACATGCCCCATAGGTGGAGTACATTGTAACATGTGTGGGGCACATTGTAACATAACATATGACAGCTTAAAATGTTATCTGATCTAATAAAAAAAATATACAAAACAAACTAAAATATTTTCTAAATAAAATACAATTAAAAAACTTTTTCATATAAAATAATGGCAATTTTTAATAATTAAATATAAAATCATTTTTGAGTTTTGACTACGAACACATGAAAACACAGCTATACAACATAGTTCAAAACAAATAAATAGTTAGTAATTTCTGAACATTGACTCTCAGTCTTTATTCACCTTTTTCTCACGTTTTCTCAATAAAATTAATAAAAGTATAGAATATAATAGCATATTTCTAATAGGGGCACATTGTAACGCAATGTGCCCCCGCCTGCACAACTGGGATTTAAACCCTGCTAGTGTCTTCTGCTAGTTAGCGAAGCATTAAATAACTATCTCAACTGTTAAATAACATCTTAGAGATTAAAATAATATCAGATTTGTCTTATTTTAAATAAACACAAAAAATAGAGATGAAAAATTAACTTAAGTAAGAAATTTACTTTTGCTATGGTTTAATAAATGTCTATGGATATCTTCCAAAAAAAATAAAAAATTTGGCGGATTTTTTTTTTTATATATAGTGTTGATATGGCAACTAGTAAATACACAAAGTTTCGTCATCCAAGCATGTGGGGAAGTATTTAAAACAAGCGTGTTACAACTAGCCCCGCGTTGTGCCCCGTGCTCCCCTATATATATTTCACGGATGTCCCTTAAAAATGTCCCACCCAAACTTTTTAATAGCAAACTCTATGGGGATTGGATCATTAAGTACACGCCTAGCTGTGTGAGATGATAAATATGGAGGCGTCTTGCAAAGTGAGTGTTGGTGAGTGTCTATGACACAAGGCCTCAAGGACGTCTTCATTAAGCACATGACACATTGGGGATGCCAGCCTCGGTTCTCCAGGCCTCACCAGACCCCCTCAGTCTCTGTGACTAAGAGAAAGGGGATCGCTCTCCTGTCATACATTAATTACCTCCTGCAGAAAGAGTCTATACACAAGTAGGAGTCAGAAGAGTGGGCCTCTCTCCCGCAAGTCGAACAGCAAATTTACTCATCTGCCTCTCTTTCATTCTCTACCTCTTTTCCTGTTTCTGTCACCCAATCTATTTCCATCTCTTCTTCTCCATCTCTCGCTCCAAACAAGCTGTTGTATTCGTTCACTTTTCATCATTCCGTTGCACTATAGGGCTTTTTCTGTAGTTTATGGCTCTTTGGAAAATTCTGCTTCTTCCAGATACTTCAAACACTATGAGTGTGTGTGTCTAACAATGAGCAGTTTGTTTTCTTCACACATCAAATGCTTCAGATTTCCTGTCAAGTTTTTCAAATTTTCACAGACACTGTTGTCTCCTTGTTAACCAAGTCTTTGATAAAGACATTATACGGGGCAAAACTGAATGCCTTGACTAATTTGCCTGCCCAAACTCACCCAACCCACTTTTTCAGCAGTCTTGGTAGTATTTTTCCTATAAGGGATTTTATTCTTCATTAAAGAGTTATAAGCTATAGAGAAAAAAATACTGACTCTACGTCATTCAAAGTGCTTCATGGGAGTGGGCGGGTGCTAAAGTTTTGTTTTGCACAACATTAGTGCTCGCCCGCTTTTTTTTTCAGCGACATTGATTCGGGAAGTATTTTTTCCATTAATTTTCCCCATAGGGATTTTAAAAAAAAAATGTATTTAAAAAATAACATCATTGACCGTGATTCAGAGGGCGTTCCCAGCAGAACTCATCTGGTGCGATTTGCTCGCCGTGACTTGCTGATTGGTGTTCTTTGCATAATCATAGGTAATTTCACCAGGAATTCTACTGTTAAAACATGATTATTTAAAAAAAATTATAAGTTGAAAAATCAATTCACCTAAATATATTTTTACTTCCAGAACTTGACTGCTGCACACCATTGATTGAGTCAATTAAGCTGTGATTCAGCTTTACGCAATCATACGTCATCCATGTGATCAGACCCAGCCTGCCAAGCAAATGTTGTTTGAATGAATGTCTCTGGCATTAAATTACTGTGATGTATTGGGTGAACAGATGTTTGCTATGTAGCACACCTCATTAGCTTCCTCTGCCCTTCTTTCCACTTCATAGCCGGGCTAGGAGAGGCAGAGCAAGTAGCCTGGAGCTTTGGGCATCTTGGGTTGCCATGTCTTCCTACATCAGTTGTACTTTCTGCGTCCTTATTTTGCACTCCCTTATAGGCCAATTAAGAGCACCAAGACATTTTCCACTTCTACAGCATCTGCTTGACTCAAAATAGATTTAATAATTGATGATCTTTTCAACGGAACTGAATCAACAATGAACTGACTTGAGCTGAACACCAGCCAAATAAAGTGCATAATTTCCCTGTTATCAATGTGAAGCTGATTTGAAACGATCTGTATTGTATAAAGTGCTATATAAATAATTGTAACTTGACTGAAAGCAAAATGTATGCTAGGATGAGTCATACGGTTTTCTGTTATGCCCCAGGACACCTCAGGCCAAGTTCAGAGCCATGTTAAACCCAATTTTGAACTGAAAGATTTTAAGTCCATTTTCCACTTTGACAGAGGTTTTCAGCCAAGATTGCCCGAAGCTGAAAAAAGTATTTGGGTTCAGTTTGCTATTTTTGGAAGGAGTTTTGAAAGCTGTGGTCAAGAACGCCTTGAAAGTGAGAGAACCATGGCATGCTCCTTATTAAACATATAGAGGAACTTTTTAAAAAATAAATGGAGACAAATATTCCCTAATATTTATCAAGTTACAAAGAGACAACAGTGTCCGTTAAGAGCATGTTTGAGATATATATATATATATAAAAAAGATAAAAAAAAATCAAAGTAAAAATCAATTGTGTGTATTTAGGATACATAAATGCTAGCTATGAAAAAATATGTTTATAATGTCACTTCCACCACAGAATATTAAACGCAATGCATAAAAGTTGTGGTGGGAATGACATTATAAACAAATATTTTACATTTATCATGACAAATCTGCACATTTGCTGTTGGATGTTATCACAAATTACATGAAATGTGTGTACAATGTGCATCTTCTAAAACTCTACACACCCATACAAAATTTTCTTTCATTTTTTCCCCACCATGCAATAGTAAAATGCAGGTCACATTTTCAAAGGATGCAATGGAAACTTTTAAAGAGTGGTCTGATCTTAAATAGGGTGGTTTTGTTTTGGGTGGCTTAAGCCGGGAACACTGACATATGTGAGGGGTAGAGGAAACAGAACACTACAGACAATGAGGTGTTTCTGTCTGGTGTGTGTGTGTGTGTATGTGTGTGTGTGTGTGTGTGTGTGTGTGTATTAGAGCTCTGCTTGCACACCTGCCGCCCCTCAGTCTGGCAGTCACCTCCACCCGCATGGCACACACACTCTCACACACACTGACAAAGGTAGACAGATGGGCTGATGAGAGAGAGCGGGAGAGAGGAAGAGGCTAGAAAACAGACGCGTTTGTTGTTTCCTCTGGCCTTGGGCCTTGCACTGTGCACACACAGTCAATGGAACAAAACCAGACACAAATTTGTCCAGTTTATCACACAGACGGTTCACGTGAAAGCTTCATACCAGTTCCTGATGACAGAGCACTGAACAAAAGCCACAATGTGTTTGCCATTAAGCCAACAGCACAGCACTCACACACATGACTACGAAATGACTAAAAGTCAATATGACTTTGGGACAAATGTATTTATTTCTCATATACATAATAAACACACGCTGGGTTTTCAAGTTTTTCAGGGACTTTCCATAGACATAATTTGAATACTGTGCATAATATCCCCTTACACTAACCCTATCTCTCTCTCTCTCTCTCTCTCTCTCTGTAATACAATTGTCCCTGTCTTTCTATACACAATCATATGTAAAAGGTTGCAGTTTTTAGGTATACGTGTCAGATAATACAATAATACGTCTGAGAACTGGATATAAAGAATGATGTGGCTGATGTGTACGTAAGCTACTCCCTTTCATTTTCTTCTTGCATGCTGCTGCCACACTAATTTAGTTAGAGGATAATTACTCTGCCATCACCTGCCTTTATCCTCTCTAATTGCATTCTGTAATCACCACACGACCATACAAGAGACTAAATTTGGCATTTGCACATTAAAAATCCACAGCATAAACGCATTAGAAATTAATTTCAGGTTATCACCATAACCTTGCCCCTGCCTACTGTCCCATGTTGCTTTTTAAAATTATTCATCAAAACTCGTTTGTTTATCTATTTTTTTTACCTCTTGATTTAATTTTTCTTGTAGCACGACTGACCCCTCCTCCCCTGGGGTGGTTCATCAACAGCGCTGAATTCACATGAAAGACAAGGAACAGGTTTGGCAAATTGAAAACACTTAACGACAGTTTAATTTTTTCCTCTATTTAATGAGTAACATTTTAATTGCAGAATCATCTCTGCGCTCAAGCGGAGAGGATAAACAGGGCTATTGTATGGGACTGTGATGTCTAAATGCCACAGCATTGCTGCTTTGCTTCCTTTGACACGCGCATAATTAGTTTTCTGAGCCACAGTTGGATTGGGGGCACTTCTCTTAACATGGCAGTGCCATCTGTTCAGATGCCAGGTGTACTATACCTCTCTTCCCCAGCTCAGGCTTTGTGAAGGAGAAAGGAAGAGGTATGGCATTTTCCACAACTACAGTATGCTGTGGTTACGTGTTTTTTTTTTATCATTAGAAGCACAAATCTTTAGCTGTTTGAACTTTTAGACAATTTGCGGTATGTTTACACAACAACAAAATACTAAAAACAGAAAAGTTTTTCTTTGCATTTTTTAAAAGTTTTGCGTACAGATGGAAATGTTGTCAAAACGGTCCCCGTTCACACGGATCCGCCAAAAAAAACAATTTTTTTTTTTATTTATATTCATGCCAGGCCAGTAGAAGAAGAAGTAGTAGTTTTATTTATATAGCGCCTTTCCGTAGCTCAAGGTCGCTTTACATTGTAAAGTTGGCAATGTCACTTTGTAAAGAAACACTACGCGCCTATAGACTGAACATGTAACATGCATGCGCATGACATCACCGCTTTCACAAGTTTACACTTTGAAAAGTGTGTGTTTTCAGGCCCCCAAAACACCGTTGTCATGTAAATGAACGGCCAAAACGCATATAAAGTTTTCGGTTTTTAATTGAAAACCGTGTCGTGTAAATGCCCCCTTAAATTAGCTATTATCTAATAAAACTTTGCTTGACAAGTATCTAACTAGTTAAAAGTTGTCCTGAAACAGAAGTTGCGATAGTCTTTTCTTCCCTATTGTGACGTGAAACGAGTGAAACAGCTTCTCAAACAAGAAGAAATGTAGGGTAAGACTTGATTTTGTCCATCTGGAATTGATTGGATGGTTATGGTTTGCCATTGCAATTGCACATGAATTAAAAAAATTATTAAAATAATGAAGTGCACGGACAAATCATTTATAAGTAGTGCAATATTCCATAAAATCAATTTTGATTTCATGGTTCTTTAAATATATCAAATACTGTATCCATCTGAATTTTGGCCTCTAACCTAAGGTAAGAATTCTTGACCTTACTGACTATATTCAACAATTAAAATACTATTTATGTTCACAAAAAAAAAAAAAATAAAAAAAAAAAATTATATATATATATATATATATATATATATATATTATATTCAACAATAAAATAAATAAATAAATAAAATAAATAAACATACATAAAAATGTAGAAAATTAGAGCAGCAATCTCTGAAAACAGTAAATGGCAACTGGAAAATAAGTCCAAGTCATTTTCTTCATTCAATTTCTTGCAATATAATTGCACATACAAATTTTGTGAATGCATAAGCTATCAAAGCTATCAGACTCATCTAAGAGACACAAATGCCGCTGTCATAATTTATTTGTGTATAGCGTGACAAACAATTTAATCTTATGCCAGATTATGTGAAACATGAAACTGACTGTGATGTTTTAGGCTGTTATGTAATGCTTGCTGTGAGATATCAGAGTCATGGATAGCTGGTCTGCCTGTGTGTGGCTTGCAAAGATGATGAATTGTAATTGAACAGGAAAGGATCTCACTGCCACTGAAACGCCACATATCACATGGGTAGTTGGTGTGAAAAGCTTTTTACATGCTTAGTGAGTCATAAATAGATGCCATATATTGGTATTCATTATATTAACTCCATAAAACGAGCTAAACTGTTCACAATAAACATATCACAATATATAACATATATAGTTTAACATATATATTATATATAGGATTTGTTATATATATATATATATATATATATATATATATAAAAAGCTTGTACAAAAAGCTGAATACATAATCTTTCCATTGATGTATGGTTTGTTAGGATAGGACAATATTTGGTCGAGATACAACTATTTGAAAATCTGGAATCTGAGGGTACAGAAAAATCTAAATATTGAGAAAATCGCCTTTAAAGTTGTCCATTTCTATTGGCGATAGTGCTGCATCCATTCACAAAAATAAATGTTTTATATATTTAAGGTGGGAAATTTACCAAATATCTTCATGGAACATGATCTTTACTTAATATCCTAATGATTTTAAAAAACTGTAAAAAAGCAACGAAAAAAAAATGTTAATTCCTTAACGGTATGTACCCTTACTATATACAGTGAAAAACTGTAATAGCTCTCACGGGACATTTCATGTAATTTTACATTAATATACTGTTAAATGTACGGATTTTGGAAGTACACTGTAAAAAAAAAACTTACCGTTGCATTTAACGTACCTTACCGTAAAAAATACGGTAGCAAATGTTTACTAATTATACAAAGTTTTACATCATCGAACTAAAAATTACGGTGAAAAACTGGCAGCTGGTTGCCAGTATTTTACCGTAAAAAATACGGTATAAATATTTATGTTTTACGGCATTGAACTAAAGTTTACGGTAAAAAACTGGCAGCTGGTTGCAGGCGATTTACCGTAAAAAATATGGTAGTAATATTTTAGGTTTTACGGCAGTGATCTAAATATTACGGAAAAAAACTGGCAGCTGTGGTTGCCAGTACTTTACCGTAAAAAATACGGTAGAATTTTTTTTGCTTTTACGGCACTGAACTAAAGTTTACGGTAAAAAACTAGCAGCTTGCAAGTGCTTTACCGTAAAAAATACGGTAGTAATATTTGAGGTTTTATGGCATTGAACATTGAACTGAACTTTTATATAAAAAATAAAAAATAAAAACCTGCCAGCTGTGGTTTCCTGTAATCTAATTATTGAGAATTACCAGAGGTTCAGACGTTGATGTTTTATTGAAAATAATAAAGTTTGAAGTTACCATTATGGAGATGAGTGTTTGCTTTAGTTGGGCTCTTGACCCTTGACTTTTTAACTTTAGATTTACTCTGACTGCCTTAACTGTGTGGTAACAGTTACACAAACAATAACAAACGTTATGGCATGAAAATCAGAGAGAAAATGTGACCAGGTGATGATGGCAGGTTAATGATGACATAATCGTCATATTGTGGCCTGATTCACTGATCTCATAAAGAGTCTTATCTCTCACTTTATGAGCAAAGTGATAATATTAATTATAATATTAAAAATAAATATTTCATATTATTGAGTATAATATCTCTGTAAGCCAGCAGCGAGCAACAGATAATCTGAAGAACTTTAAAAATACATGGTGTAGAAAAAAGGTTTTGAACTACTGCTTGATTTAAACCAACACAGACATCAAGATTCAGTGTATGAATCTCAACAACGGTGACAATCAACACAATAATCAGATAAAACTCTGAACATCACAAAACAAGCTACTAAAAAGCTGCAACAAAACCAACTTCAAAAATAATAGCAGATATAATAATAAAAGAAAATACTAAGGCAATTCAGCATAATGTATTCCTGCTGCAATGCATGCTGGGAGATACTGATGAGTTTTGATTGGAGGCTCCATCAAGTGCACTGCACTTTTATCATCACCATTGTTGAGATTCATACGCTGACTGTTGATGTCTGTGTGTGTCTGAAAGATACAGCAGTTCAAACCTTTATTGTGCACAATGTTTTAAAAATTCTTCTGATTATCACAACACTGATGGATCACATGCTGTAGAATCATAGGGCTACTACAATCAATAATGTAAAATTAATAACACATATAATCAAAGATAAGACTCTATAAGAGCTCAGTGAATCAAACATGGTGATAGCCATCACTAATACACAACCAACATCACATGATTCATTTTCTCTCTGATTTCCTAGCCATAATCAACATGTCTTATAAACACAGAGTTACAGCAGGCAGAGAAAAACTAATGTCAGAAAGTCAAGGGTCAAGAGCCCAACTAAAGCAGTCACCGATCTCCATCATGGTGACTTCAAATGAAACAATAAATCATCAACATCTAAACCTCTGTTAATTCTCAAACAGAACTGTAGACGTCTGACAGAAATAAAGTCAGTCTGGTTAGTAATAAGTGAAGCTGGTAATGCTGTTTGTGGAGTTGTTTAATCCTCCTCTGCTGAGATCTTCACAGATTTAATATTTTTTATCTTCAGTTGATTTCATCTAAGGCTGTGGCTGAAGTCAGTTGTAGTTCTTGTGTTTCTGCTCGTCTCTTTTTTCTGTTCCTGTTGTTTCTCTAAATGGACATTCCCAGAATTCCCTGTGTGACACTTCACATTTGATGCTATTTCATTTAAATAATTATGTTTCTTCTTGGTTTTTGTTATCAGTTTTATACATTTGGGGTTTATATTACATCATATATTGTTTAATGAATGTTTATGGCATTATTTGGAGTCATGTGTGTGTCACCATGATGGTGTTTTGTGTTTGTGTGTATGACACTGTGCACCTTCTTAATATTGACATGTGCCTCAGTTTGTGGAAAACTAATGATATACTTAAATCATTGTGTGCTTTTCTTTTTTATCACTTGTGTTATTATGATGGTTATCAGTATATTACAAAAATATAAAGCAGACTTTAATACTTTAGTGAAATTTAATGATAACATTTATCGGTTTATGTAATATAACGGTTGTCCTGTGAAAACTAAAAGGTTCCTACTGTATTTTTTATGGTAAAGTACTGGGAACCACAGCTGATGTTTTTTTTACCACACATTTAAATCCTGCTGAAGAGTTTTTTTTTTTGTTTTTTTTTTTCCAAAGTAAGTTTGCTACCATATTTTTTACGGTAAAATACTGGCAACCAAGCTGACGTTTTTTACCGTAAATTTCACAGGGTTTTTTTTACATTGTGTTTTTTTGCCCGTAAATTTAAATCCCGTAAAACATAAAAGGTTGCTACCTTATTTTTTACGGTAAAATACTGGCAACCACAGCTGCCGGTTTTTTACCGTAAATTTCACAGGTTTTTTTTAACAGAGTATATATATATATATATACATACATACATATACACACACATAAATAGCAATAAAATATTAATATACTGAATAACAATATAATACAATGTGTGTATATAGACAAACTAGTCCAGTACACGCACCATATCCATGATCCACATGACTGAATGTGTATATAGACATGCAGCCACACCATAGAGAAATAAATGCATCATACATAATATACATTATAAACCAGGATGTGACGACGGTCACATAGAAGATATAAACGGTGGGCCGTTAGTGGCAGACATGAGGACGGTGGTTGGCCTGCCATTGGCTCACCGGGGGGTTTACAATAATAAAACATGGAGCCCAATAATAATATATAGAGCAGCTCCCAGATGCACAGGCTGTTTGGAAAGTAGAACGAGAGATGAGCGGCTACAACATTAACTCAGTGAGGCTGACCGCTGTTGGCAACCATGTCCTTCCATTATAGACAAGCTCTGTATAATGAGTGAGATAGACTATTGAGCTTTATCTACAAGTGCAGTGCACTAAAAATGCAGGATTGGTTTTTGATGGCATTACTTTTCAGTACAGCCTACAAATAAAAAGCATTTGCACATGTGTAAATGTGTGTTTGCTTTTATGGACACACAAGCCAGTTCATAAGACCTACTGCTCTCTAACAATACAGCCCAGTGGAAGCAACTCCTATTAATGCATTCATCTCATTTGAATATGGTAATACGCAGGGTGATTAGAGCATAAAAATGAAAGGTAAGCTCTTTCCTGCTAATAAGCAAAACCTTTAGAAAGAGCTTGCTCCGGCAGCAGTGAGCACATTTAAAATGTACAGGAAGTATGGGAGTGAGAGATTGTCAAACGTGCACTTCTGAATGCACTTAGAAGAGAGTGATTGTGGTGTTATTTCAGAGGTTATTTCACTGTTTATATTTAATGACTGGCCACGACTCCGGTTCATTGACTCATTCATCGTGTACATGCAACAAAAGCAAGACTACGCAAGTCGTGGGTTCTGGAAAATGGAAAAAAGGAAACAGACATCTTTCAAAAAGGTTTTTTTTTTTTGGGGGGACAAAAATATAGCCACAAAGTGTGCAAAACGTACTCTAAAATGAAATCTATACTCTATTAAGCACCAAAAAAAAAAAGATGAAGCACAAATATTGGATGAAATCATTTAAATTTAACTATATGGAACATTGATGTAATCAAATATTTAAGATTAGAGGGGTATTAAGTGTAAAAGTTTAAGAATATCGAATCATTGTAGTAAAAAAAGTATTGTTTATTATTCCATTTTAAATGACTAAAAACATGATATTTAGTCATGTCCAACATTTTGCACACAACCTTTTCCTAACGATACTATTCTAAAAGTATAAAACAACATGACACATGTGAGACTGCCATCACGTCACAAAATAAAGATACTTTCTATAAAAGCAGCTGCTTTAAGACACAGCCAATGTGAGACCTAAAAAATCAGGCTGGATGACACACACAAGGGCATTCGTGGGGCATGATGTTCCCTCAACCATAAAGATGGGGAATCACATTTAATTTAAATCATTCAATACAAAATTCAGTCTCTTCAACGGCAACAAATGCCTGCATGCTTTTATCCCGGTGAATAGCGCTGCATGATTTGAAAGCAAAATGCAACATTACTTGACCTCAAGCTTGACCTACTTATAATACACTGCAAGCAAACCAGGTTAATGCTGTGTGTCTGACAAAGAGAATGAGGCTGAAAGGGGAGATATAGAGTTGTGCTTCAGCGAATGACAGGCAATGCCACTCAGATACAAGGCTTATTAAAACCTGCACAACGACTATAATTAGATTAAGAAAATCCACTTTGCAAAATTAATATAAGGAAGGTCAAAGGAGTGCAATAAGAAGGGTCTGCTAGTTCAGGCTGGTTAAAAAGTTTTACAGACCCAGTGACCCTTAATATAAGAAGCTAGAAGCTAGAAACATTATCATTATTACATTATATAATGCTTATCAGATCATTAATGTTCATGTTCATTCAAACACTTGATAATGGCCTTATTGGACTTTAGACAGTACTTCAAATCGAAACAAGTGGCATCGCTCATCCCTGTTTTGAATGTTTCTGAGGTCACATAATGACCAACTCGCCACTCATGACATCACTGCAGATGTAATCCTCTGGAACCAATCAAGTGTCTCCTACGCAACCAATGGCGTGTTCAAAAGGCTCGGATAGAAGATAGTTCAGACTCAAGCCGTGTATATTTAAGCACTCAGGCAATACCAAAAGTCATTTGAGGACACATGCTGTTGCAATTTGTGTATTTGTGGAAACACAGACACAAAACAGGATGCGTCTCAAGTAAAAACTTACTCAAGTTCACACGGTGGCCCCAAAATACATTTGGACACTTGCACCACACTTTGTACAAGTAAATGTCACTGAATTATATAGCAAAATAATCAAGCAGAGTTTCATTTAATTTAAAGAAATGTAGCAAAAGCTCACTTTTAGCAAAACATTTCACAAGAATAAGTTTGTTAATAAAAAGTGTTTGGATGATGTCTGGAAGAAGAAAAAACTAAAAATACTATAAAACAGAACCTGTTAATTAGTTAACTGTAAGTATATAACTAAATGTATACACACATTATATACCCGGTATACAGTAGCTTTATACTATATATATATACATATATAAATAATATAATTCCCTAAATACAATATATATAAATTATAATTTACAGTGGAAAACAGTAAAAGGACATTCCCAAAAGTCCCTGCGTGACTTTATTATTATTATTTTATATAAAAAACTTTCAGTAATGTACATTAGGCTGTTTCATGTTATTTAGTTTGTTTATTGCATTATTTGAGTGTCATCCGTGTTACCCTGATGGTGTTTTGTCTTTGTGTGTATTCCAGTACCCAAACTATTTTCATTGCATTTCTGGCAACCACAACTGACATTTTTGTGGTCTAAATGTAACAGGATATACTTCTTTTTTTTTACAGTGAATTAATGTGGTGAACTACACTTGTGGTTATTATGCGAGGACACCTCTGTGAACTTGAGAGGAACTCACTCCATCTACTAAAAAGTACCTTTTTTATTATTGAAAACAGACAAAAAAAGGCAGCCTGTCGTTGTATTAATTATGAGGCTTGTTAACCACACTGTATGTATCCTAGGTCAGACAATGTGGTTGTTTCTCTCTTTCAAGAAAGGACAAAAAAAACACCCCAAATTTGCCTTTTTTCATTCTCTTTCTCACCATTGGAGACACAACAGAATGTTGTTCCTGTAGTGTGACCATCTGTGGGCACAGCAGTGAGGATTGTGCCTTTGACTCCAAACACACACTTAGTGAGGCGGAGTCGACGTGGTGTTTCGCTCTCACAGGGACATCTCACACACCAGGGAGTCCAGGTGGACTCATCAGTCTCCTACTGCTACATAAGACAGATACGTAGACAAGGGTGGAGAGGAACAAGGTCGAAAGATTGATGGAGATAAATAAAAAGACAAAAGCAAAGGGAAAAGCCAAAAATCAGGTAGCAGCAGCAAATATGCTAACGCCCTGTCCACAAGGGACAAATGGAACATCCATAGATACCATCCATACACATTCACTCCACATGCAAATTTAAAGGGATATTTCACCAAAAAAAGGAATGAATGATGTCATCACTTTCGTGTTGATCTAAATCACGTTGACTTTCTCTCTTCCACGGAACACAAAATATATATCTCTGATAAATATCCTGGCTGTTTGTTTGTTTTACTTCTGTGCCATAAGTCTTCTAAAATCCATATGATAGCATGTGAGGCTATTGTTAATCTAATGGCAGCATATGATTTGAGTGCTAAATTTTCACTGAAATTTGAGTCTGTTCCTCAAATAAATATAGGCCTAACATTGTTTCAGAAGACTTAAGTCTCAAGTCATATGGACTTTTTTGATACTTTTATAGGGCTTTTTTGGAGCTTGACCAACCCAGTCCCCATTCACTTCCATCATATAACAGTTTTCTTTTTGTGTTCCAAAGAAGAAAGTCGTACAGGTTTGTAATGAGGTTAAAAAGTTTGTCGAGACAAACTTTAAGTTGGCTTGAGAAAGCCGGACCAGAAAGTTTGAAGAAGTTTGAAGTTTAAAGTAGTTTAAAGTATAGTTTAAATTAGTTTGAAGTTTAAAGTAGTTTAAAGTAGTTTGAAGTTTAAAGTAGTTTGAATTAAATGGCCATTTTAATTTTTGGACACAAGTCATACACATTTTTAATACATTTATGGTGCTTTTATTGTCATTTTGGATCTTGACTGCTCCAGTCCCCATTCACTTCATTCCCTTATATGGAAAATGTTCTTCAGATTTGTGTTCAGAACAAAGAAAGTCATACAGGTTTGTAATGACATAGTGGTAAGTAATTTACAATTTAAGTTTTTAGGTAAACTATCCCTTTTTAAAAATATAGTACTGCATTTATTGTCCTCACATTTTTTTGTCGGCAGGCCAACTCAAGCGCGTTTGCTAAAATGCTTCCCAGAATGCTGTGTCGGCACTGATGTTATCAGAGCACAAGGCAATGCCAAGTCCAACTCCTTCTAATTTCTGACTTGCCCCTAAAACTGCTGTTATTTCGCTCTTATTCAACAAAATCTTGCTCCCCTCCCTTCAAGAATTATTGCAGTAACTGATTCTTTTGGAGGCCACAACTCCAGTTTGCATTGGCTCAAACTATACAAGCCACTGTAAAGTCATCAAGGCTTATCAGCTTTATAGATGGCAAGCCAGTGGATGTCTGCCTTTTATCCTTAAGCACAGAGTTGTACCTTGATGACTGGTTTACAACTTTTCAAAACATTTGCAGTGGGGGGAAGCTGGAGATAAATGCAGAAGGGAATCTGAGAGGCATATAGATATCTCTGCTTGCGCTTAGGTTGAGCGCAGTCGTGACGTTCGCTCTGGCATCTCTATAGTTGGACAAGCATTATGTCATCTTTCCACTATCAGATTATATTTCCGCCACCATTTCCATTGTTACTAAAGCCAGAGTTCAATGCAAGACCTTACAACAAACCTTTTAAAAAACGAATGTAATTTATTTCAGGGATGTGTTAATCTCTTAAATTGTTTCGTTTCAAATGACTAACTAAATAAATATTAATCACATAACAATATTATAGACATTATGGGGTGGGGGGGTAAGAATAACCTTTCCTTGAAATTAGCCTTGCAAAGACTTTCGAAAAAAAATTTTTTAATTAAATAAATTATGTGATATAATATTTAATAATAAAAAGGGACATAACAGTATTTGGTGAGAAAAACACATATATAGATATAAACAGATATAATCATTAAACATACAGCACTACAAGTGGTTTTAGAATGAAATGATTTCCATATCATTGACCATTGAGTATATAACTGAACTAAATTAATGTGTTAAATTGACAACACTGAATATTTCATAAAAGAACTGGGTGTCTGATGAGCCACGTATGTGCACAAGCGCACACATTCATACCACGGCTCTCTTATTTCTGTGGCTCTCAGCTGCCAGACAGAGTAACCCTACACTGAAAGTTGCCCCCTCTGCCTGCTTCCCTCTCCTTCCAAATGTCATATGTGAGACATCCTGCTCTCGGGGACAAAGAGGGGCATTCAGTTTCCAAGTGGGACTTAGCAACATCCAAACTTAGCTCCGGACTCACGGAGAAAGGGGGCATGAGGGGGGTCTACCATGCAATGACAGGGCAGATAGGAGATCCCCCCCCAATGCTGACAGTAAAAATAGATGTACAATAAGTGTTTGAAAATATTTTTCTTTTCACCTTTGTGCTCCGTGGAGGTTGGAACCTTCCACAACAATCGTGCCACCCAGAAGGCTGGATGTTCAGGCATCACATTCAGATTACACCCAAACAGCTTCTGTATCATGATCATGATGATGATGATGAAGGAATAATTCAGCCAAAAATTATAATTCTGTCATCATTTACTCGCCCCCATGCCACAAAGAAAAAAAAAAAAACAAAAAAAAACATTATTTAATTTTAAAATAATATATTTGATGGTGTCTCAAATGCTCTTTAAATCATCCCTTTAAAATGGATTAAGTTGTATTTAAATGGACCTAACATCTTTAAAGATGTAAATTGTATCTAAAAGGGCTTAGTTCAGCTTTAAAAGGGCTAAATTAATAATTGTATACATATATTAATATATGAAAAAAATTATATTAAATATAAATACAAATATAAACATAATATAAATTATAAATACAAATTAATCCCTTTTAGGTTCAAATTAAGTATTTAAACATTAAGGATTAAAATTATTATTTTTCTAATAAAATAATACTCATTTAAATAAAATAAAATAAAATAAAATAAAATAAAATAAAATAAAATAAAATAAAATAAAATAAAATAAAATAAAATAAAATAAAATAAAATAAAATAAAATAAAATAAAAAAATACTAACAGTTATGTATTTTCAGTGAAATCATTAAAGTGAAGAATTAAACAACAAAATACTTATCTGGGATAAACTCCTGCCATAGACACGCATATAAAGTTGAATGAAATGTTTCACTATAGGTCTTTAAGTTAACCCTAAATTAAAGAAATACAAAGAAGACTTGTAAAAACACTGTGAGCTACGCTCCACTATAAACAATAAATATTATAGACAAACAATAAATAAATTTAAAACAGATATATAATGTATCCATCATTTTAATTGCAAATTATAAAGCTGTAAACTGGTGTCTGGTTACGAAGGGAGCAATTGTGCATTTAACCCAGAATATCTCTTTAATGAATGTGCTTTCACTTTAGAAAACCTTGTGTATACTGTAGTAAAATGGAGCTGAGAAACAGGGAAAGAAGGAAGGAAGAAGGAAAGAAGGATTTTGCTCAACATCTACTGTTCTTTGAAGGCAACTCATTATTGCCCAGTGTTTATATTTATGTAGTACATGTACCTACCTAGACTTCAGCTAAATGAATGTGTGTTTTGACCACAACATGGCAGCTCTGATGTTATCGCTCCAGCTCTCTAATGGCTGTGCCTAATGATGGGTGGCAGAGGGAAAACTTTATTCTTCTCTTTTTTTGCTATCGTCCGGATATCCATTTTTCATAAAGACAGAGATGTGTGGCCTTTATGAAGATATAAATACAGTAAATGTGTGTTGATGGCACTGATATAAGGAAGCAGTTTCCAGGCAATTACATATTAGACTGTTAATTCTGTGGCGGAAACAAGCTTCCATAGGAAACTTATTATGGAACGTGTTGGAAAAGTAAAGTAAACTCTAAAAAAACACTCTTGGACACCTGTCCATGTGTACTTGCAGTATGAGGACGCAGAACAGATCCAATGTGAGATTTGCCCTATAACCTGACCTGACATTTTCATCATGTTAAGTGTGTAATAACTTTGTGGAGCTGCCTGGTGAGTGAGAGAGGAATGATGAAATAGCCTCACTATTTAAACGCAGGGTACTCGATTGCACAGGAAATCATCCTCTGAAATTACATCCACAGACGTGAACACATCAATCAAAGCGGTTTCAGACTGTTTTTGGGCTCATGAGTACAGGACGACGCAAGCCGAATGTTTAAAGGGGGAACAACGGAGGTACACATGGCAGATGCTGATTTTACCCTGCTGAGATTGAAGGCAATGATACTCTGGGTTAATCGCGTGTGTCTTAGTAGAGCAGAGCTGTGACTCTGTACAGAACAGAGGTGACACAGGAAGTAGGTCGTTGATGTCATTAACTAAAGAACACAGACCAGCAGAAGAAGATCATCCAAGGTAGATCAATCAGTGACAACATGACAGTTTGAGTCAAGACGAAATCAAAATATATATATATATATATATATATATATATATATATATATATATATAGGCTGCATTTATTTGATCAAAAACACAGTAAAAACAGTAATGTTGTGAAATCGTATTGTATCATAACTGCTTTCTATTTAAATATATTTTAAAATGTAATCTATTCCTGTGATGGCAAAGCTGAATTTGTAGCATCATTACTCCAGTCTAGAATGTGTCACATGATCCTTCAGAAATCATTCTAATATGCTGATTTGGTGCTCAAGAAACATTTTTTATTATCAATGGTTTAAGGGATAGTTCACCCAAAAAATGAAAATTATGTCATCATCATATGATGTGATATGAGATCATCTCACCCTCAAGTTGTTCCAAACCTGTATGAGTTTTTTTCTTCTGTTGAACACAAAAGAAGATATTTTAAAGAATGGCGGCAACCAGACAGTTGACGGTATAGCCATTGACTTCCATATTTCTTTTTTTTCAACGGCTATCAACTGTCTGGTTACCGACATTCTTCAATTTAGTTCAACAGAAGAAAGAAATTCAAACATGTTTAGAACAATTTTTATTTTATTAAAAATTATTTTTATTTTAGGTTGAAATATCCCTTTAATTATTTGGTGGAAACCATGATACGTTTTTGTTTCAGGATTCTGTGATGAATAGAAAGTAGAAAAGAACAGTATTTATTTGAAACAGAAATATTCTGCAACATTATAAATGCCTTTTCTTTCACCTTTAATCAATTTAATGCATCTTCGCCACAAACAAACAAAAAGTATAATTTTTTCCTAAATAAATAATGATTCTTACTTACCCAAACTTTTGACCTGCAGTGATTGCTTTAGCAAACTCACATTTGGTCTTGCTCCATTTTACAATTTGGAGGTAAAATGGATTGCAAACAGCTAATACCAACCTACTTTATATTCAAAAACCAGCTGTACAGAGCCTCAAGTGAATGTGCATCTACGTGTGCTTGCATGTGTCCTACCCAATAATATACATTCATATTAAGTGAACCTTAAATATGACCATCAGCGTGTCCAGCGTGTGTCTCAGGTGTTGAAATCAAGGAGAGACATCATGTGTGCATTCACACATTAGCTAGATAGGAGACCCCGTCCAAATCACCATTTCTCTACTAATAAGACACGAGCATAGCAGGATGCAAGATGCATCAAATGGTGTCAGCAAAAGATGATGGGAGATCATTTATTTGAACAAATGAATGTTTTTAAAGGGAGACTACCATCCATCTATCAATCTGTCAGTATAGCTCTATTAATTCCAGTGACAAACACATGGGTATTCTTAACAAACAGCAACAACAACAATTACACCTGCTGCAAGAATGATGACAAAGTCCGGATTTTGTCATTTGTCCTTTTTAGAGGTGAGCTACATGAGGACAGAAAGGTAGACCAGTGACTTTAAGGAAAAGATGAGTCATACTTTGAGCTTGATTTGGTGTCACTAGGAAATAGAACGGATCCTTGGAGGTGTAAAATGTTAGCGTAGGATGTTACATTCAGTAATGTAAAACACTCCTCCAGAAATGAACCATCATTTAAGAGCGTGTCTAACAGCATGAGCATTGGCGAGTGCGTTACAATGAGCGTTCGTCTGTGCGAGTGCCTTTGAGCTTACATGTATATCACTAAGTGTTCTTGAGAGTGTGACTCTGTAACTAGAGCCACGCTGGTGTATTAAAGAGATTGTTGGAGCCAACCTGCACTGAGCCACAGCAGACATGAAATATTCACAACACCACATGCACGCACACACACAAAGCTAAAACATGCCAAGGCAGATGGTGTGACATTCGAAGAGCACAATCCAGCAGCCTATCAATAGGATACAGAGAACATTTTGTTGAGAGGAGCGTGATGGGTAATAAACACTTTGCTCCCAGAGAGGGGCTGGGTTACAGCGCCACCTTGTGGTGCTTTGCCACGCCATATGTTTGGGCATGTGGTTACTGATTGTTGACCTCTAATACACATGGACAGATGGACGCAGCGCCAGACCAAAACAGAGCCTGGGGAGACGAGATAGGTTTGTACCTTGGCTTCAAAGGCATCAAATGGATTTATATCATACAAGAGTGAGAATTTAAAACTCATCTAGTCAAGCCTTGCCTTTACCGCTGCTTTCTGCGTCCAGCCGGGATCAGAGAAAGAGAAGAGTATTGATTTTACCTTCAGTTAACAAAATGGTTTTCCCAAGCTGACTTAATACAAGGTCTAGCGTAAAAAAGTAGGGTCGGTCTTGGGCGGAAAGCAGAAAATCGAGGAGCCTGGCATGCCAAAACGCACTCAAAATTGCCCGCTGTCATACATGGTTTGCCTCAGAGTGCCTTTCATTCATTTGATGCATTGTTCACTCACTCATCTTCACGTCTGAATTGGCCACGCTCTACAAACTCGGAGCTCAGACAAGCGTTACTCTCATTTGCAGGTACTTCTGAACACATAAACCTTGAACAAAGGGAAAAATAAATGTGCCTGTGAAGATTCTATAAATGTCTTCAAAATATTTTTTTTTATGGTATTAAAAAAATAATAATTAATTTTAGTAATCATTATGTCAATTATTTGATTAATTTGATCTCACTGCAAATCTCACTGCATAAATAAGGAAAACATGCTATTGTATTTCCGATGATCTCTAAATTGAGCACTATAAAATGTATGCAAAATATTGTATGCAAAAAGTATTATAGATTAAAAACATTTTTTAAGATAGATTTACACATTATTAAAACACAATTTTAAAGCAGCAAGAAAGTCACTAAATTATCAAAAGAGTGAAATTAGTTTTTTTATCGATTTAATCTATTCATTTTGCAGCCCTATTTAGTTTGATAAATGTGTGCATCTCACTGCATCAACAAGGGGATATATCTTATCTTGCCTAATGTTTTCCTCCAAAAAATGTGTATTATATTTTGCAGACTTTGCAAAAAATATTTGCTGACAGCTTTCCAAATGAACAAAACACGATATTAAAGCATTAGGAAAGAAAAAATTATCAATAAGGTCAAACTAAACCACACATTTATTGATAAAGATATTTGTTGTTGGGGATTTTCTTTATCGATTTCATTGATTGTTGCTGCCCTAGGAGTTTTCCTGTGTAAATTTGTGCCAGGCATCCTCCCGGATCTACCCCGCAGGACTGCTGCTGGGAGCAGAATTGCTGTACTTGTAGTTGGATCTAACCTGAAGAGACACTGAATTCTCTCTATATGAGAAATGCAATGGCAACCTTTGTCATCCAGAGAGCCTTTCAAGCCAAAGTGAATACTGCCTGCAGCCTTCAAATGTGCGTGTTTGTGTCCTTTGAGCAATGTAAGAGATGTGGGGAATGTGAAAGCACAACAAGTTGCATGTCACTACAGAGCACAAGATGGCCTAACCGGTCTGGACCAGCCCCATGACTGGATTACGTCATCATCCAGGGAGTTGTGTGTGTGTGTCTGTGTGTGTGTGCAGTATCAGTGAGAAAATCCCATTTTGATTTGAAATGCTCCATTGTATAATCCTTTGAGTCTGTGAGGAAAGGATGACAGAATGGAGGAATAGTGAATGATAGAGAGAGAGCGTTGATGTGTCAACGAGAGAAAATCATACCTTCGTCTTAGAATCCGTTCAGTGTATTTACATGCACAATCTTACACCAATTATTATCCAATTATGCTTAATAATTATGCAGCAACATCTATCAGGATTCCCACACCTTTGGAATGTTGGCTTTCCATGACTTTTGTAAAAAAATAAAAATAAAAAAAAAATTGTTTTTTAATAATTATATAATAAAGAGATTTAACATTTTAAACACATTTTTAGACCTTTAGAAAAAAAAAAGTATGAAAGTATCACAATTTCCATGATTTTACAGCCTGATCTCAATTCGTACGAATTCTACGAGGTGGCTAATTCGTGCGAATTCATACGACCTCACTCGTAAATCGTACATATTTTACGAATTGCCAATTCGTATGAATTCATACGAATGACCTACCCCTGACCCCGCCCCTAAACTTACCCATCACGTGGGTTTAGACAAATCGTACGAATTCGTACAAGTGAGGTCGTAAGCACAGAGAACTTTTTACTCACTATCAAATCTTCCATGTTTTTTCCATGATTAAATAGTTAAAAAAATATTTAAGATATTTAATATAAGACTGTAGGTTGTTTTAATTAATGGCAAAAAGTCATAAAAAGTCAATATAGCTGGATTTCACAATATTTCACCATCTTTACGGTCTGGGGTAAGAAAAAAAATCTTTACAAATCTCATGCAAAAACATTGATCATTGTTTTTTGATAGTTGTCTTGTGTTTTTTTTTATGTACATGTAAACGCATTTAGTCAGTGATGAGATTCCTAATCAATAACTGCACTGATCAAAACATGGATTTAGACACGACCCCATGGAAAGAACCTGAGCAGGTCTGCTGTGGTCTCACTCTGATGTGCAGTCGGCAGGGGGCCAGGTAGGATTCTCATTAGAATAACATTAGGGGGCAGGGTTGCAGATATAGTTTAATGAGAGTGATATGACTGCTCTATCCCACCATCCCCCTCCCTTTCCCGGATATCTAACGTCTGCTGTTCCATTTCCATCTCTCCAGAAGAACCTGTATTTTCAGTCAGGCATTCCCTGGATGACTTTAAATGAGGGTGCGAGGAGGACTGTTAGCACTTCTCACCTTGGACGATCTTTCATGCTTTCATGCAACGTACAGGATGAGACACGATCCACAATCAAGGGGCTCACGGCGTTACACATACTCACATTTGAGTCAAGGGTGTGAAAGCACTCTCATAGAGAAAAGGGCAACCTCTTGACGCAAAGGAAAACAGAAGGATCAGAGGGATCAGACTGGATAGAAACAGCAATACATAGCAAACAAATGCATGATGTTTCAAAATTAGATGTCAGTGATGTGTTCGAGGACTGAGAATGAGACACTAGGTCAAATAGTAGTGTAAAGTTAATTAAGACAGCAAATATAAAAATTAAAAAAATGTTTTTTGTTCATATTCAGGACAATTTGTGTCATTGTAAAGAAAAAAAAAAATCTGTTTAAGCACATATGCCAAGTCCTTACAAATGTCATGTTGGTTTCATGTGGTTTTGAAAAATTTCTATAAGATTTATAAATTGAAATGCTTCAATTTAAGGATTCAAAAATGCTGTACCATCAAGTAACAGTTACACCTTCAGTACATGTGAGTATACACCATCTCAGGGGACGTTTACACAACACATATACGACACACGGCATAAAAAATTCCACGACACCGGCGTTTTGGAGGCTTGAAAACACAAACACAAAAGGGTTTCAAAGTGCAAGTTTTTGAAAACGATACCATTATCATCGCTCAAACTACAATAATGCGAATTTGTAGACACAGTGACGTCATGCGCATGCGTATTACGTGTTCAGTCTATAGCCGCATAGTGTTTCTTTAAAAAGGTGACATCGCCAACTACTGGCCTGACATGCAAAATACAGCGTTTTTAATCGTTTTTGCGGATCCGTGTGAACGGGGATCGTTTTGACAACGTTGTTGACAACGTCAAAACACAAATGGAAAAAACGTTTCCGTTTTTAGTAGATTGTTGTCGTTGTAAATGTACCCTTATTCATTATTTTCTAAAATGTTTGTAAATTCTTTTAAAAATATATATTTTTTACAAGTACATGAATAAAACGTTTTTTTTTAGTTTTTATTTTGTAACTAATAATAAACAAACATAAATAATTAATCATGAATATTTAAATTCATAAATATTGTTTTTGTAGGATCACAGCACATATTTTACCAGAACTAACCTCACTTTTTTTTTGAAAGATACTAAATAAGCAGACAACTCTAAAGTAGAAAACTGCTTAAGAATAAAGCAATAAGCCACACAAAGGCCAAGGGGTGTTCTTATGCATTTTCAATGGAACCCATGGCTCAAAATTCTCCTCCAGGTTTTAAGACTATAGAAGACAAAAACAAAATTAAAACATCTCTCAGGGTCCACCATGCGACAAGGATTCACAATGCATTAGTGCAATGGAAAGCACCGGTGTGGAAATGTGAGACCCCAGTGGCTCTAGTCTAAGATTTTCCTGCACGCAACAGGCGTATTGTATTTTTAGGGCAGATGGGACACCTGTTAGTTGAGGACATTAAGGGTAAAAGATGCCCCCTGGAGGCTGGAACGTGATGAAAAGGAAAACACTCCTGAGAGAGAGGAGCAGAAGAGTGAGAGAAATCTGCTTCAGAGTTTTTCAGTGCATGCAGTGTCCTTGATCCCGCTCAATCGCCAGGCTAGTCATGAGAGTAAATGCGTAAATGTCCTCAGAGACGCGGTGCTCTGCCGTCAGAGAGAGGTGGCTATTTCCAAATGCCAAAAATAACACATCCCTCGAGGTATGAATTGGCACAACTGATGTAAGAAAACATATCAATCTATTTCATTAACATACTGAGCTGCCCAGCACAAAAACAGGGTTCTGAAAGGGCATCTGAAAATGGCATCTGATAACTCTACTGGAGCACATGGCACAGTTTTGCTAGTGAGGCATATAATGCACTTTAAAATGCAAATATTCAGAGAAGTCCAAAAAATTGTATTTAAAACTGGAAATAAAGTTTTAGTATTTACAAATATTTAAAACAAAGAAATATTATAGTGTAAAATGAATTTCTGGGATAGGCTTCTACTAATTGAAAGGAAATCAACACCTCAGCCTGGATTTCAATTGTCTTACAAACTAAAGAAAAAAAACATAAAATGCTGCCAGTCTAGTTATATAATTTTGCAAATAAAAAGAAGAAAAGAAACATTTTGTCATGAAAAGCAATTAAAATTCTGGTTCCTCATCCAATAGTTAAATGCCCACTTGAATGCACTGACTACACACAGGGCCTGTTCAGATGAGAGCACGTGTTTGAATACACCTGCCACAAATTTACATATTTCTCTTTTTAATAATTATAAGAGGCACTCATAGCAGAGATAATACAAAACTGACCGGCAGAGACTCTCATAGCAGTCATTCATTACAAATAAAACAGAGGTGGTCACATACCACAGAATATAAGAATATATGCTTTATAGGACCTTTGCAGTCAAGAGATGATGATAATAATAATAATAATAATAATAATAAAATAGGACATTAAATGAATAAAATGCAGCTCAAAGTGCTGCACACATAAGAATATAAAAAGATTTTAAACCAATAAATAAATATGAAAGGCTGTCTTGCCTTAGAGTAAAACATCATAATTAAGGTTATGACGCAATTATGACTTTCATCTTTTTCTTGTAATTGTAATTACTGTATCTCAGTGTGGGCATACACTGTAAAAAAAATATGATCATTGATCGTATGACAACATACGTTTTTATATTTCTTTAACTCATCAAAATAAGTTACTTTTTTATAAGTTATTCAAGATTCAAAAATATTAAGTTGACATGACTCAAACATCCAAGTTGATTGTACTTTTTTAGCAACTTTTTTTACAATGTATAGTATTTTGACAATGTATTCTTTTTACTACCCTGACAGCAACATAGTGGTGGCCCAGATCTGGCCCACATCTGGACCGTGTGGAATCCACGTGTACCAGATGTGGGCCGGATCTGGGCCGACACTATGTTGCTATCTGGGATATTAATTATTTAATTAATAATTGTATTCTAAATGCGGAAATGGGAATGTATTAATAAAAGTAAAAGTAAAGCGTGAACAAAATAATACAAATATATGTATTATTTACTTTACATATTGTAGCTCAAAGACTGAATATAAAAAATTAAGATCAAAGTATAAAAAAATGAAAGCAATTTTAAATTCTAAATTTGATCAAAATAAGAAGCTAAATTTGGGGGTGGGGGGCTAAAAGCAGCACTGTGACGAACCATGTGCCGGAATGTCTTTTCTCTACCCAACAATTCTTCACATGCAATAGACCAATGTGAAAAGAAGGAAATATTTGTTGATGCCAGTGTGGTGAGGCAGAAAAGCGTCAAATGAGGCCATTTACTGCGGGTTTGCAGATGTAAGAAATGGCAGCTTTAAGGTGGGTGGGAGTGAACCGCTCTGTCCTTGTCTCTCTCTTTCTCTCCGCATCGACCTCTTTTCCATCTCGTATAGCTGCTGCTAAAACTCACAAGCCAGTATTGACAGAAGCCAATTACTCCTCACTTCACCTGCTGCAAAGATGAAATAGCAGTGGCATACAGCATCTGCGTTCACAAAGACATCTCCACATTTCCCTTCTCCTACATATCAAAACAAATTGATTTACAATAAAGACTCACTGAGCGCTCGACAATAGCTCAAGCTATATATTGACGAGTTATGAAGCCTTGCGATGTCACAACCTACCAAAGGGTGATGGTCAAATTAACTGAAGAGGCACAAACCAATTAATACCAAGGCAGGATTATGTATATGTATGTATGTGGGTGTGTAAAAGCCTTTCATTCCCGTAGCAAGAAATAAAATCAGATTTTTCTCATTTCTAAAAAGCAATGAAACATTTCCACAGATACAAATGGTGCCTGGACCTGCATTAACCTTTTTTAAAATATACATCTCCCCTGAGGGTGCTGCATAATCCGTCTTAAATCCAGATCCAGATTAAGGTTACTGGTGTGGAGTGACCGATTGCTCTCTGATCCCAACTTTACTTCATCTAAGGAAACGAATGGACAGACGACAATGTTGTCAAATTGATCCCCTTTCACACAGATCCACGAAAATGACTAAAAAAAGCTGTATTATTCTGCCAGGCCAGTAGTTGGCGATGTCACTTTGTAACAAAACACTATGAGACTATAGACTGAACACGTAATACACATGCGCATGACGTCACTGTTCTCACAAATTTACGTTTTTGTTTACGCAGAGACAATGTTGTTTTCAGCTTGCATTTTCAGGCCCCCAAAACTTCATTGTAGTGCAAACGAACACCCAAAACGCATAAAAAGTTAACGTAACATAAGTTTTGTAAACGTCCCCAATCTGATGGAGATCATTTCTATTGATAGCTATTATGCATACAGCAGTGGAGTGATATAGAATGATGGAGTAATATAATAAGGTAACATTTACATTTTATTCATGCTGATATGTATGGACGCTTATTTCTGCCACGGAATAAAAAAATAAAATAAAAAAAGGTATACAACACGTTTATTTCTCACAATTCATACTTTCAGAATTGCTATAACTGCAGAATTGCTAGAATTGTTCTAAACTCGAAATTGCAATAAATAAAGTCAGACTTTTGAGATATAAATAAAACATAAAATAAAAACAAAGTCACTGTTACATTTTTAATTGTATATTCTGTAGTGTATACAAGCTTCCATAGATATTTATATTTAACTACACTGATTTTTTTTAATCCTAAATATGGATGGATGGATGGATGGATGGATGGATGGATGGATGGATGGATGGATGGATGGATGGATGGATGGATGGATGGATGGATGGATGGATGGATGGATGGATGGATGGATGGATGGATGGATGGATGGATGTTTTTAATAGATGTAACAAAATCTTATATTTCACATGTTGGATGTGATAAAAATGTAATAAAGTCTTTAAAAGTAGTATAATATGCTTTAATTGCAACCAGCAGTCTAATAAGCTTGATGATGTGAACCAAGGAAAAAAAAAAAGCTCAACTTAAAAAACAAACAAATATAGCATCTCATTTTACAAATGAGATGGAAGGAAGGAGGCAAAGCAGCGCTCCACATGAGACGAGAGTGCAAGTGCGTTCACATCCCTGTCTCAGCACACTCTCCTTGTCTGCAGTTACGGTCGCCATGGAAACCGTTCCCAAGGCTCTGAAATGTCCCCGAATGGAAAGAGAACAGTAGGGAGGAAAAAAAAAAAAAGAAAAAAAAAAGTATTATGCACATCACCAAGACAGATCCCAGAAACCAGAGGAAAAAAACATAGAAGGTCACAGAAACACACACATTCAGTGATTCATATTGAATTATTTGACAAATGACTGCAGCTTTTAAGTAGCCCAGTGGACAAGGACAGGCTTCAGATCATTTCAGGGTTGCTGTATACGTCAGTTACGAAGACCACTAAACTTGAGATGTAGAATTAATAATATTGTGTAGGAGTAATCAGCTGAGAGATCTGAAGTCTGACTGGTGTCTGACTGACGCACACTGGCTTCAGTTTGCCAACGCTGTGTGCGCTGTGGGCCGGCGCTGCGCATTGGGTAATTACAGAGAGGTTAACGAGACTGACTTCTCTAACGAGATATGAATCACACCGCATATAGAGACTCTGAGGTCTGTGATGGGGCTATTTATTCTTTATTTTCCTTTCCAAAATGAACATTATACAAACACTGCCAGTTTGTCCATTCTAAGGTCGTGATATCGAAAACTTTGCCATTTCTTCTAATTCTCAGTCACAATGAAAAGGCTATTTATTTTTGACATTTACACTTATATTTATTTATTTAGCAGGCTCTTTAATTCAAAGCAACGTTTAAATGAGGAACGCTGCAACACGAGTGAAATCATACAATACTCATACAAGTGCTGAAAAACAAATCTCACATTTAAATAGAATAAAAAAGGAATAATACTATAAAGTATAATTAAAAAGAAATAAAAGGAAAGCAAAACAAAACAGGCCCAAAATCAAAACTATGATCACCTGGAAAAGAAATAGGTCTATTCAACTCACATACAAATCTTACATTTAAATAAAATAATAACTCTCAAATACACTGAACAAAAATACTGAACTTTTTCTATGTACACAAAAGGCCTATTTCTCTCAAATATTGTTCACAAATCTGTCTAAATCTGTGTTAGTGAGCACTTCTCCTTTGCCGAGATAATCCATCCAATAATCAAATAAAATGAAAGCAAAACAAAACAGTCCCAAAATAAAAAATAGGATCACTTGGAAAAGAAATGGGTCTATTCAACTCAAATCTCACATTTAAATAAAATAAAATTGAAAATAATTTTAAAATGGAATAAATTAATAAATAATAAGTAAACTAAACTATTAATTAAATTATAAAATAAAATAAAAATGAAAGATTGCAATAGTGATTGTGTTTGCATCATTATCCACCAAAGACCAAAATAAAAGCAGGTCTTGTCCTCACCCATGACATCTCTCGACTTGCACTGAAAATCAACTAAATCCTGAAGTTGCCCATCCTAAATTCCATGACTGTTGCAAGTGCCAAAATACAGGGAGGTATCAGAGCCACGTCATGAACACACATTACAGAGAGTCACCTGGTTTGACCTGATCGAGCTACTGTCTGTCTCTCAACAAAGTGCTGTTTTTAGACCCTCCATGCCAGCATCCCTCTCATTCTGCCTGATGGAAACTCCTACGAGTGTGCGATGGGATGATTCTGGGAAGACTAAAGTTTTCCCCCCGTTTATTTCTAAGAAGGGAACATTAGCCTAATGGTAGCGTACTGTGCAAGTATGTGTGTTGGTGACAGGTGAGAAGTAGTGTTTGGATCACATTAGTGTGTTTATAAGGTGTTGGAGTCAAGTGCGACTTCTCGCTCTGATTAGCATTGATGATGAATGTTTTGACGAGAGTGTCTTGGTTTTCACACATATTACATAATAACACTAAGAGGAGGTACATTCATAGACTTGAAATAGCACATGAACACCAACCCAAGGTGGAAGAACATCAGATTGGAGTACACCACTGACATAATTTACAAAGATTTATTTAAAATCTAATTTATTTTAGGAATAAAGAATTAAACCCAAATTGTGGACACCTCCTTATAGATAAGTAGAGCTCCTACATGAATGGGGAAGGACTGAAATATCTAAAACTCTGATTCCGTTTTAATAGCTTCATTCAAATCAGCTGCTTCTGCTTCATACAAACTGCTGCTTCTTTAGTTCAAATTTCAGGCTGGTCTGTAGAGACACTTTCACAAGCAGGTCCGTTTATTTCATTTCACCTACACAATATTCTGAAGAAAGCAGTTCAACCAGCAGCAGCGGGCTGGTGTATACGTGTCTGATTTTATCAACAGAGCAGTGTCTTCTGCTGAACAGTAGGACCCTTGTCTGAGCTCGTTCAACTCTTTCAAAGGGCTTTAAGCGATTGGATGACAGGCACATTCCAGGTTTGGGCCAGGCTACACGACACAAGGATACATCAATGAGAGCGATGTGATGGGTGCATGCAAAAATCTAGATCGAATTTTAAACATTTGCTAGATTTTTCGGCTATGAAACAGCCACATTTAAAAGGAATAGTTCACCCAAAAATGAAAATTCTGACTCATGTCATCACAAACACGTATATGCATTTATTTTTTTTCTGAGCTGTCAAGCTCCTTAGAAAACAAAAAAAAAACAAGTAAAAGTATAGTCCTTACAACTTCTGCACTATTTTTAAAGTCTTGCAATAGCTTTGTGTAAGAAAACAGACTGAAATTAAATAATTTAGGATGCAGATACACTCTACTGTTTAAAAGTTTCAAGTTGGTAAGATTTTTTAATGTTTTTGAAAGAGATTTCATATGCTCACATTCATATGCTTCATATGTTAATTTGATAGAAAAATGCTGTAATTGTTTTGCTGTAAAACAAATTGAGATTATATATATATAAATTAATATTTTATTAATTTATTCCTGGGATTGCAAAGCTGAATTTTCAGCATCATTACTCCATCTTCAGTGTCACATGATTCTTCAGAAATCATTCTGATTTGCTTCTCAATATTTTTTTTCTTTCTTAATGATGAAAACATTGAAAACAAGATTAATATTTAGCTTGATATTTTGTGGAAACTGTAAAAAAAAGAAAAAAAAAGAAAACAGGGCTGATGAATAGAAAGTTCAAAAGAATAGCATTCATTTGAATAAAATGAAATATTTTGCAATGTTTTAGATTTACTGTCACTTTTAATCAATGTTATGCATACTTTCTGAATAAATATCATTAAAAACCTAGTGTTTATACATTTTCTGAAAATATTCAGAAAATAATTGTGGGTCTTTTCCTCACAGAAATCCATCATATGACTTTAGAAGACTTGAAATATAGAAAAATCAAACAGTTTATAGTGCTTTTTGGAGACTGACAGCCCCCGGTCACTATGAAATGTCATTGTATGCAAACAAGCTACATTGAATTAATTAGGGTTGTTCTAATGAAACAAAAATAACAGTGAGTAAGTTTTGATTTTGGAGTGAACCACACCTTTAATTTAAGGGAGAGTGCAGAGAGTTTGTTTAGTGGGTCAGTTCCTCTCTGCATTTGTGCTCTCAGATGTTTTACTACAGGTGAATTGTCGCAGGTTTTTGCTTCTGCGTCCTTGACACAGTTAGCGACCGCATCTGTGTCCGATTCCTCCTTGCCAAACTGTCTCCTTGATGATGACGGAGCAGGGGCCAATCGCATTTCTACCACCTCGTCTCATGGGTGGCGAGAGATGAAATGGAGAATACAGGAAGATAGGTTGAGGGAGCACTTTGGAGTTTAGGGGGACCGAAATAGATGTGACACACAACAGCTCTGCAACTGCCCAGTTAGACTAATGAGGCGAGGTTGAAGGAGAGGGATGCTCCCGGAGGTGCACACGCTCACGTCAAAGCCCCTGCCCCCATCACCCGCGGCCTATTTCCGGAACAGAAATTCATTAAAATGGCCCCAGCGAGCAGGCTTTAGGGCCTCAACTGGGTCAAGGCAAAATAGTAAGCTCAAAGCATTCAACTCAATATCAATTTGTCATTTGACAGATTAGATTAGTCGTTTTACACACCTGCATCTCAGAGAAGAAACCACAGACCCTCAACACACATGGTTGACCATTGAGTTTTGGTTCCCACACACCTCACCCCACTCCACACACTGTAAAAAAAATCTGTAGAAATTACAGTATTACTGGCAGCTGCTTGCCGGTAACTTACTGTAAATTTAAATTGATGTTATTTACTGGCAACAGTTTGTTCAAAGTTAAATGAACATTAAGCATTAACAAGTCTTTATCTTTACAGAATAAAACTAAAATATCAGCCTCATGCAAAGCATTCTGGGAACCAAAATCTGAAGGGAAAAAAACAGAAAAAGGTTGATGAAGATTTCTGGTTCCCAAAATGCTTTTCATTAGATTGTTATTTTATAGTTTTATTCTGTAAAGACAAAGACTTGTTAATGTTTAATGTTCATTTAACTTTGAACAAACTGTTGCCAGTAAATAACATTAATTTAAATCTACAGTAAGTTACTGGCAAATAGCTGCATAACTACAGCAATTTTTTTACAGTGCACCTATTCTCTGGTATATCAGTGATACTTGAATACATCTACAATACCAGTCAAACGTTTGGAATATTTACAAAAATATTCGTGTTTTTGAAAGAAGTCTCTCTAATGCTCACCAAGGCTGCATTTATTTGATGAAAAATATAGTAGAAAAAAAGTACAATTTAGAAAGACTGTTTTCTATTTATATATATTTTAAAATGTCATTTATTCCTGTAATCCTGTTTCAGCATCATTACTCCAGTCTTCAGTGACACATGATCCAACAGAAATTAGCTACTTTGATGGTCAAGAAACATTTCTTATCGTCATCAATGATAAAACCAGTTGTGCTGCTTAACAAATCCATATTTTTGGGGGAAATTGTGATACACTAACCTTCAAAAGTCTGGGGAAAGATAAAAAAAGAGACTTTTATTCAACAAGGATTCATTAAAGTGATCAAAAGTAACAGTAAAGAAAAATGTATAATGTTACAAAAAAAAATCTTCTAATAAATTCTGTTCTTTAGAAGAAAAGATTTATCACAATTTCCAGCCTGATGCAACAAATGTTTTCGACAATGACAATAATAAGAACCATTATTAATAATTGAGCACCAAATCAGCATATTAGAATGATATCTTAATCAGAACCATTGTTAATTGTGCAGCAAAATCAGCATATTAGAATGATTTCTGAAGGATCATGTGACACTGAAGACTGGAGTAATGATCCTGAAAATTCAGCTTTGCCATCACAGGAATAAATTGCGTTTTAAAATATATTTAGATAGAAAACAGCTATAGATAGAAGAAGAAATAAGAGTTGAATGCTTGAATGCTATTCTAATTCAGTCAATGGCCAAATTCGGCCAAATTCAGCCAAAATCTTGCAAGACACCAGATAATAAATGTAAAATAGATACTTCAGATTACTGTGCATATTGTGGAAATGTAATAATGAAATAATGTTTAATGAACAATGCAAATTTAACACAATGGTTGTTAGCGGAGTCATCACACATCACAACACAGTTTAAATGAGTAATGTGAAGTTATTAGGATGTTGAAAAGGACAGCAGGAAGAAACCAAGCAGCAGTTTTGCTTTTATCAAATCTGATCAAACTTACAAGGACATGACTGCACGACATTTCTGTGACCTTTTCTTTCGGCTGAACAGAGTCCACTCTGTGGGTGTGTCCAACCACAACGCCACAGGCACCTGTCTCTGTGAAGGTCAAAGTGCTGTTTTTATACGTCTACAGACATGCATGTTTTATAAATATCGGGCATTATTTAAGCAATATTTTAAATAATTTCATTTTAAGAAATTCAATATAGAAATTCAACACCCAGTTTCAACAATGGGAATTCAGTTTGAGTGTTAATTATTTATCAATTCAACCTTAATTTTGCAAATTTATTAAATTAATCTACTCTGCCATTTAAAGGAACTGTAGAAAATGAAATGGAGTGCAAACTGCTTTAGAATAGTGTTGCATTTTAAATACAACGAGCAAGCAGCCTTTTTTTTATTGCACAAAAATGAAGAAAAGCAAACAAATTGCTTTCAAGGGCTTTACCTTTATCTTCTTGAACTGAACTGGCGCTTTGCATATAAGGCCAAAAGGCTGGTCTATTCATCCATCACCAGACAGCTGATTCACACAAGTTTTTCCATGCTTTCTCCATAACATTTGCCAGAACAGTACGATAAACACATAACCTGAGGCGAGAAATATACAAGGTTGGAAAACAGACAGTAAAACAGTGTGATTATGAACATCTGATTTAGTTAACCAATATACAGCAGGTGATCACAGCCTTGCTGATTCGGGAGCCGGTCCAACTAGGATATTGCTTCTACACACAACAGTTCAACAAAGTAAGTTGATAGTGAGTAACTTACACACACACACACACACACATACACATACACACATATATATATATATATATATATATATATATATATATATATACACATTTCAGTTCGCTGTTGTTTTTGTTTGCAATATTTCTCATTGCAAAAATCTCTTGCAGATTTTAATATTTTAGGTCATTGCTGGGCTTCCTGAGATTTTAAGCTATTGAAAGTAAATGCCCCTTTTCTTACAAAATAAATAAATAAACACGTAGGCTAATTGAAAAATAAAAATCTTTATAAACCCACAAGTTTTATGTGAAGGAAATGGACTGGAATCACATTAAAGAAAGATAACAGATAATGGCCTATTTAGTTTAGATTTAGCTTAAAATCTCATGAAACCCAGACCAGCATGAATTACCTACAACCTTATCACACCTAAAGGAAGTGTACCATTTACTGAAATCTTAAGATTAGAGATATGGTCTAAATGGGCGAACCTGCTCCTTCAAGTAGAAGCTTATCCTTGTAACTTTTCTTGCCTGTCTAAAAGGGGAGAAAATGTGTATGATGAATGAGCGAGGGACAGGCCCTCCCATGAGGCCAGGCTGGTGACTAATCAATAGACTGGCAGTGCGGCCTGGCTGGAGGGCTCCATATCAATCATAATGTACAAGCCTTGTATTCTCATCGACAGCACACAGTAGGCCAGAGACGAGTTGTTTCATCTATTACTCTTGGCAGATAGACCACGGGGCAACTGAGCAGACACATAGCATTGTCAGAGTGGGAGAAACACTCACCATAAAAAGAAAAGTCGAAACCTAAAGTTTGGCTTATTAAAGTAGGAGTTGAGATACATACCCTCGGTTTCACAGACAAGGCTTAAGATAGTAAGCATGTTTGAGCTGTTTTAACTGAAAGCAACTTATCTTATTTTAAGATATGTAAGTGCCATTGTTTTGTCTCAAGATGCACACCAGCAATGGGTTTTTTTTTTTTTAAGATACTGAAAGGTCCTGATTGAACTATACATAATCCTGGCTTTATCTAAGCCCTTTCTGTGAAACCAGGCCATGGAGAAATAGAGACAGGCTTTACCTTGTTTGAGTTCCTTCTTTTGTGGTTTGTGTCCTCCTTGACTAGTGTAATTTGAGAGGGTTGTCCTGTCCTGCTTTCCTCCATTGCTTCATGGCCCTCACAAACAGATGCCATGCACTATTCTAAATGTGGCACTAGGATTATCATCAACACATTGCTCTTGTCAGCCTTCCTAGAGTTCTGGTGGTGTGACTTACTCTACTGTGGCAATTTAGGGCCACCTTGTGGTGTAAACCAGTTAGGCAAGTGCACCTGTTTACCACATGGTTTATAAAATTATTAAAAGAAACGCCCTGTGCGGTGAGAAAAAGGAACGAAGTGTTCCTGTGCTCAAAACAATCATATAGAGTCATTTAACAGAAGAGCTGATCCACAGCTTGTTTACATTTGAACTGCTTTGTGCACACATTTAAAACCCAGATATTGCGGTATAATTGTGTATTTATAAAGAACTTTGTTCAAGAATAGGCTAACCTGATTTTCTCCCCACATGGATCCAAAAATGAGCTTGAAACATTAATAGATTTGAGTCTATGCTGATTTTCAAACACATATTCAAGGCGTCCTTCCTCTATCCCAAATGTGCTCTTTGGATTCAGACTTGTGCAGTAATTTGTGTAAACTGATAGCAGTCAAAATTACGACCACAGGAATATCCTGAGTTCAGTAGGCTACATTCATTCTTATGTTAGTATTTGATCTGATATTTTTGCAGTTAATTCAAGGTTTTTCTGAATATGACAGATCATTATTTTGGCTGTACTACAGCAATAGGCTATTTTAAAGTCCCCGTGGTGAAAAATAAGCTTTTATTGTTGTGTATATGACTATGTGGTGTTTTAATATGAATACAAACCATGTGCAGATTCATAACACCATTGCTGAGTATTTTATCTTTAAAACTGCAGTGTGTGATCGTCAACGTGTAGATCTATGAGCTGGTGTGAGTGGGGGCGGGGCCAATTTGCATATTCATTGAACCTGTATACTGAGGCAAGGGTGTAGTCTACATTCAAGCTATTTTAAGGAATGAAGTAAGGGGAAAAAAACGTTTAAAATATGTAATTTTGGTGATCAAATATGAGTTTAAGGGGGTAAAATTGACGGGGCACTTAAAAAAAAAACTATTAGCCCCATTGATTTCAACCGTGCCTATGCAGTGTAAAGGGTTTAACACTAAATTTGAGGAATTAAAAAAAAAGGTTAATTTTAAGCTAAATTCTGCCCCATTACACAAGAAAGACTCACATTATACAAACATACATCTTGTATTCTCACCTTAAGAATATCCATTCTCTCCAGCCGCAGTCCTCAAGCTCCATGGGCCCCAAATGTGCAAGACAACATTCAAAAGACCCCACACGTCCAATATTAACTCTGGCACAATTTTTTACTTTAAAACAAATTCATTTTATGATTCTAGATGTAAAATATGCTTAATGTGTGATTGAGGCAGAGGGAACAATGTGTTCTACACATTTTTGGCAGTTTAATATTTAGTCTCGAGTACTCTTGCAGAACTGAAAACCAGTTCTAAATGTATTTTGGGTCCATGAAAACCTGGTCACATACCACCATTAGGCCTTTGTGTGCTAACATTAATAACTAAAACCTTTATGAAAACAAAAGATTGCTATATAGGCAATACCAATGTTGTCAAGCATATGTGCATGCAGTCTTTGCATATATGCTCATTTTCCTGTCCCATATATTTGAATGAAACTCATACAATGTATAATAAACAAGAAACAAAACCAACATGAAAGTCATATGTGTGTTTTAATAGTTAATACAATTATTGATAATTAACAGTCAAGACTTACAAAAGTAAAGTTCTCACAAAATATAATCATATCACATGAGATGAAGATTTGAGTGCACTTGTGTGATCTCACATTCAAACATTTACCACAGTTACCCAGCAGTGATGACCAGGCAGCCATGTGGCTTTGTCCCAAGGCTCTGGGTGGGTTGCACAGACAGCTGAGATCCGTCGAGGAGGATCAGCAACCTGTAAAAGTCTCTCAAAACACATGCATCCGTTGGCAGAACAATGCATGCATGCACATTTGCTCAGAAATGACATTGCGACATCAGGTTACTGCAACGCTCTAACACCGCGTACATTAAGGGTGGAGCGGGTTTACCTGCAGACCACGTGGTGGTGACCGTACTGGAGGCGGGGCGTGGCGTACACGTCATCGCGTAGCTGTGACGCAGAGCTTTCCGCCTCCCTGAGTTGGAGTCTGCGCAATGCTGTGAGACAAGGAGAGCCGACAAATGAAACCAAATTCAACTCGTAACATGCAACTCAAAGAATTCTGCTGAACGCCTTGGCTTCAATAAAACATTGTTCGATACTACCACACATTTAAATAGTGCTAGGTTAACAATAAAACCATTGGCATTTCACGCACATATTACTGTCTATGGTTTCACAGCTTGCCAGGTCGTCGTCTCGTTCCGACGAAATCAAGTCAGGTTTCGGAAACACGTCAGATTTCATTCCTGAAGAACACGTCCTCGAAGTCTCGCTGTTGAAAGTCCAAAGATCTGTCGTAATCAGAGTCCGACAATGAGAAAACGCTCTCATCAAATTGGACATGATGACTCTGCATTGAGAAATCACGGCTTACATCACATGTTTCAAATGAAAACTCTAATCGTTCAGCGTACACCAGGTCCATTAAATACTGTGTTGTGTTACTTGGTGCCATGGCAACCGGTGGAATGTAACTGTTATTCCTCGTAGTTGTACCGTCGACACGGTCCAGACACAACTGTGGTCTCTTGACTGACCAGGCGCGGACCCGTCGCCTCCTTTCGCTGATTTTTGCACGCAAAAATGTCTTCCTCTTTGATTTTGACCATTTCTTCTTATGAACAGGCGCGGTCTCTGTGTCCTTCTGGTAGTTTCCGTTCATTGTCATAACTTCAAGACACATTACCAAAAAAAACACGCACACAGTCTTTCGTTGCCTAACGTAGATGTGAGAGATCCAAAAATCACCGAGTGATTGAAATACAACAGTAAAATTGAACAAAAAAATTAGACAAGATTCAACTGCTGCTGACTCTTCGAAGTTCAAAAACGAATGACAAACGTGGCCAAGGAACGTGCGACTTACGTACTTAACGAACTTGCGGAAGTGACGTTTTTCGTTTCCAACGAATCAGCTTTGAGAATGAGGTGACGTCACGGCTGACGTAGGTTACACGCTGCCGCCATCTTAGGTGGTAACTAGAATTGTATCCAAAATAAAAGTTTTTGTTTAAATAATTATACACAGTACACACAAGTATATTATTATGTATATAAATACACACATACATGCATGTATATATTATGTTACATAAAGTACTGTGTATATATTTGAAAGCCCAACCTGAGATTGTTACATTTTTTATTAAACTGTCTGTATATTTCTCTTCTCAAATAAACACAACAATTTAATATGACTTAACTGTGTTTATTTTGACAAATGTTATGTATAAATACAATTATATAGTTAGGGATGCAGAACAAAAAGTACATTTGTTTATAAATATATTCCAAATATACACTTGACAAGGTAACAATGTGCAATAACGTTTCAATTTCACAGTGCTATAATGAATGCATCTATAAGTAAACAATATGTGCATTGAATGTGCATATTGTGCATTAAAACACTACTCGGCACAAGAGGGACAAAACCAGGGAGACTCTTCAGGAGGGGTTTCTACAAGTCATGATCACGAGACCATTGATTTGAACCATTTGAAATCAGTTAAACATTGCAACATATTCAAACACGAAGAAAAGCCACTGGGAACTTTATAAACACACAAAAAAACAAAATAGGTAACTTATACAAGCCATCCAACACATGCGTTAATTTTAAAACATCAGAACATTGTTTTTTACCGTTCCACTACCCCGTTTCTCGCGTTTTTAAACGCGTAGAGTGAGATAAGCTGAGATAAACGTTTGATCACTTGTTCTGTTAATCATTTACATTAGGTTAGTCAGTCTGATTATTTATGCTGTGCTCAAATTCAAGCAATTCCAAGGTCTGCGACAGTCTGTAGCTGTAAAAGCAAAAAAGTTATCTACAAAATAGTGATGGCCGCTTTCGAATCGTTGCTTTATGGAGCTTCGAAATCTTCTCGAATATTTTGTTCCGAATCAGCGCGTATTGAACTGGTCAAGTTGTAAAAACAAAACAAAAAAAAAACATATGTAATGGAAAATATCTCGAAGAACATCCAAAACACACAAACATTTAATTTTTCCAAAACAAAAGCAGCGAGGTACCTTGTCGACCTCACCAAAATGTCGGCGCAGCCAGGACCCAGGAGGTCACGTGACGCAAATGCGCCGTCTCTCTGCTCGATGATCTTGCCTCTTGCAGCTCTCTGCTGCCATCTTTGAGAAACTTACGAAAAATAAGATGAATCTATTTGTGAAATAAATTTTTTCTTGCATCAATCTCTTCTTCAGAAAATGTCCGATGTGTTTGTTCTTTTGACCATAAATACAAAAAAACATTCCCCTTTCAAGTAATTCTCGTGATTGCCCGTATCGAAGGGCGTATTTGCATTAATGCACCGCCATTTACAATACAGTAACAGCACCGCCAGCAGTTTTAGTCCAACAGTTTCGGGACGCGAGTTTGTAAATATGACAAGTGAGTGAGTTACTATGTAAAAATGAAAGACAGCACATCGGGTCCTATCTTAGTGAGTATCGATCTTATTGCGCTTTTTTTATGTCGATTCTAATTTTGAATTATGAGACATTAATGAGAAAAGGTGCAACATCAGATCTCGACACTAAGCTGCTCATCGAGTAGTCATAGGCGGGTTTGAGACCACGACAGCCGAAACCAAACGGGATGCTTTTTACGTTCATAGTGACTGAATAATTGTGCTCATTAATGTATCAATAAACACACACACTGTGGCCACAAGGGCCAATAATAACCATATGTATCGCACAAGAACATAAGGCAGCGGAACTGGCAAGGTTAACAGAACCAGATGCATATATTATCGTTTTTCTCAACTCAAAAAAGTCGATGTATATTTCAGATATGACATTGGAAGTATCGCAGACAGTGCATATTTGTCAAAAGCTAACACTTTATGGTCACTATTACTGAAACAACTCTAAATAAAGATTTCCCCCTATAATGAACTCGAGTGAGATGTCGACTGGGAATCGAAGTTTCTCGAGGATTATTTTGTTGTCTTGTTTTTTTGTTCTTCTTTTAGATTCAGAAAGGCCATTCACAAGGCCTCCCTTACACCAATGCACGTGATAGTGCATCAAAATCTACCAGAAATTACTAATTAAAACTGAATATGATAAGACATTTTAGCAGGGCAGTTTTCCACGAGGGTGCGTACATCTAGTGTGTTGATTTTAAATAGCCTATATATAAATATACAGGCTTATACGCGGTATTTTCATAATATACCACGTTTATGCTGTAGGTTTCTCCATTCACAGATGTGGATGTGACTGTCGACCAATACTACATTATAAAGAAACTACAGTTTTACGAAGAAACGATTTTGAAAGTAATTTAATTGTTTTTAAGAAGTAGCCTACATCCTAAGGCAGAAAATACTTCAGTTGCGATTATAAGCTATAACGTATTTTATTTATGTAATAAATGTTTGTACTTTATAGTAGCCTAGATACTGTGCAGTGTGCGATGCATCTGCAAACAAATATGTTTCATCATCAATTCCACATTTTTAAAGGTTTATACTAATTTATACATTTTTCCTGTTCAAGACGATCTCACTTTTCCTGGCATTTTATATTGTGGTATCACAGTTGTCCAGTAGGTGGCGGTATGTATCGACTCTGACCGCCGTGGATTAACAGCAGAAGGAATAAACGTAACCCTCCATTTTCTCTTCTAGTGCCCTTCGCTTGTGCACTAGCGCCATGAGTAGCGCACTTGATGACTCAAAGACAACAGACGCAAGTATGGACCACGAACTTTACACTGTACAGAGTCCCTCCGAGGACATTAAGGATGGCCCAGATCATGCAGAATTCATTTATAAGAGTGAGTAGCGAATAATTGTATGCCTTTAAAGTCCCGTTGCATTTAATTAACTGTCCAATTTTAGCAGTTTAGCATTGAGCTGGCCACGTAAATTGGATGCATGTATTATACAAATCACGTGTCTCACCGATATTAATATCTGCATGTGTCTTAATGTGTATGTGCATCAAGTGTCAAATGAAGAATTTGTTAGATTCGTGAAGTTGCGTGTGACCAACGACTCACTTTTCACTGGAAAGAGAAATTCTTCAACTCTGGCTTATAGGTAAAACAATAAACACCAACACACATGCATAACCATTCAAGTCTTTGCACCAAGAAATAAGTATACAGTAGATGTTTATGCCAGCAGCCTGCATCAATCAGTGTTTAAAATCTGCATTTGTAATCTGTGCTATAGGGCCATCTTGAAAGAACTGGGTCTGCAAAGGGAAATTTCTGCCAGCCAGGCAAGGAGGAAATGGGAAAACCTAAAGATGAAGTATAAGGTATATGCTAATGCCATGTTATGAGTGTTCAGCGGTTCTCAATCCTTTTATACAGGCCCCCAGCACTGTGCATTTTAAATATTGCCCATATGTAGCACACCTGATGCAACTTAGAAACTCGTCATGAAGACCTTTCAATCTTCAGACAGTGCTCTGCATATATATATATATATATATATGCACACACACACACATAGAATTACCTAAATTACATTTAAATATTAAACAACAGAATGTCATTAAATTTAAGGATCACAAACAATATGTTATAAATATCTAAATAACTATTTGAAAAGTATGGTAATAGGATGAATGTATTATATACCTAAACATAACATTTAGTTAATTTTGTGTGTAATTTTAATTAATGACATTTTAATATTATACATCAGAATGTCATTACATTTAAGAATGACAAATTATATATTTACAGAATAAAAATCTCAATAACTATTTAAAATGTATGGTAGTAGCATGAATGTATTATATACATACACATAACATGAAAGTTACACACAAAATTAACAAAATTACATTTTAATAAATATAAACATCAGAACGTAATTTTGATTAAATGTATATATTCATATTCTGTTTAATAATTATTTACACACATAAGTAAATACTGCATGATCTTGCACTCTCCTGCTCACAAACTGTGTCTGTGTACCTTGTGTGTATCAGGAAATGAAGAATCCCCCACCTGGCGTCTCAGTGAACCCCACTAACTGGCCGTGGTTCTCCCTCATGGATGACGCCATGGAGGGAAGACTCGCGGGAAGCGAAGTCAGCGTAGACACTTCTTCTGTGGGCGATGACAGCGAGTATCGGCCGAACAACACCACGCGCAGGAGGAGCAAGAGGGCGCGTGAGCCGAACAGAAGCGAGATCGAGCTGTTTGTCGAAGAGGATGACATGATGTCTGAGGAAATGGGGCGAGACAGGGCAGATCTAGACAGAGACAGGGATGAGATGGAGCACGAGAGGGCCATCCTGGAGAGCGACAAAGCCGCTATTGAATACGAGAGGATGGTCCTGGAGCGGGAGAAGATGGTTTTGGACCGAGAAAGAGCAGGAGTGGAGCGAGAACTTGCAGCACTGGACCGAGACAGGGCCTCCCTAGAGAGAGAGAAAGCCGCTGTGGAGAGAGATAGGGCCTCTGTGGAGTACATCCGAGCTCAGCTGGAAAAGGAAAGAGCGATTCTTGACAGAGAGAGGGCAAAGCTTGAGCGAGAGCGTGCAGTCCTTGAGCAGCAGCGTGGGATGGAAAAGGGGGAGCAGCCGGCTAATCTGAACGACAATTCAGAAGGAACTGACACCTCTATTCCTTTAGTGATGGAACCGGCCTCCTTAGAGAGGAGGCAAAAATTCCTCAACCTCTTTGAAAAGCTCATTGAGAACTTCTAAAATAGAACTAATTGTTCTGAACGGGACCCATTATGTAAATGTCATTATTTTTGTACACCTTCTGTTTGAAGTAAAACCGTTTACTGTTGCCGGAAGTGGATTGTTCTGTGTTACAGTGATTGATTTTGTAATGTTAGTAGCTATTGTTTAAAAGAGCACTTTGAAGCGCTAAGTGTCGGTTTCATGCCTTTGAAGACTTTACAAGCTAACAATGAAAACGTTGAGCCACCTCTGTTTTGGAGAGGTCATCAGAAATCTTTATTCAGGTGTGATTATTTCCATACACAACACACAATGCTGAGCTAATATTTACCCCCATCCCCCCCAATCATTCTCAAACCCCTCAGCCAATACAGCAGATTTCATTTTGAAGGCCACTGGTCATAACAACAGTTTGAGATGTGATATACCAAAATATTGTTGTTCTTGTAAAAAAAAAAAAAAAAAAAATCAGCTTACATATATTTATATTACAGTACAGACTTTACAACAAATTCATTGATATAATGCTTTTATTGCATTAGTCAAATTTACCTTTCAAGAAGTTCAGTGAGCACCAGCTTCAATTAGTTTATGCTAATTATGATAAACATTTGTTAAATTCTATATGAATATTAACAATATTTCATTTACAAAACAAACCTATTTAAACAATTTGGGCTGGCTATTGCAGCTAGCCCCAGTACAGCACACGAAATGAAGGTTTTTGTCATGTTCAGATTTGCATTTGTAAATTAATGACATCTTGTTTTCCAGTATTTGATAAATAAAAAACTTTCAGAGTTATGCATGGATGTTTCTCTAAAACAGATGTATGGGTGTTTGAGACGTCATTAATCCAGATACGACTACAAACCTACATTATGAAAAGTATGTACTGTGTAAAAAGGTAGAAACACAAGCAGCGTAGAGTTGGAAGTGTCCACCAGAACTCCTGTGAGAGTGTAGGTTTATGTATTTATGCCAACCTCCTTTAAAGACAGCCATTCATATCCAAGTGTTTGCTTGGGCCCAAAGAAAAAAAAAAGAGGTACGCACAGAGGAGTTTTGATGCATGTGGATACGTGTGAGTTTTGTATGTGTGCATTTGAGTGTGCGTTTTTCCGGCTTAAAAAAGGGTACCAATGGGGATACGTGGCAAACATATGTAGGCCTGTGGGGTTCTGCTGAGGTTGATGGGATTACCGTCCAGGCGAACGTCCTCTAGAGCGTTGCGGATGTAATTTAAGTCATGTGGATTGCAGAAGGTGTCCTCGTGCATCATCTGGATATTGTTATTCTGAATGATAAAACAGAACGTTTTAGATGTACCATGCAAGTACATACATTTTTATGTATTTTTTATTTATTTAATGTTTACATTTTGGGTGATAATTCATAATTTTACTATAGTGAAGATGTCAATATTAATTAAAGAGCACTATGCGGATCACCAAAAAGATTGACAATAAATGTAATGGTTGGTTTAGGTTTCTCTGCCATTCATAATAACCTTAGGAAATTTACTAATGTTCTCAAATAGCATAATTTCTAAATGTAAACTGCCTCCTTTAAATTAGAATATATACATAAATATTTCAGTTAGGTGGCAAGTGCCATAGATGTCCACAGTGTGGCACTAGTGAGGTGGGAGTACAGGTACCTGTAGGTGCAGGGAGCGCAGACTGTCAGGCAAAGGAACTGGGATGTGGTCTATGTTGTTGTCAGTCAAGTAAAGGTAAAGTAGCCCTGGCATGTCCTGAAAACAGAAAACACGAGTTGATGACAATCCTGTCAAACAAAATTAGCTAAGGTACATTCAACACCTCTCGGAATGAGCAATAGCAGCCCTTCCCGTAGGGACCAGACCATCATCAGCTTTTCTGCTGTCTGCTTTTTGTCTAATTTAAACTAAATGTAAGCTGTTCCCTCAGGTCTACTTGTACAATAGTAGGCTATCACAAGTTCACACCATATGCAAGAAAGCACAGCAAAGAATGTGCTAAAGGCAATGCTTTATTAAACCTTTTTCACATGCTGACTCTTATTGCTTCTCTCACCTTGAAAGCTTCTCTCTGGATGCCAGTGTTGCCCAACTGGTTGTGACAGGCATCAATAAGAGTCATAGAGGGTGGCAGAGCAGGAAGTTGTCTAATACTGTTCTCTCGTAATATCAACTCTTCCAGGGCAGGAAGGCCAAAGAAAGCATCATCATCAATCCTGGAAATGCCGTTGCTAGTCAGATCGATCCTCTTTAATTTATCTTCATGACAACAAAAGACAAAAAGCCATTTAGTAAAATGTATGAAAACATCAAATTCATATTTTAGCATTAAGCTAAATAAATAAAATGTTGCTAACGCTATCAGTTCAGGCTATGAAATATTATTACGATTTTTAGACAAACTGCTGTCTATGAACTCTAGGCCTAAAAAAAAACAGGAATAGTTATTTCCAACCCATTTACTTCTGTAATGTTAAGCGTTTTCGAATTAAACTATATATTCAACTAGAAAACTGTAGGGCGGTGCTTAAATGTATAAATTTTTGTCCATTTTGATTTCATTTTGACATTAAAACAGATTGGTTTTCCCATTAATGAAACACATACTCAAGTTGGCGAAGTCAGACTTGCTGATCCTGGCAATTTTATTGTAGCGGGCATAGAAATGAGTGGTTTCTTTGGCAAGGGGAGGAACACGGTCCAGCTTCAGGTCATCACAGTACACAGATCTGACCAGACAGGTGCACAGCATACAGGTGGCCATACCTTACCACCAAACCAGCAGGTGGTATTCAGAAGACAAACACAAAGACATTAAAACACAGAAGCTGTACTGATGCATATCCAGCAGCAGCCTGATTGGATACAGTATAGTACACTGACTGAAATTACACACTTTTGTCTCAGTCATTAAGAGACTGCAAAGCCACAATGTCTGACAAAGTCACATGAGCATGTGCTGCATACAGTACGTAGGGATCCTACTCCTGAAGGGCCACCTTAGTGCAGGATATTAGCTCCATCCTCGATTAAACACACCTGAACTAATCAAGGTCTTCAGGATCAAAAGAAACTTCCAGGCAAGTATTTTGGAGCTAAACTCTGCAGGAAGGTGGCCTTCTAGGAGGAGGATTGGACACTCCTACAGTATAATATAATACACAAATTAATAGTGATATGTAGGTATCTCTGGTAAACAACAGAACTTCATCAGTTAACACTATATACAAGTGAAATACTGACCTTTTGTATCTGTGTCAATATCTTTGTCAATATCAGGTAACCCTGACCCTATATCACCCCCAGTCCCCTCCTGGGGAGTGGTCAGGGTAGTTAGGAGTATCTCCTCCTCTTGTTAAACACAATAACATTAAGGTGTTAGAAGACAGATTAGCACATGAACAATGGAACATGACAGACAGTGAGTAATAATGACATTGAGAAGTTATAATGCATTATTATTGTTATAATGAACACATAGTTAACCAATATCAGCCAGTTACATGGGTTTCCCAGTGGGAATAACATTTGTAGAAAATGCTAGCCTTGATGAGTGCAACAATAAGTTCAATAGTGATCATAATTCTTGTTAATCTAGTCTAAACTATCCTTGATTAAAAAAAAAAAGAGCCCTAACAACTGTCGTATTTCTGACATAAATCTAAGTCATAGAAGTGCAAGGTATTGATATCATTGTACTGACCTTCATACAGGTCAGGAATGAATATATCAGTGGTGACGTCTGGGGCCTCAGTCCCCCCAGACTCTCCTGACTCCAAAGAGACCGAAGGCTTCTCAGTCTCTTCAGGGATGCCAGACTCTTCAAACCATTCAATGGGCTCAGGCTTTCCAGAGACCTCAGGCACCCCAGAGATCCCAGGGTCTCCAGACACTTCAGCCACCCCAGAGATCCCAGGCTCTCCAGACACCTCAGGCACCCCAGAGGCCCCAGGCTCTCCTGATACCTCTGGTACCCCAGAGGGCCCAGGCTCTCCTGACACCTCAGGTAGCCCAGAGGCCCCAGGCTCTCCTGACACCTCAGGTAGCCCAGACTCTCCTGACTCCTCAGGTACCCCAGACACCCCAGGTTCTCCTGAGACCTCAGATACCCCAGATTCTCCTGACACTTCAAGTACTCCAGAGGCCAAAGGCTCTCCTGACTCCTCAGGTACCCCAGAGGCCTCAGATTCTCCTGACTCCTCAGCCACCCCAGAGATCCCAGGCTCTCCAGACACCTCAGGCACCCCAGAGGCCCCAGGCTCTCCTGATACCTCTGGTACCCCAGAGGCCCCAGGCTCTCCTGATACCTCTGGTAACCCAGAGGCTCCAGACACCCAAGATATTCCAGACTCCCCAAAATCCCCAGAGGCCTCGTGTGGACGGGTTTCAAGCATCAGGTGGAGCTCCTCCTCTTGTAAGAGACAAGGTGGGGTGGCAAAAAGAAAATTAGCGTCCTCAGCAGCAGATGATAGATAACAGCATGACAACAATGCTGGCAATGATGATGAGGTAGCCATTTTGGATCAAGATTTTAACCAATACAAAAAGAAAAATGGTTGTGAATTACAGATCATGGTTACTTGCTTTAAAACATTTAGGACATCCCTCCCCACTGCGGTCTAACAGGTATAGACCATACATTGGACACCACCTCACCCACAGAAAGAAATACTATGCTGAAGTAATCAAGAACCCCCTTAAGCTACACTAACAAAAAAGTTTGCAATAATTATACCTTTAGGGGAACAACAGCTTCTCGCAGGTGGAGTACCATTGAAAGGACATATTTGTAACTTATTTACCCCTAAAAGATTCACAGTAGTACCTTAAAGTTACATATTACTATTCCTAAAGTACTAATATGCACCTTTTATACGTAGATAAGGTTCAAGGTTGCCAAAGGTACAGAGGTTATACCTTAAAGGATACTGCCCCAGTGACAACCTGTTGTACCCTTAAAGATTCTATTTTTGCACATTTCTTTCTCACAGCGTAAATATATCAAGTAAACCAAAGTCCTGAGTACTGACCTCTACCTGAGATCAATATTATGCCTGAACCAGAAAGCCCAGAGACTCCAGAAACAAGGTCCTCTGAGTCCACAGAACCCGAAATGTCACCAGAGGCCCCAGAACCTCCAGAGCCCATAGGCTCTCCAGAACCAGAAGCTTTGATATCGAGCAAGTCTCCAGAGGCTCCAGAGCCCAAGTCACCAGAACCCGAAATGTCCCCAGAAATCTGAAGGATGTCAATGGGCGTCAGACGAAGCTCCTCCTCTTGTTCAAGACAAGGTTAGGTGTTAGAACAGTTATTAGAATTAGAATTACACTTAGAACCATATGGACTCGTTCAGTAAAGACTATGAGTGATTTACTGGTTATGATGCACATAAAAAGCATAAGAATGATGCACATAAAAAGTTCAAGAATTATTAAAACTCATTTAACCAATCGGATTGCCAGTTAAATGGAACAACAGCATGAAATTGTTGGAAGGCTAGTCATGACTATTAGTAGTGTGTGCATTTATACATGCATTGTACAAACCTCCCTGAGCACTAGGGCCCATCAGAGTCCCTGACTCCCCAGAGCCTGATGGAATAAGCTGAGGCTTAATGGGTAATTCCTTGTGGTCATTCTCCGCAACTGTCCTCCGTTCTTCATGCTCCACATTCTCCTCCTCCCTCTCTTCTTCCTCTTCAAATGAGGCACCATTTGAAGGATCAATGTCCTCATCAGGACCCAAGGTGTCAATCTCTATCTGCAAGAAGAATTCAGGTCAGTACACAATACTCATTTTTGTCATATTACAAACCAAAACATGGCTTTCTCAGACGGCCGATGATTTAAAGCACTGACAGAAAGTGCTGTGTCAAAAAGACTGCTGTAGAAGATAATTATCTCAATCTGTTAAGGTACCCAATACTGCTCCTGTAGGGACACCTTTCTGCAGAGTCTCCAACTCGAATTAAACACAACTGAATGTGCTAATCAAGGTCTTAAGGAGCTGAAGTCTGCATGACGTTGGCCCTCCATGAGCTGGATTGGACACCCTTTAGCTATACCGAATTGATTCACACCTCATATTGTTTTAAAACTGTGTACTGATGTCCCAATACAAACCATTTATGCATTAGATTTCTGTGTCCTACTAAAGCATAAAGTCTTGCAGACACATTTGATTGTAAGAGAAACAATTCCAAGGTTCAGTAAGAGGTGTGACTCAGCAGAAGGCTGTCCCTTTGAAAGAGTAATGGGCTTTTCACTGGATATTGGACCTATTCGATCAAAGCTTTCAAATCCACCCTCTTCCATACAACTGCTAATTGTTGTAAGGTGTGAGACAAATTACAGGTCATATTGATGTGCTGATTTTTTAAAACCTATTCTATTCATTTAAAAAAAAAAAAAATCTCTGCATATGTTGTGATGCTGACCAATTCTCTCTCTTTTTGTATTTGATTCCACTACAATCCAGAGTGGGGAGCTGTGAAACCATTCACAGTCTCATCTGCAAACATCTGCTATTCTCTAGAAATGGTCCTTGTGGAACCAAGACATACATGGTAGCAGAAAAATCCATATTTCTGCACATTTTCTTTCCAAAGTGTTGTATTAACTCCAGAGATGGCATCTGTCTCAGAGTGTGGTCAGCTTGAACATACTAAAACGAGATTAAAAAAATAACATAAACTATAAACTATAGAGCAGTAACTTGCAAATGCATAAAATTCAATACACTATTAATTCAGCATGTGTGAAGACAAATGGCCAAAACCTACTCATGATGAGAGCCCGTAAAACAATAAGTCTTAGGGAGGCCTTGCTTAGAATATGCTTGCTTTTCATACACCAAACCAGTCAAACATGCAAAGCCAAAGGCTAAAAGGATGGCTAAAATAAATCAACTATGTGTATAGCAATAAACAGTGACATTGACTCATTTAAAAAAACAGGATGCATGAGAGCTTTCTGGAACCACAACCAAAATCTTTTCTACAACAGTCAGGCATGTGACTCACAAGCTTGTGCTGACATTGATTTTGTTCTTTACTGAAGCAATAAAGAGAAAGGGTAGACAAAAGATGATTTTATGAGGGAATTTACATTGTGTTGTGTAAGTCTGAAAGAATTTGAAAGAAAAAAATTCTGTTTTGTTGAAATTTAGCAGTGCAACGATTTGTTTTATCCTGTTACAGCTTAGTAAGGGGTCATTAGGTTCAACTGAAAGCTAATTTTATATTTTCATCAGCTGGGAATGAAGATGATGGTGCAATATAGGAAATATTAAGCATTTATTAGGCATAGATGTAACTACTAGCAACTTTTTGACAGCAACTCTTGTGAGAGTGTAAAATACACATTATATGTTCTTGTTCATACATGAATTTACACAGACAAAGGCAGAAAGGCAAGCACCATAGACACCTACAAGCACTCTTACATGTATAAGTAACCTCAACTTAATACTGCATAAAAAAGAAGAAACTTACCCCAAGAGCCAGACTGAAAGAGACTTAAGATTCACTCAAGTTATGTAAGATAATTTTTTTATCAGTTTATGTAGGCTACATTAAAAAGTTTTACCAGCAATCTAAATCAACTACTGTTCTGAAACTGTATTTCTTAGAAATAATTAAAAAAAACTTTCCACATGGTGAGAAACAACAATATTCCGCAAAATGTATGAAACATTCATAATATCCTGAAGAGCTGAAAACTAAAACACATTACACAATGAAAATGTGTTGTAACTCACACGTGTGCTTTTGGTTGTGGGTTTAGTTTAACTTCATAACATTCACATCAGGATCAAGTTAAGTTTTTTGGCTTCGATGTGATTCTTCTAAAAATCCATATTGGCTTGTGCCAGTCAAGCATAGTTTTATCTTTCTTCCATGCCAAAGATGATTAACTGGTCGTTGTTTTCATCGTTATATCATATTTATTACTGAATAAATTTCTTCATATCTGTAGCTTAACTTCTGGCCAACTGCATTGACCAGTTTATTGGTCGGAAATGTTATAACATCAACATTTAATTTAATAAAGCATGTAAAGATGGGTAAAATTAAGCATTATAATACCAGATATTCACAAATTCATGTTCTTCACTAAAATATCCCTTTAAAATTAAAATATTTTCTCTATGGATGCTGATACAAAAGTAATTTTGGGAATGACAATCAAATAGTCAGTAAGCATTAGCAAATTTAGATGCTCTGAGCAACTATTGATGATGTGAATGTGCATCCAGCAAAAAAAAAAGGCCACTTAAGTGAAATAATGACATGCCAGTATGACTGTGTTGTACAACTATTGATTATAAGTGAACTTCAGTTCTGTAAAAATGGCAGTGTCTGCCTCTCATTCAACAAGGTTGTGCCAGTGGAAAATTCAGTTAAGAACATTTCACGTTCAACAACATCTGGTCTGACCATTATACAGATGATATGTTGTGTAAGAGAAGTATTTGTTATATTATAGAAAGAAATATAAATCAGTCTGACACACTGAACTTTGCTGCACCAATATGCCTCTGTCCATGAGTAGTTCTTTAAACAAAATACACTGAAGTACAAGAACAAAAAACAATCTTTGAATGCAAATGAAGTATATCACAAATTGAGTTTGTATTGTTAAACGGCAATTTACTGAAAATGATGGTTCTTATGGACTTACAGGACTAAAATTAGTATGCACAGCCGAAAAGTCATCTGTAATCAGAGAGGATGAGTAAACACAGGCCAACATGCCCTCGATGACCGACCCTGAAGCACAGCAGCTGGGTTAAAACCAGTTTCTAAATGAAAATCATAAACCAAAGACTGACATAGCTGGATACGATTATCCCCAGGAACATTTGGACCAGCAGAGCAAATGAAAAGTTGTCAAACACCCTGAAGCAAAACTTCTGCAATACATTCCTGCATGACAATTAGAACTGAGTCCAATGCTTGAGCATTAGCCAAATCAACAGGCTGGAGGAAACTAATGAATATGCAAAGAGAGGAATCGTAATCAGGGTCCAGATATAAATAAGACTTGATACAAAACTCTTATATGCAACATGTAATTGAAAATAAGACTTGCTTCAGGTTAAGGTGCTAATGCAAAGCCCATTTATGCTGCAAAATAGGGTCAACCCAAAATCTCAGTTATTGAGGTCACAGCCATGAGCATATTAACATATCAGGATAATTCATGAAACTTTGAATGACTCTCTTACCTGTGTTTCATCAATTTCATCGTAATAGTCATATAAATCGCCACCATCCACATTTAGTTCTAAATCCACGTTGTTGTTGTCATAGTTGTCTAGTTCTGCTTGTCGGGCGTATCTGGGGGGAGAGGCTGCCACCACACACAGGACCAGGAGTCCCCACATCAACCTCAGCATTACCATCTTCCTGCTACACAGAGTCAGATTGATTAATGTCTAGTGAGATCTTAAAATGCATATGTAGAGGAGCAACAATAGAGAAGTAAACAGGGTACATGTCCATAGATAGGTAGATATGACAGCAAAGATCCAATCCACTTTAGATTTCCAATCAGTAGTTTTATTGTTACCGCCATTGCATTTACAGTCTCTGCATAGTTTTGTGGCCATAGGAATAAAGACAATTGAGCTTTGTAAGGTTGGAGAAGTGTTCATTAACAGGGTGCAGACAGCCTGTAATACTGAAATATAAGCCTCTAAAGTCTTTAGCTCACTTACAAGGGCCAAGAAGCCAGCGCCTAACCCGGCGGCCATCTTGAATCCACTCAGTGGCTGCTTTGTGTGTTGAAAGGTCAGAGGTGAGATGGCTGACATCATACAGGTTTCTTTTTAAACATAATTATGACACATATACTGTAGCATTTATTTGTGGGGGGAAAAAATAACACACATTGTGAAAAAAAGTTTGCTCATAAAAGGTTTTTTAGTTCTTTATATCTTTGAATAAAGGTTCTATATGGTTCCATGAAGAACCCCCTGAAACATTTAAGAATGTGGGTAAATCATCTATCGCAAATTCATGCTAATGGAAAGACAATAAAACATGGTTATTTTCACATTGTTCAATTTCCAGCTAGTCATCAGCTGGCCCAGAGAGAATCTGCAGACCTTTTTTTCCATCTTCTGTGCTGATTTTGGTCGAAAAGATGAGTTCTGTGAGAGCAGATTCTACATGGCCCTATAGTTCTTAACAAACAATGACCAAAACTCTAAAATTCTAATGGTGTCTATGATAAAGATTTGTGAAATATTTAACTGAAGTATTATCAGTTCTCATATACTTTCTCATACTCATCTACTTAATCTCAATCCCACATGTATTGCTTTGTATTCTTTGTCATGTTTAATATATAACCCATAATGTTATTTTTTCTCTAACAGTAGAGAATACATTTCTTTTAAAATGATAAGAGGCTCAGAGGAAAGCAATGACCAACTGGAGTGGAAGAAGAGAAGGGTGCACTTGATGGGCAGACCAAGTTCTGGTCCTCAGGGTGAGACGGAGAGAACGAACCAAGAGAAAGAAAGAGAGGGAGAACTCTTACAGAGCCCCTTTATGAGTGTCTGACTCTACACTCAAGTTCGAAATTCCACCGAGGTTTGTGGACAGCATGGCAGTGAGTTACTATCTCTCTCTCTCTCTCTCTCTCTCTCTCTCTCTCTCTCTCTCTCTCTCTCTCTCTCTCTCTCTCTCTCTCTCTCTCTCTCTCTCTCTCTCTCTTTCATGCACACACATCCATGTAACTCAGTGAAAGGCTATTTTAGGGCATAGCTGCTCTCTAGAAACCGCTGCATTTTTAAACATAAATCAGTTCCCTGTGGGCTTCTGACAGCCAATCAACACATGCCATCACATCACATCATGAATAGATATTAAATAGTGGTAATATCGAAAAAAGACAAAAAAACTAGTTCAGTTTGTATCTATGAAAGAAAAATCGTCTCTCATTAAAGCTGTAGTGTACCAATGCCTGACAGCTTCAACAGGAAAATGCTCAAAGAGGGACTATACTGAACACAGAGCTCGGCTTATACACACTCCCGGCAGTGTTTGCAGTGTGTACACCCCGTGTGAGTATGTGTGTTAGAACTAACTATCCCTATGTTGTTTTTGGCTCTACCCAACAGCATTCCTCATGCTCACTGATTCTACTATTTCTTCTTCTAGTGGTGCAGCCAATATCGGCAAATTTATGACTTTTTATTTCCCAATAAGTCAAAATGCAAAAATATACAAGCTCTGTAGCTTAAGTAAACACATTTTAGTGACATATCTTATCTGTTTAGTAACCCTGGCAATTTCCATTATAACTTATCAGATTTGAAGGTTTAAAACAGGAAGTTTCTGTAATACGGCCTTTGACCTTAAACACATTAACTATGTATAAGACATCAACAGTCTGTAACAGTATTTACAGCTCTTCATCACATTTTCTGCAAATACTCTTAGATTTGTAAAGCTTAACAAAATCAACTATCCTCTTAAAATCAAGCAGAAACATCATCACACCCAAAATGAACCCCCCAAAAAACAAGGAATGGAAAACTGACGAATATAAAGAACATACATGAATTGCCATCATTGCCACACGGGTCACCTGTTCGCCCACTTTAAACTGTTCTAAATCACTGTCAATATCAATTCATGAAGATCATGGAGAATAGAAGTATTATATCATCAAGCCAGCAATCCAAGTCTCTGTAAAGTAGGTTGTGTGTATTTAAATTTTTGTGGCTTTGCAAATGTGCATTATTGTTACAAGAATTACAAATAGATTTATAATAAATATCATGGAGTGCACCCATATATTATATTATAAAGCCAGTCATATACGAGACAAAAAAAACAATAAAAATCAATGAAAGCCTCAGTAGAGTCACTGAGGTACCAAGTGCCAAGTATCATTGAGGCTCAGAAGCAGAAGGGGAAGCCCTTGTGTCCGATCCCTGCTCTAAAGCACAGCACCAGCATTTAGACGAACATACAGAAGAACCCTTACCTCTTTCTCCTCCTTTCCCAAATGGTCCTGTTCTTCAGATCGGACAGGCAGAGGGTTGGTGGGCCTGGCCAATGGCAACAGGTCACTCACAGTGAGTATGCGAGTGTGTATCTGTATGTGGATGCTTCTGGGTGTGTGACGTGTTAGTGTGCACACACTCCCAGACCTGTGTGCCCTACCTACCTGTGTGTGTGAAGGTAAGAAATGAGACTGAGAAAAGGGAGAAATTGAGTTTTAGTCACATCTACAGCAGCGCCCACCCCATACCACACTGCAACACATACACACACACACACACTGAACAGACACACAATTTGCACGCTGACAGACCCCCAACTGCGAAAATCCTTTAATCCCTTACAACCATCTTTCTTTTTTGTTTCCCAAAGAGACACATAAGTTATTCAGTCCTAACTATGAGATATTTGTCTTCCTTTTCCTGAGGTGAGCGCGAGGCATACTCTGCTTTCATGTAGGGATCTGCAGGGCCCCAGCTCACAATGGGCCCTCTGTAAGGCTCCTCTGTTAGTGCAATGCTGAGAAGAGTAAAGACCTCCATTCTGCTCTGCGCCAGGACTCTGTGATACAGCTCAGACCTCTGCTTACTACCTAGATGCATCACACTGCAGAAAACCTGCTAACCTATTAGGAAGTGGCATACAGTGAGATGTTATTACAGGCCTCAATCTCTTTTTCCATCCTAATTCTCTTTTTTGGCGGCTGGGTAATCATATTTCTGCTGAGTCACATGAAATAAAAATCCAATATTAGTCCGTTAAGGACTGGGACTGTCAAGCAATTCAAATTAATAACAAATGGCACATACTGCATTTTGTTTCAGTCTCACTGACACGTTTAACCACTAATCTCGCTTTGTTTGATTAATTGTGACGTTTAACGGGTGGGTAAACATATCTACTATTTGCAGCCTGTTTTATATAGTTGAGCTTTAAGAGGCACCAGAAGAAGTGCTTAGCTGAACCATATGGCATGCACCAGTCATGCAAACCCACTGAGCAGCGCCAAGCAAATCCATTTACTTGCACGATCAATTTGAGCAGCACAGGCCTGCACTGTGTAGTGGGGGATTTAATGTAACACAGTAAGTTATGTCTAAAATCAACGTAACTGATGCGACCATATATATGCATTAGGCTTGCAGTATAAATGCAGCCATTGCTTCAACTGATACCCACATATACTGTGCACTCACTGTTGTTCTTCCTCTCTGTCAGATATGTATAAATAATTCAAAGAAAGTGTTCAATTTTTTGTTGTACATTCAAAGGGGTTTGTAACCGCAAAGCTCTTGAATCATAAATATGTGCTGGTATAGAAGATCTCATACGCCATATTCTCATGAGAAGTTTCGCAATTCATCTGAAAATCTTATTAAACAAACCGTTTTCAAAGACTGGAATTGCTTTTTGCAGACACTAAATGTTTAGCAAAAGCTAAAACTGGGTGCTTGTTGAAATAAAGTCTAAACACAAGTTACATTTTTGTAGATGAGTACACTGTTTGTGGATTACAGCTTCCTTTATGAGGTTACCTGACTGGCTGCTCTACTTGATTTGGACCCTTCAGGTCCTTGTTCTCAAAGCTCTATGAGTTTTCAGTAACCAAAATCTTTTTATGTATACATGTATATAAAATGAGTCAGTGCAGAGACAATGCTGGACCATTGAAACCAGTTTAATCAGGAACATCAAACAAAAGTTATCTCATCTTAGATTTTCCCTTTTGTCAATCCTAATTCCTGTCATTTTTCTGCAAAGAATGATAAATGAAAACATAAAAATAATTGTCACATTTGTGCGTTGAAAAAGAATATTCACATTATTTTATACCCTAGAAGAAAATAAATCTTAAAATCAATCTAGAAGGTTCACTGGTAGTACCATTGTCAACTGCTAAATTTAAACTGTATTTATATATTAATAATCAGAATGTAACACTACAATTAATGACAGTGAATAAATCTGAAGTGCTCAATCTATAAAATTAATGTCACTAAATATTGATTGAATTTTGAAATATTGATTGTACAAAGATGTAAAGAAACATTTAAAAAGTAGAAGTAAACTTATGTCAGTACATGTCAATCGCTACAACAGAGGCAATAAACAATTGTGATTTCTAAAGTTTCTCTAATTTCAAACTTCTGTTGGTGCTGTTACTGAGAGTTACCATGCATTTAATAAAATACAATAAACCACCGCTATGTACTAAGTTCACTACCAGAAAATTTGGCTCCATAATCAGACCACAACTCTTCTGTCCAAAAACACCCCAGAATTGTGTGGTGAGGTAAAAGTTTTGGGGTAATGGTACACCTACTAAGATCGATTTGTTTGAAATAAAAATAACTTCTGCACAGGATGGGGAAGATTACATGCAAATGAGGACAATTATATTTAGGAGCTTAGCCTGCTAGTTTGCCATATGCATGGAATTAAGGAAGGCACAGTGGTTTTCTAATACAGCCATGAGAAACCATTCACAAATGCACATATGAACCAGTCTTATGGATCTCAACCCTGCTGAAAAGACCAGAACAGGAGACCCCCAGAATATCTCATGGATACTGGTATCCCCACCCAGATTTTTAACTAGCTTAACTAGATGTGCTTTCTTGGACAAAAGCTCCACCAGAAAGATCATGCTAGTTAAACAGTTTTATCAGCTTAGTTTCACTGGCCCACTAGCTAGACCAGCATTAGTACAGTAAAAACAAGCATGAGTCAGTCTGGACTAGCATGGAAATTCATTCCAGTCTTGGCTGGTCTTTTCAGCAGTGTATAGTTTTCAATATCTTACTGACTTTCCAAAAAGATAGTCCTTTATTGGACTCTTTTCTAGTGTTTTAGTTTACATGCATTTTCAGTTCTGGTAGATGAAATGGACAGGAGTATCTAGATGGTCTGGCACCTTCATATGACAATAGCCCTGAGGAGACGGAAACACATCATCAGCTCTCGTGGAATGGGTGGTTTGATCTCATTACCATCAAGGCGAAGGTAACTGAGACGTGGGCCGTTCTCATCAAGGTAATCATCAAGTGCACCAGGTGGACAGATGTCAGAGCTATTCACACCTATGAAAATGACAGAAAAAAATATATATCTTACTGATAAAGTCACAAACATGGTGGTACAATACAATTAAGGGTGCATCCAAACTCCAAAGTTTCCTTGCTCTCAGTCAATAACTTAAGTTGTCTATAAAGGTTCTAACTAAGGGAACTTTCCAAAGGCTTCATAAGTCTTTAGAGCTTTACAGATAACCAAGCAAGTATAGACTACAGTATCTCATGGTCAAAATGAAGCTACAAGTTTCAGATACTTGTAGTTTTTTGTCCACACCAAAGCAAAAGTATGAACTGTGATACTTTTGAGACATGTCTGTATAAATTAATTCCTAAATGTTAAAAAAAAAGAAAGAAAAAAAAAAGAGTTATGGACTTACTCTTGATCTTATTGTGATCCAGATGCAGGTGCTCCAGGCCAGAAGAGATAACGGGCACTTCTGTGAGCTGGTTGTGAGAAAGCTGTAGATCCAGGATGCTGGAAAGGTTAAACACGTTTTTTGGGATACCTCCATTAGCCAGCTTATTGCGGTTGAGCCTGAGAGACGCCACTTTCGGAAGACCCTTGAAGTACTCAACCGGAATCTTCTCAATGTTGTTGCCATCCAAAAATATCTGTGTAGTTGTGGGTGGTAGGCCAAGGGGCATGCTGTTTAGCTGATTCTTTGCTAAATTTATCTGGATCAAGTTGTTGAGGCCTTTCAGACTGACCTCAGTCACTGCATCATCCTGAAGCTTGTTGCTTTGCAGATCCAGCAAGGTGAGATGGTCCATCCCAGAGAAGACACCGGCTGGGATCTTTGAGATTCTGTTTCGAGACAGCCGTAACTGCTCTAATTTGACAGGCAGAGGAGATGGAATGGAAGTCAGCAAGTTGTCTTCCATGTAGAGGTGTACAAGGTTAGACATAGCCTTAAGAGCATCAACCTCCAAGCCTTCACTTGTGATTTTGTTGCGGTTAAGGTTGATCCACCTAAGTTGTGTGGCATTGCGCAGAGCATCGGTTGAGAGGACATCAATGAGATTGTTCTGGAGGTACAGGTACCAGGTATAGGGAGGGATGACAGGAATGCGTTTCAGACCCTTGTTGTCACAGTAGACAGCGTTAGGGAAGTTTGGAGGGCAGAGGCACTCTTTAGGACATGCCTGGAGCTGAGAGATCATGTGCTCGTAGGGAACTTCATCAGAGCGGACTTGGCTGGCCAAAACTAGGGCCACAAATGCAACCATGAGCCACTCCATGGTTAGGTTTAACCTAGGAAAACATAGAGACAGAAAAGAAGTAGCAAAATTAGCTGTTAACAATATTAAAACTATATAACTCTTAGAGATAAAATTAGAGACTTCATTTTAGTTCTAAACAGGACTGTCACTAAAGTTCACAGGACTTGGTACAAAAATTGAATGGGTTTCTCCCTTCAATGAGTTGCCCTCCTTGTCACAAGGTCTGAAATAATGTTCCTAGCTGTCCAACGCCATACAAACCACCCTACAATTACCTCAGGTTCTTTCTAAGTGGATAAACTCATTGACAAAAAAATTAGGAACATCCTAGTTAAGATAATCACTTCCTATGTCTTCATCTTTTAAGTAGTAATCCTCTTAAACTCAGAATATGCTTCCAGGTCAGCCTTAATTGACTTAAGCCTGGCGTAGTGCTACTCATCTCCATTCAGAAGACAGTTACCTCTTGGACTCTGGGAAACATAAGGCTTCAGGTATGTGCATGTCTGACTACTTCTAGAGAGAACAAGGTATAACAATCATGGCAATTTAACAACACCTGGCCCTCATGTTGCAATCAGGACACCTACACATTAGGCATCCGTTGGCCAGGTTCAATTTGTTGTATTCCCATTTGACCTTTAAACATTTATATCTATCAAATGCACGTTTGAACTTCGTCTAATGTGTATTATGGTTTTCCCTCAGAAGTTTCTTTGCTGACATCCACATATTACTCTTGGCTTAAATTTATCATGTAAGGATAAAAGAAACAGCAAACAGAGAGAGAAAGCTCAAGAAATAATATGTTAACACGTATTCATAGCTGAGCTTTCTCTCTCATCTGGTATTGGTTTAAATTTTTGGTTCTGAGCTCTATAATCGACTGTCTGGAGATCATTTTCTATGGGCAGCGTTCTCAAACTAAACCAGAGGGGATCAAAGGGAAGCTCTGGATATCTAGTGAACAGGTCAGGTGAAACCAGCTTCACCTGTAAAGATCTCTAAAAAGTAAGAAAAATATTTTTAAATCATGACCTCCAAACTGGCTTTGCAGGAAAAACAGCTGATATCTTTAGTACCCTAAATTAAGCAGCATACTTCTATGTTAAACCAAGACAAAATAAACACAAAGCCATTAAGTTTAAAGCAGATGTGAAAATGACTTATAGCTCACAGTATGCATTTCTGGAGGACAGAGGCTTTCTCCTATAGTGTAGAAGAAACTGACAATATCCTTCCCAAAATATTTCTAATGCACAGAATCATTGCACAAATGCTAGAGACCTACCTTTGTCTTCTTGGGGCTCTTCTACTGTATCTTTTGCTGTGGGTACAGATGTCTCAACTGAGCTATTTTGCCATCTCCAGCCCCTATTTGTAGTGTCAATGATATCTCATGATCCCTTCACAGACAGACACACTGGACACAACCTTAGCCAATCATAGGCTCTCGAGATCAAGAATCATAATCCTTTGGGGACGGACACTGGCGTGTTGGTCAAAGGAAGACATGGGCCTTGGCCCAGTTATAATTAGGCTAATACAGGCCTATATATTACGTTGGATCCTTCATCCTTTTCTTCATCGTCCCTCACAACACCACCTGTCTCCTGTCTTTTGAGTAAACAAATGTCTCGATCAGATCTATCTAGATAGATAGATAGATCTGATCGAGACATTTGTTTACTGATCTTTCTCGAGATCTATCTTCATAAGGACTCCCAGTTTGACTGGTAAATGACAGTTGGCCCACCTTATTTTTGTAGATGCCTACAGTTGCAAAATCAGTAATGAAAAAATTCTGCTATTTAATGTGCATGATCACCAAAACGCATGAGCTGAAATTTTTGTCCCCACGGGAGCACTAGTCTGGATTTAGAGGCGGATTTGTAGTTGGCACAGGTAGCCACATATGGTGTAGTTGTTTGACTGCCAAGTGCTGATTACTTCTCAATTCCACTGATGACAACTACACCTTACTGTGTCATTGTAATCCGCTGCAATGGGCTCCTCCAGTTGAGACCATTAGTTATCCAGTCAGCAACTCGTGTCAAGGATGGTGCAGCTCTACGTTAGAACCTGTGGTCTAAGGGCAAAGTACAAACACCAACCTAATCCAATTACAGAATTTAAAACCTATTATTCACAGGAATGTAAAAGAGCTTTAAACACAGAGTGTCAGGACACGACAAGAGGTCATTCTTGGGGAAGCAACTTTAACTTGCTGTCTAATTTAACTATATTTCAAAGATGACTTTAATAAAAGCATACAAACTGTGCAATATCAATATACATCTAATACATAATATCAATAGGGAAATATTAAAGACTTGCTATACTCTACACGTCTCTGAAACCAAGATCACACTACAAGACTAAACCTTGTCACCCTTTCATGTTTGTGACTAGTCTGCGACAAAAGCCCCAGATCATAGCAGGTGCCAACTCTTTTAGTGTCTGCACCTGTGAGACTAGACACGGCGTACAAATTTCATACTGGATTTTCTAATCACCCAGTCTTCAGGTAAGTGCATTGTCTTGACTCGTGCGAGAGAAGCAATAAACAGCCAATGCAATCATGTTTGTGATTTTTGAGCCTTTTTCAAAACTGACCCCTTAAATGTGCACAGGGAAACTTTCTGTCCTGTAATGTCTTGCTTTGTCTTGAGTAGCAGGGATTAAGTAATCACATCCGTTGCCTATGATCAAAACAGTTTATACTGCATTGTGCTTAGTGCTTATGCTATCTGTGCTAATGCTAATTGTTAAATATTTCATGACAACTCACTCAACACTTTTTGAAATCTGAGACTGTTAAACAACATTTGAACACCTTTGTGTTTAATTATTACCTTTAGTAAAATCATTTACAAGCATATTTGACTGGAACAAGGATTAAATTCATCAAAGATGTTAAAAAGAAATGATGCCTGAGATATGACAACATGGTCAAGACAACTGTGGCACATTATGCTTCTCCTAAAAAGAAACACATGCTCTCATTTAATTTCCTGTTTGGGGCATTTTGTCTCAGGCAGTTATGTTACAACAAAATGCTGCACTTGTACTTTCTTTGATATAAATATTATTTAGAAAGAGCATCACTTAACTACAAAAAGATAATTAAAGTTGAAATAATTAATTGCACATTGTAACAATGTTGCTTACACAAGCAACATCTGAGACTTTCCTTAAAAAACATACTGTGCTGTGCTGGAATCTGGTACAGCGATGACAGATATTTACAATAGTATTTTGATTTATACCATTTCAAAAAATACCAAGGTGCTATCATGGTTACTTTTTTTGCCATTTTTATTAGTATTACACAAGCCATTTCAATGTTATCTCAGTGAATACCACTACATAAGAAATGCATATACATTTCAAGTTTGTGAGCCTGTAGATGATGGTTATTAAAAAATTTCAACTATAGTTAAAGGTTACACTTTATTTTTTTATTTTTTTTATTTTGACATTCTGTTGACTATAAGTAACATTGCACCTACGTGTCAACTAACTCTCAGAGTATTAGTTCAGTATTAGTAGACTGTTAGGTGTTAAGGTTATGGTTAGTAGAATAAGTTGGCACGTACTTGCAAAGTTAGTTATAATTAGTAGAATGTTTGTTGGTGGACCATCACATTAAGTGTTGGCAGATACTAAGCAGACAGTCTACTAATACTCTAATGAGAGTTAGTTGACATGTAGGTGAAACGTTACTCTTAGTCAACAGAATGTCTAAAGGGGACCATCAAAATAAAGTGTTACCCAATTAAATGAAATTCTATGAAATTCATTATTTTATATGAAGATCTGCAGCAGAGGTGTAGAGAAACATAAAAATAAGGAAAACATTACGAAATTGAGTTTAAAATAACTCAATACTCCACAACAGAAAAAACATGAACCCCCTATACCCACCACCCACTTCCTTATTGCATCACCACCACATATAAGAAAAAAAAAAGAAACAAATATGAAAACATTACCTGCTCATCTCAGTCATAGAGCTGATTTTGGTTTGCGCAGGTGGAGGCAAAGTGTCTGTTTCTGTTTTTGGGGATGCAGTCAATCTCTTGGTCCGCCTGCTTTCCTCTCCAGTTTGAGTCCAGTCTGCAGTTTCTCCCTCTTTCTTTCTGGTCCGGACATGCATCAGAAGACACAGCCTTATTAGATTACTATTGCTAGCAGTGTAACGTCCCCAAGGCCAAACCTTTGACATCAGCTGGTGAGGTTGAAAAAGGGGGTGTGTGAATGTTTGACAGATACGTGTGGAGTCTTTCCGCAAGCGTGCATTGGGAACTTATTTCTAGCACAGCACTTTCTTCTCTTTTCTTACTCTCTTCTCTTTGTACAGTAAGGGTCTGTGGAGTCTCGGGAGGTGGGGGCTTGCAGCCCTTGCAGCCAAACACGCAGGTGGCTTGGAGACATTTAAGTCTTTCTTTTCAATAGACATATCTCATCTCCATCACTCACAACTTTGAGGGATCATATACCCCATTAAACTAGGCCCCCCTGGGCAATGCACATCATCAAGCTGTCATTTTGCACTGATGGAGACTCGTCCCAACCTGTGAAAGGTGGAATTAAGCTGGAATGCAAAAACTGGTGAAATTACAATGATGTTAGAGGGTTAATCCAGCACTCTTGCCATATCCCAGTAGGTCTCTCTCTCTCCTTGAGTTGTGCATAGCTTCACAATGAATGAAAGGGCAGTGTGTAGTAACCAGGCAACATCTATTTCAACATCTGGATCCTATTGTAGACATTTCAAGATGGAGAAGAGAAAAGTGGGATAGAGGAGGTCTTTTATTTGGGTAGGACACTAATTAAAGTCCCATTGCATAATTGAAAAAGGAGTAAAACTTTGTCCTATTGAAAGGATGCTATTGTCTTAAATTAAAGAGGATTCATGATTTCTGTTCTTAAGTATTTGGGACCATCAAATCTCACACATTCCCACACAATCAAAGCACTCATGCATTTTCAGATCTCCAGATGTTTGGTCATGCCCAAAAAGCTCCACAAAAGTTGTGTTTTTTTCTTTACACCAGCCATGTTTAATTCACAAATAAATTCTTTTGAGTTCGATCTTTTCAATTAATTGGCTCAACTGTTTCACAAAATCAATCTGAACGATTCAATAACAAACTGGCCTTACCTGTTTAGGGCTGCATTTCCCAAAAGCATTATAAGCCTAAGTAGATTGTAGTAACTATTGGCATCAATGGTCTTTAGGATCTCCTTAGGTTTACAATGCTTTTAAGAACTGTTGGCCAGAGCAATTCTTAAGCCAATGTCTCAATAAAATAACTTGATTTGGGTTTGGTGAGTCAAAACATTTCTTTAAACAAACTGTTTGAAAGAACCAATTCACGGAAATAAGCCAGACTTACCATCACACTTTACAGATATTATGCAGCTTCTCGATATTTAAAGTAGCGATTATTGTAGAAGAAAAAAGGCAGAGTCCTGGTTCTATCCATTTGATTTTATGTAGGCAAATCTGAATGCAAGCTTGCAGTTGAATGTAAGAAAAGGGTAGGGTTTAAGTGGACAAAATGACTGGTGATCATTTGTATTAAAAATATATGAATAAATTAATTTTTTTACAATAATAACACTCTCCAGAGCATTTATCCACCTTATTTAAAACGTAAGAGCGGATACAGATTATTTTTAGCTGTACAAAACAACTCGTTATGCTGCTTGATATTGCAAACTGGTATTTCTTACATTATTATTTTAATGTATTGTCATAATTATAAACACACTGGTTTGCAGCACAAATAGTTTTACCATTTACTGTACTTTGTTATTCGGAAGTCTCGCACATTCACAGAAAACAGCTTACTTCTTCTAAATTTGGATAAAGATAGGGTGAATTTCACTTTTATGCCAACTGTAAAGATACATTTCTCTGTGCAGAGCAACATAAAACAAGTTTATAACTCTCTGACAATGATATCACATGTAGCAAATAAACCGATTTCATCCCTTCAGGGAACCTGTGTTTACTTTGGACGGGGTTTTTTTGTGTGTGTGTGTGTGTGTGTGTGTTCTCACATAGCATGACAGTCATACAGTCAACAGTCATACTCTAAACAACAAGAAACTCTTGTGTCCTCTCTCTCAAGAGATCAGCTGTAGGAGGACAAGCTAAGAAACATCACAATGGTCTCTTCCCCCACAAAGTCTCTCCAGTGTTTAGTAGAATCTGAATAACAGGCGGTGGTTTTAGCAAGACCTCAGTTGCTCAGCTGACAAGAACACTCGCACAAAACATATGACACAGCAACATATACACTGTTAGGTCATGGAATTTAACATAAAACAAGACATTTAAATCAGCATGTAAATTCACCATAATTTTCTAAATGTATGTCATTTATCCTATTGTGAACGATTCATTTGTGCAAATGAACTCTTTTTGTGTTCCACTGTAAAAAATCATTTGGGTTTTTGAAAGACTGAGGGTGAGGATAGGCTACTCCAAAACTGCATTTCATCATCAAAATCTGGAAAACCAAAGCAATCAAAAGGTTTTTTGTGGTTGGTCCTGCAAAATCAGCTTGTGGTGAACTTAAATGCTCAGGCTGCTATAAAGTGACAAAGATATTTCAAATGAAAAGCCAGAACTGCCTATCCATCATCTGTTTCTAACACATGGACAAAAGAACTCCCACAATGCCTCTCTATATAACTATCAGATGGTCACCCCAGACCCTCCATTCCTCTGGAATGCTGGGTTGTCTGCCTGCAATTCTACTGTTTTAAATAAAACACTCATTTTTAGTGCTAGCTCAGACTTGTGCAGAAATATATGTAGTAACTTTTGAAGTGCCTATCATGAAGGTGTGTTTCAGGATTGATAGACAGATGGGAGCAGATGTTTGGAAGAGGTAAAGGGAAAGAATGGACCAAATGTTGGGCTATTTTATGATTCATCCAAGGTATGTTCTGAGCTGAGGAAGGGAATGAATGTTTACAACTAACTCAAATACTGGCCCTCTGTCTGAATATGCGAACATCCCAACTGAACGTGGCCAAAAGTTGAACTGGTGTAGAACAGCAAACTGAGCAGCTCTTTTCAAGTAAAAGTGTTCTAAGTACCAAGTACCAAGAAATTTGTTCCGCAGGGCTAACTTGTACTTGTTTTACACCCAAGTAAATTGTTTTTGTGTTTTTTGCTAGTAGGCCTTCATCACAGGTCAGTGAATATACAGTCAAAGGATAATGTCAACATGGCATTAGCAGATGTAGCTGGCCATGTAGTATTTATGTTACACACCAGCATACTTCATCAAGTTTGCCATCAAATTCAGTATACATACTCTGACATTTTTGGTAATTTGATCATAGTCTGGGATTTATGGACACAAATATTACATATATCTTAAAACTATTTCAATAATCCTTACTAAAGCCCTTAATAGAATGATTTCGAAAGCAGTATTAACTGAAATGTTTACTTTCAGTGGATATGCCACAAAAATAACACCCTATTCGAGCTATTCTACCAGAGCCTTTTCATCTTACAATCACTATATTTATATTCACAGCCTATACTTCAGCTAGAGACATCAAGAGAACATGTTTCCTACAGGAAGTAGTTCTGTTATCATGGCTAAATTGCAAACAGAACAAAACTCATAGAACTTTGTCCATTCATGAGTCTGGCTGAGTGGCCAGAAAGGATGAGGATGGAGGACAGATTCATACCAGAAGTTTCTTTCCATACCAGAAGAGTCAAGTTAGAAGATCAGCAATCAAGTTAAAAATAATAAAATATCGAGTAGCTTGCCTGTGCGTAAAGGAAGCTATTTTGTGTTTAGTATTTGTAGAGGCTAGAATCAAGCCTAATTTTAGTTAGACAAATCAAGATTGATGCCTTTATGTTTATGAATCATAATTTATAATGATTTATAATATCTACTGAAGATTTCCTGTGATGATGCTTTAGAGAATTCGCCATGATAAAATGAAGTGGCAATTATTAGTACTGACTATAATGATTGATACCATCAGTATCCCCCCACATATGTAAGAAATCTGGTTTATTCAACAAACTGCTTAAGTATTTTTTTTTAAACAAAATAGAACAACAAATGAGGGACAAATAAAACTTTTACAATAGTCTGACAAAGTTACTGTAATCTTGTGGTTCAATGATTTGACTAACATTGTGGTGATGTGAAATGTTGTATTGAATACATCAACAACAACAAAAATCAATGCTGTTTACCATAGAAGTAAAAGCAATTACAGTTACAAAATTAAGATGAACTGCATGCAGATACAGTAGAATATGGTATAAATGTTGGCAGTGTTCAGAAATTCAAGCTGCTATTAGTTTGCTATTAATACAACATTTTGGCACTGTAATTCCTCAGTTAAATAAAAAAAACAAACATACGATTTAGTTAACAGTTAGCTAAACCTCAGCAAATTCACACAATGTCCAGCAATATTTCATTTCATTTTAGTGTTTCAGTTGAATCCTAGATAGCCTTCAACATCGCTGCACATTTAGCCATTTTATATACAAGTAGATATTTTTCATAACTTTTACTCTAAACAATCTAATTTCCTTACCGGCAGGCTTATTAATAATATGATTACAATTTTGAGCGATTAAGGTGTTTAACATGCGGAAATATTAAGATGCAGTTAGATGACATATAGTGCAACTTCTTATAGAGTGCACACTGGGATATTCACAATTTGCACAAATATGTTTCTCTTTAGATGTGAATATCTTGTCAAATTCAACTACTACTCTTCATACAATATCATACAAGACTGATTTTTTTATGTGCAAGATTTTCAAGATTCCTGAATATTGCTGCCCATTTTTCATAAAAAACGTGTTCATCAACATTATAGAGAGTAAATATTGTCGTCAACGTGCAAGTTACCAGATGTGGTTGCCAGGATCATGAATAAAGACGTGCAGATGTCAATCAGCGTGTCTAATAAGAGCAATAGCCTTAATTTGTTTGATGAACTACTGGCGGGATGTGACCCTATTCAAAGATGATCTCTGAGGCCTGGCGTAGGCAGTTAGCCGTGTCATCTGGCATACTGCTGTGTGTGATGTTGTTTCCATCCAAGCGCAGGGTCCTCAGTCTTGAATAGCTGACCGGGGAGCTGAACTTGCAGATATTCGTCAGGTCAAACTCTGAAAAAAAACAGGTAGTAGAAATGGAGTAAAAACCATGAAAAATCTGTTGCTTGATCAGACGGACACAGAGAAAGACTTACTGCTTATCTCGTTGGCTTGCAGGTACAGGTGCTCGAGCGATTCGTTGATCTCTGGAATGGTCTTCAGCTTGTTGAAAGCCAGGTCGAGCTCAAGGAGAGAGGACACGTTGAACACACCTGCAGGGATTCCAGAGTCCACCAGCTTGTTGTGAGAGACACGCAGATACTGCAGGAGCGGCAGCTTGGCCAGGTAGCCACCAGGGATGCTGTCGATGTCGTTGTTGTCGGCGTAGAGCATCAAAAGCGAAGCTGGAACTCCCGAGGGAAGTTTCTTGAGCTTGTTCTCGCTCACGTCCAGCAGAACGAGGGACTTGAGGTTTTTGAAGGCGCCTGTGATGCTCTCAGTAGTCAGCTTGTTCTTGGACAGGTGAAGGGAGGTCAGGTTTTCCATCCCAGACAAGATGTTAGCAGGGAACGAGCTTAGCTGGTTGGCAACCAGCTTCAACTCATCCAGAGACTTCGTACGAAGACTAGGGGGTTTGGTCAGCTTGTTATGACTGAAGAGGAGCTTCTCCAAGCTGCCCAGTTTATCAATGGTACCGGCCTGGATCTTTTCGCTGGTGATGTTGTTGTTGTCGAGGACGAGCCAGCGAAGGTCGGTGACATTGTCGAACACGCCAGCCTTGATCTCCTCAATAAAGTTGTTCTGTAGGTAGAGGTATTTGATTCCAGTTGGCACAATGGGAATGAACTTCAAGTTGCGCTCGTTGCAGTACATAGCTGTGGGGAAGTTGGGGGGACATTCGCACTCCTGGGCACAATTGGCAGTTGATGCTCCCTCCAGTGGTGCGTAGGGCATGTAGTATTCGTCTTCGTACTCATACTGACCCAAACTCTGACATACCAGTGCAGCCAATAAGAAGGAGCCCAGAGCAAACATGGCTGCACAACTTAGATGAATCGAACCTGGAGAAGAGAAGAGAAGAGAAGAGAAGAGAAGAGAAGAGAAGAGAAGAGAAGAGAAGAGAAGAGAAGAGAAGAGAAGAGAAGAGAAGAGAAGAGAAGAGAAGAGAAGAGAAGAGAAGAGAAGAGAAGAGAAGAGAAGAGAAGAGAAGAGAAGAGAAGAGAAGAGAAGAGAAGAGAAGAGAAGGTTTCTTTGGTTATAATATTACGTGAAAAAAAAAATTGTAAGAACACCAGACCTTTCTACTGTGAATCTCAGACATAAACTAAAACCAGAGACATTCTTCTAATGGAAATTGATGACTTCATCCTCAAGAGTGCAAAAAGGCCCAGACAGCCGTTCCTCCCCACACAAATTAGATGCACATTTCTTATGTGCAGATCCAAGTTCATCTCAAGTTACATTAACGTCACCTTATGTCTCCTCGGTCTTTGCGTGCAATGCTAAATTATAATTGAATTGTAAATGAACAATGCAAGAGTACTTTTATAATATTGGCTAATAAAATTATATTTCATGAAGGTTTAAAGAAGAATAAATTGCAGCAGGTGTCACACACGGAATTTTGCAACACAGTATTTGTGTCAAAACTATTCGTAGCAGGAAAATGCCAAATTAAATCCAGCACTGCAAAACCTCTCTCTGTTTAAGCACAACATAACAATTCATGCATGCTTAATAATTCTCTTCTACTAGCTCATGCATTCATAAATAATCAAATTGAATTATTTAGAACAACTTAATATAATGATTTAACTAAAATGTACTTGATAGAACTGGAAGCATCTCAAACATTACCAAGCCGAGTATCCGCAATATGTTCATACTGTTTCAGTCCACCCCAGAAAATCTGCCAAGCAGATTTCTGATAATCTCATCCAGACAGATCAAAAGCAAGCATGAGCATTCAGATGCTAGATATCCTTACCTTCCTGCTTCTCTCTCTTTGTAGGACTTCAGGTAGAGTTGTGTGCGGCCCGAGGACTCTGGAGAGAAAGAGTAAGGGAGGGAGAGAGCAGACAGCAAGAGAGAGAGAGAGAGAGAAAAAGAGAGAGACACTCAAGCCAGACTTTAGTCGCCCAAGATTGATAGAAAACAGAAGTCAGGCGGTTCTAGTGTGTAGATGTCAGCAGTTGTTCATCGTGGCACATATGGATTCTAACAATGTTCAGGTGTAGCAAAGCAGCTTGGGACATGTAGTCCTTCATGGGACAAAGAAGGGAGCAACGACTCACTGGGGAGGGTTTGCAAAATATATATACCTGTATAGCTGCCACACACACACACTTTCACACACACACTTTTCCAACCCATCCTTTCCAAACAATCCCCAAAAGACAATTCGACTATTGTGTGAGTCGCAAACAAGCCAACAAACACCTCGACCACCGGTTCCGTCATAGCCAATGCTAAGAATTTCTCATAAAAAATAAATATTCTTAAATAAAACAAAGGTTAACAAAACTATTTGGAAAATCGCCTAGAAAAAATTTGGCTACTTGAAATGACAGCTGTCTGCTATTAGACTACTAGGCTGTAAATACGACTTGGAAAAATTGACCAAATAAGAAGGTAGTGGGCCAAACCAGTCTTACATAACTGTGTTGTCTGTCTTCAGCATCTGAACGGAGAGTGTATCCAATTCTTAACAGCTGGTAGACTATATATCATCAAACAGTGTGCCATCTTTTAATCTTAAGCCTCATAAAAGCCAGACGGCTTCTGTCTGGCTGTAGTCATAGACCTCTGTGATGGGCAGCTCGCACACAGCGGTGGACTGGAACTCATGAGGGATCCAGGAGAGACGGACCTGATTGCAGGTCAGTTTGGCTTTAATAGCACACGTTGGCTTTTAGGAATGCAGTAAATCCAGAAAACCAGATGAGAGGTCGGTTCTGTAAACCTTGTGTTTATCAGAGGAGATGAGATTATGTACTGTCTTAGATTACTGCAAAGTCAAAAAAGATTATCAAGATAAAATCAGCACTCCAAATGTCAAGTAAAATCCCCCCCCCCCCCCCCCCCAAAAGTAAATAAATAAATAAAGTGTGTGCGTGTGTGGGGGAGGGGAGGGGGGGCATCATTTTACTTAAAAAAATATGACAATTCAAAAAAGCCATGAGTAACAATGAATTTGTATTCCAAAAATAAAATATAAATTAATGAGGTCAAATAAATTTAAATGTTAAAAGAATAAATCACAATTGCAATAATGTTGTAAGCATCTATGATCATCATTACTAAAAGAAAAAGAAAAGAAAAAGAAATGATGGGTTCAGTGTGTTGATTCAAAATAAAATAAAATAAAATGAAATAAAATGAAATAAAATGAAATGAAATGAAATGAAATGAAATGAGATGAAATAATGAAATGAAATGAAATGAAATAATGAAATGAAATGAAATGAAATGAAATGAAATGAAATGAAATGAAATGAAATGAAATGAAATGAAATGAAATGAAATGATGAAATGAAATGAAATGAAATGAAATGAAATGAAATGAAATGAAATGAAATGAAATAATGAAATAATGAAATGAAATGAAATGAAATGAAATGAAATGAAATGAAATGAAATGAAATGAAATAATGAAATGAAATGAAATGAAATGAAATGAAATGAAATGAAATGAAATGAAATGAAATGAAATGAAATGAAATGAAATGAAATAATGAAATAAAATAAAATAAAATAAAATAAAATAAAATAAAATAAAATAAAATAAAAACATTAATCATGTTATTTAAAATAATTAAATACAAATTAAAAGATTATTATATAAAATTATAATAATGGTCATAATTTTACTAAAAAGAAAAAATGATCGGGAATAGAAACAAGAGATTGTGAGTCAAATAGAAACACGAGTTACATGCTTTAACACAATGGCGTGTTCTAGCATGTGCACTAACTGCTAGGCCACGGATCAGATGCAGTTGAATGGTCTTAAATTGCTCTGCAGCAGTGCCCATGCCTGTCAACAGCGCTGTGACCTTATCACCCGTTCCTCATCTGTCATGTCTCCTGGAGGTCATCGCTCCACTCATCTGTCGGGCCTCCAGGGCAAGAGCTCATGTTTGGACATCGTGTATGAAGTTATGTAGCAGGGGCAGGTCAAGGCAAACCTGTGCGGCTGTACCTGATGCAGGTATGCAAGACTTGCAATTGCTCTTAAACCATGTAAAAATGCTATATATGCATGGTTTCTAATAAAAATAAAAAAAATCTGCAGAAGCACTTTTTTAACGATCTTAGCATATTGCTTACCGCATTCTGGAATGCCATTTCAAACACAACCCTATAATCACAGTTATTTGCCAGGTAATTTATTAAATGCTCAGTTAACTGGTGGTAATTATCTTTGTTTAAAACACACAAGTGTTATCACTGATATATATAGCCTATATATTCATACTTTGAATTATTTTTTACCTATTTGTAGGCTATTTGTTGTTTTTATTAGTTTAAAGAAAATGTCTACATAGCTTTTATTCTTTTTTATTTTAGTTTTTTAGTTATTTATGTACATCAAGTTAAACTACATGAAAATTAGAAATGTTGCTTTGGAAAGAAGTTTTTTTTATAATTTTATATCATTTTTTACGTTTTTTATTTTTATTTTATTTTACCCTGAAATGCACTGTATTTAAACAATAACATATGTCATATTATTGTAAAATTCTCTCAAAAAAAGTATAAAAAATATTGCCACATAATTTTTAGGGACAAGGTCATTCCCAGAACCATCATATTTGTTTGGGTTTTATTTTAATTTTAAAAGTTACTTTTTTCATATTTTTGTAAATGTATGTGTATTTTTTATAACATTATATGTTGTTTATGACATTCATTGAACTGTCAAATATACAGTTACCACCCAATAACATTGTCACAATTTTTCTTTTTTGGAGAAAAATTCTGACAAATACAGCTGGCAGTTTTATGGTACAAATGTATTTATTTGACCAGAAAGCCAGTGTCTAAGCCTGACTATTCCCAGCCCGACTTGAGCAATGACGTTAAGTGTTTTGTATAATACAGTAAGTATTCTGTTGTCCAGCTGTGTTCTCTCTGTCTTTCCTGTCTGAACACATGGAAAATGAGAACCTCAGCATCCTGAAGATCATTGGAAAGATTCTCGACTCCTGTTCCATGAGCAGCTCCAGCATTGACCCAATTTGAAGTGTTTACTGAGAGATTTGTCTCCTTGAAGATTTCTGTTGAGTATCATTTCCTCTTTTCATCTCACCTACATGAGTTTACAGTGACGTTAATGGATATATTCCCTCTGTTTACGCACAGGAAAGTCTACAACCTCAGCCTTGGTTTCTAACAGCGCCAGACACTTCCAGTCAAGTTTCCTAATTTCCAGGTTTTTCCTGGCCTGGACGCTTTGGAGACAGACAAAACTGGTTGTAGAATGACTAAATTAAACCACATATTATGAACCTAACAAAATGAATGTCGATTCTTCAGATGTTGTCAACAGCTTTACAAGGTTTCCTCTTCTTGGTTTAAGGCGTTATTTCTACCTGATCTGACATTTACAAATGACTTTTAGTGGCAAAACCCTAATGCTATCAGGTTGCTCCAGTCATACTAACCAACAGTTTTTTGCCAGCTGTTTATTGAGCTGAGTCGTGATACTCATTTAATTATATTAAATGGAGTACCTCATATGGTTCCCATTTCAATGCATGTCTGTGTTTAGCCACACAATTCACATCGGTTTCAGAAACACAGAGAGAGCTGACTAAAGAAAACAAAAGAAAACACTGTAAAACTTTGCAGGGTGGCTTATGTTTACAGTGAAACACAGTAGCAAAACAGTGAGTTCACAAACCTTGGTCAACCTGTAAAAGACTGTCATTTTTACCAGTTTTATTAACAGTAAAGCCCTTTGAGATCTTTGAGATTGTGCTAAATTAAGAAATCATGCTAACATTACTTCTAAAAGTAATGCATTACATTAACTAATTGCGTAACTATATGTATACTTTTTATGGACAGTAATGTGTTACGTTACTTTTGCATTACTTATTCTCAGCTGGGCTGGGCTTGTTTGTTTGTGTTTTAATAACCAAAACAAAAAAGCTCTATTTTTGACAAATGTAAAAGGCCCTGTCACACCAAAAGTGAAATGAATAAGTCTCAGGCTGAAGGAAATGCAAATTCACGCCTGTTCAGTAATGGACACATCTCAAACAAACCAGTTGTGCTGCCATTCTGGATCACAGAAGAATAAGACAAAGAATAAGAAAGTCTTCAGCAATAACAACAAAAAATTTAACATAAATGTGATGTTTATCTAAAGTAATTTTGCTTATTAGTAAATGCATTGGATAATAAAATGAGATTAAATAGCCTACATAAAGTATATTTGTTAATTTAACATTTAATTAATGCAAGTTTGCGTAATATTCGGAGTTTGCATTTTACTGTTTTTATTCATTTTGAGGAATATTGAATCTGTTTTTGTCCAAGTGAGTAAATGCGTGCTCACATTTACACTGTAAAAAAAATACTTTCATGATTTGTTATCACAACTTTTTATCTTTTGCCAAATCAACTTAGATAATGAATGTGGTTCAGATAACATAATATTTTGAGTGTATATTAATGAAACCAATCTCCTTCATTGTATTAACTCAATTTTTTAATTTCAACGAACTCAAAATTTTAAGGCAACCAGGAAGGCAACTTACTTTTTTTACGTTAAACCAACAATATCTTTTTACAGTGTAGTCTTGAACTACAATATCCATCATATTCACACAGCACACACAACGCCTCTGCACTTCAGATTTCTCTCAACATGAGGACAGGAGAGCTGTCAGTCAATAAATGGGAAAACAAAGTAACCTGCATTACTTACTGGTGGTAAGTTCGATCCATTTCCATTAATAAGTTAAAACTATCAATTTCAAACAAATCAATTCCGAGCTCTGATTTTCTCTCAAATCTGATTGATTTGAGGCATGGATCAAAACTATATTACATTTTAGTAAAAATATATGTAGGTAATTATACTGCTGATTACTAATGTGCATTTTATAGTTAGAAAAAATAAATAATAATAAATAAATTGTGATAATTCTGTGGAAAGTAAAGTATGTCTTGACTTTTTTAACAAGATTTCAATTAGTCTTATTGCATTTTAGTCTTATTGCACTTATTGCATTTTAATTAGTATTAACACATTTGAATCTACTTTGCTGTATGTATATGCTGCAACGCATTCTCATCCCCAAATCGTCACTTTCAGACATTCTTCAATATCCGACGCACAAAGCACCCTTTAGCGTCCATATGAGACGCTTCGGTTATGGGTAGGTTTAGGCGTCATGTAACTGACGCTTTCGAAAGTTCGTCAATATCCGACGCACAAAGCACCCTTAGCGTCAATATGAGACGCTTCGGTTATGGGTAGGTTTAGGTCTGTGGTAGGGTTATGCGTCTCATATGGACGCTAAAGGGTGCTTTGTGTGTCAGATATTGAAGAAATTTTGAAAGCGTCAGTATATGACGACTTGGGATGAGAACGGGCTGGTATATTTGCTTTGAAATACATTAAAATGTAATGCAATATAATATTGTCAAATGCTGAAAAGGTCTGAATAAACAGATAATATATTAAAATATGTATTAATAAATATTAATATATAATTCATAGCCAACATTATGAACCCAGTGTGAAGTAGAACTAAGTTATAAAACTTAAATAATGTAACATTTTTAAACATTTTGCAAGTGTGTGTTTGTTATATATAATATAGGCCAATAGGGTTAGGTTTAGTAATAACTCTATGCACACATTCTTTTTCATTTTTAAATTTTAAAGTTATACAATTTAGCTCTGTCATACCGGGTGGGTGTTTGGGGCAAACTACTATTTCTAAAATGTCTTAGCTGGTGCTGTTTTAGATCAATATGTTAACCTTGTAAAATCCCTCCTATCACCTCTCTCCTCTTAATTAACAAGAGGCTTTTTAGGCAGACGCAGTTTAGACACAAATAGTCGAGTGTTGGGTGAACAAATGCACCTCAGACACCTCAGTACTGCCACAAACAGACACAGCGCTGAGCCTCACATTGGCAAACACACACACACACACACATGGTAGCGCATGTGCCACTGGGTGGCTGCAAGGGTAAGTTTAGACTTCAGTATATCCACTTAATATAATACCAGCAAGCTAGTTAAGATGTCACAGCTCACACACTTGCATGTTGTGGAGGCATGTGAGACAGAGAGCTCATCAAAGCTCTCACAGACACAAGGCTTCACCAGTGGCCTGTACTACGGTATAAGCGTTTCCCATTCTGAGAATGACGTCACTTCTGTCATTATGTGACGCACGATTCATCAGCTCTAAATGTGACAGGAGTGACTCCCAACCCTATAAACAGAACTTATGACATAATTTTTAGTGCTGTCAGTTTGATGAAAATAACTAGTCTAAGCCTGATTAAGCTCATACTTTTTTTTTTTTTTAAATGAAACAATTTCAGCTTCATATTTCACAATGTTACTTTTTATCAGGGTTATATATATATATATATATATATATATATATATATATATATATATATATATATATATATATACTATTAAAGTATTTATTAATATTTTGAATTAGATTTTTTTATACATTTTCAGTTTTCAATTTAGGTTTAGTTTAAGTATGTTCTTTTTGGGCATTTTTATTTCTTATATTTTATTTTATAAATAAAACAGAAAACCGTGTATAATGAATGTATATCATCAGTTTGTGTAGATGAGAGTTATATGACTCTTGGGTGATATACTTGTCGGGATTCAGTGAATTAAATCTTTCAGTACAAAGACTAAATGTGTCATTTGGATTTTATTTATAAAAATGATGGCCACTTTAAAATGTATAAATGTATTATAAATAGAATTATATTCAACTGACAATTATAGCTATTTTTTACAATAGCTATTTACAGATACTGATGATGATATTCTCCTCTGTGAGCTTCCTCTGCTCTCATCTTCTCTGAAAGCTTTAGTTTTAAAACTCTTCTTCAGTGCCGTCAGATGATTTTAGCTCTTTACTGCCACAGTTAAATAAATATACCACCTTTCACACACTTAGCTCTCTCTCTCTCACACACACACACAATCCCACACTGTGTCCTCTCCATCTCTTTCACACACACATTGCACTTTAACATTGAGTTGTGGAGGAGGGGCTTAATTATTAAAGCTCATATGAGTTCAAATAGTGCAGCACAAAATAGTCCACAAGGCGGCACCAGAAAGAAACGAGAGAGAATCTGGTGGCTTTGTTATGAAATTGATGAATGAAACAGACTCCTGTGTGTTTTAATAAATGTACACCTCTGCTGTATGCTGCATCTCAACATATAGCTTTGAAAACTAATGTATAACAGTATTAAAGCAGGCTATTACTTACTTGAATGTTTTTATTTTGTTTGCTGTTGTTAGTTAATGTTCAGTGTCTTGCCATTACATAGTGCTCTTCATAGTTGATCAAAAATGCACCTAAGCCAAATATGATCTTCACTTATGATATTTTCAGAATTACATTCCATCCTTTGAAGTGTCTGATTTCATAGGCATATATTGGCTAGAGGCTGTCATTATCCAATCAGGAAATTATATGGGCCTAATATCTTTTTCATCTTCACAAAGGCTACTATTAACAAACACCCTAACAGCTAATCCCTGTGTTTAGAGAGACTCGTGACTATTTTTCTCATAAAGTCTGTTTATGGTCAACCCTGCAGTGGTGTATTTGAGAGGACACACGATAAGAACTGATATTTTAAAAGGCTGCCATTCAGAGAAAACAAAATCCAAAGAAAAAAATATATTTCAGTTCAAAATAGAACATTGAGATGAATTAAAGGAAATTAAACCACACAATTAAAAGGATTTAAAATGAACAAATATTTTAATATCCCCCCATATAAAACTTAATTTATTTTGTGTTTTAAGTCTTTGGACAATAAAACAGCCACATGAAAGGCTCTGGAAACCTTTGTTCCTTGGATTGACTTTGGAATGGATCCCTAAAAGTGCTATAATATTGAAATATATATATATATATAATTTTGTGCTTAGTGTTTGAACTTGAGCAAAGGCTGTATAATTCATATAAATGACACAAACACATCAGTTTAAACAGTTTTGGTAGAGAAAGAAACCAGAACTAGCACCCAAACGTGACATTTTTACCGTCGCTTTTCAAGGTCTTCTGCGACTGTAGCATCCATCCCAGAAAGTTTGCCTTGTGTTATTTTGAGGTATCATTCAAATTCATTCACCTGAAAACCAACCCTGTGCATGAAAAAACCCATTAAACCACCCAGTGAAAGTTCCCAGAAAGCATGGTGAGAGATTTGACTGTTTATTTGGTTCAAAAGACACCTGTGTCGGAGCCCTCATTGGACAGAGAGAGAGAAAGAGAGAGAAAGGGATTACCTTTATTGCTGATATATTAAAGTCCAAACTACTGTAAGTGCTTGTGCTTCAAAGCATTGATAGGATTCTTTTATACAGCATTTATATACAGCGTCTATACAAGAGACATTCATGACTCTCATGAAAGCAGGAGGTGTCCATGTCCGCCGTCTCCCTCCCGATCCTTCCAGACTGAAACACAGACGATCAACAAACACAAAAAAAGAAAGAAACACACACACTCGCACATAACACCACAGTCTTTGAGAAGCTGCGTAGAAAAAGCATACGTATACGTCGGGGAATCGTTTTCGTGGAAATGACAATAGTGTATTCTACATCTCGAAGCGCTATGTTGACCTGGGCAGAGCAGACGGGATCCAAGGAAACTAATGAGCACAAATGTCACCGAAACATTGAGACGAAGAGAAACTCGTACAGCCCAGCTCCCTGTTTTCTCCCATTTCAATTGATTACGAGGGAACCAATGATTTTTAACAGCACAATCTGGAGTAGCGCTACACGGAAAGTAATAACTGAGTACATTCTAGCATACAAGCTTTTGTTAATTGTTGACCCCTTGCTGCCCGCTCCGCAGGCCAGCAGAAAACATAGAAGAACATGGCTTAGGTCCTGAAGATCCGAGACGGACCTTCGAAAAAGATCATTTCGTCTGGGCGATTTGCGCTATTGGATATTCTAAGTGGTCATGGCTTTATTTTATTTCTTTTTCTTTTTTTGCGAAACTTCGTACAATTTCAACACATTATGTATGTTCAGTACAATACTGATATGCATTTGGCTATTTGAAAGTTTCATGTGATATCTGTCCAGTAAAGTGCATGTTGAAAATGGAATTGTAGTTTATTTCGAGTTAACTGAGATATGACATTCAGACTAAGTTATGTGCTTGAAAGGATTGGGCCAGACAGGAAGGGGCGGGATAAAAACAGTGACTGAGCCGTCTGATTGGACGCTCTATTTCTTCCTGTAGTTGCCCAGTTGAATGGCCGAGCGGTCGAAGACACAGCGGAAGGTGATTGGCTGGACCTCCCAATAGGGCACTGGATTACTGAACAGGCTAATGCCCGAGTACATGGCCTTCTTTGTATTATAGCCGGGTGGGCAGAAGTCCTCGGTTCCCACAGTAGCAATCTTGTTGACGTGAAGGTAGATCACCTGGAATTCAGAATGAGAGCATGACAATGTGCGACTTAAAGTCACCATGAAATCAAATACAGCAATAGCAAACCACAACCATCCAATCAACTCCCTATGGACAAAATCAAGTCCCGCCCCTACATTTTTAGTCTTGTTCTAAAAGCCGTTTCACTCAGGTATACGATCTTACGAGGGAAGAAAAGACTATCGCGACTTCTGTTTCATGCTGACTTTAAAGATATGTGGAAATGGTGTTAACTTGAGTGGGATCTCTCACCTGAATGTATTTGTGTTCTGGCAGGCCGGACGGGATCGTAGTGAGCACGTTATTGTCCAGGTGAAGTTCCCTCAGGTGAGGCACATTGGCCAGAGAACCGTTCTCCACCACACTGATCTCATTATGGCTTAGACCAAGCCTGAAAACACACAGTGATATTATTATTAATGAAAATGAAAGCAAAAACAAATTTTCATTAACTGAAATAAAAAGAAGAACAAACCTAATTTGAAAAAACTCAAACTAAACAAAAAAACTACTAAAAACAACTAAAATAAAATAAAAATCATCTCAAATCAATTTTAGTTTTTGATACATGGTAGCCTACATTATTGTTCAAAAGTGTTGAGCATTTTTTTAATTTTTTTTTAAAGAAGTCTGAAAACGCAGTAATATTGTGTAATATTATTACAATTTGAAATAACTGTTTTCTATTTGAATATATTTTTAAATGTCATTTATTCCTGTGATGCAAAGCTGAATTTTCAGCTCTTCAGTGTCACATGATCCTTCAGAAATCATTCTAATGATTTGATGCTCATGAGACATTTCCTATTATTATCATCAATGTCGAAAACGGTTGTGCTGCTTAATATTTCTGTGGAAATCATGATACATTTTTTAATGAAAGAACAGCATATGTCTAAGATAGAAATCTTTTGTAACATTATAAATGTCTTTAATTTCACTTTTGATACATTTATTGCATCCTTGCTGAATAAAAGTATTAATATCTTTCATACTAGAAAACGAAACAATTATAAAGTAAAAAAACTAAACAACTAAAACACAGATACATTCTCAGTGCTGTATTGCTAAATAAAGAAACAATTCTACCTATATTATTGATTTCCCTCATCAAATATAAGCAGAATTAAGCTGCAAAACAATCTTCCAGTCTTCTTATTCAGCGGTTAATATTAGAGTCAATACTCTATAACAACTCAGCTGTGATTCAGTCTCGGCATGAACAGTGGAAAATCTGTGTAATGAATGTTCTTATTTCTCTGTGTGATTCAAAGCAAACTGATCCATGCAATGATGTCATGGTGTTTGAGTCTCACAAGGTGTGTGAGCCAACCATCACCTCCAGCTAAACTGTTCTCATGCAAATTCTAAACACACCTAATGAAATCTGAATTATTATTATTTTCCCTGTATCACACGCTTTTCCTCCTGAGTCAGATCGTGCTGAGGTTTTAAGCTATACAGAGACATTTTTAGCTGTTTCTGTCCAGCCTCTTCAAGTCTGCCATGCAAGAAATTCAACTGGTTGTTTGCACAACAAAATGAGAAATGTATTAAGGAGAAAGATGTATTTACTTGGACAGGTTCTTCAGGCCCTTCAGACTGTCTGCGGTCACTTTAGTGATCTTGTTTCCATCCAAGTGAAGTTCAAAAAGAGAGCTGGGCAGACCTGGACATTTTTAACACAGATTAATTTGTTGTATTGATTCACTGAAGTGAAAGGGATATCCATCATCATTCACAATAGGGATGATTCTGTACCTTTGGGAATGGCAGTGATGTTGGTGTCAGCAATTCGTATGTAAGAGACCCTCTTCAGATCAGCAAAAGCACCATTATCAACTCCAGAGCTACTCAGAGGGTTAGAGCCCAGCTCTGGAATGGGACAAAATGTCAAAATGTGCATTAGTTCACAGTTAGATATACATAGAAATGCAATATTTTTACACTGCTGATTTGATGGTGATGTGCTATTTCCTTTAAGTGCAGGATAATAAAAAATAAAAAAAAATAAAAAAAAATAATAAAAAATAAAATAATAATAAAATAATAAAATAAATAAAAAATAAATAATAATATAAAATAAAATATATATAAAAAAAATAATAATAATAATAAATAAAATAAAATAAAATAAAATAAAATAAGACTGAGACCGAGCCTGCATACATAATATTTATAAAACTGATGATTGATGTTTTAATTTAGATGATAAAGAGGCCACTCCACTGATGGTTTTCTAGGCAGCACGGACAAAAATTCCTACCCATGACGATGACATTGGCCATGCCGGAGAAGGAGGACTTCTTTATCTTGTTAATCTGGTTCTCGTGAATGCGCAGCTCCTGGAGGCTTTTCGGTATGTTTGCAGGAACTTCCTTCAGAAGGTTCTTGGACAGGTAGAGTCTCTCCAGATTGATCAGAGAAGAAAAGGCCTTTGCATGAATAATGGTGATCTTATTGTTGACCATGATGAGTGTCTGAAGGGGAAAAAAAAGGAACTTTATGGCATTTGTATGACTGCAAATATTATAGTTTATAGTTATTAGTGTTTAAATGCACACAATTTCAGTTGATCAACCTAAAGTTGTTTTAGTGTTTGTGTGACAAACACTTTTCACCCCTGATATTCAGTCATAAAAAGGTCACTAGCTGCTTGCTATAATCTATAGTACATTCCAGCACATAAAAATCTTCATTTATTTTCACTGTGATAATTAAATAGCGACGGCTCACATAGCATTTTGGCAACATTTTCTCACTCTCTGTTCTGTTTGCATTCATCGCTCATTGGCGCCTAACAGATCCAGGCGCCATGTGAATGTTGAGCTTGGAAAGCGAGAAATAGCAAAGGGCCCTCGACGGGAGGCTGTATATTTATTGAAGTTCAGGAGGCTGAACAATGGATCCGCTCCAAAAGTGAATCATTACACTTGTGCACCTGGGAATGACACATTTCACACTGAGAGCTGTTTTCTGGAGAGGATGGATTGGAAACACAGAGGATTCTACATTCCGGATCATAAGTTTCCCCCAAGCGACATTTCGTAAAGTGTCTCTGAAGTTCTCCAGAGAATTTTTGCAGTGTTTTCGAAAAATAGGGGCAGATATTTGCCTTCAAAGATCGCTGTGGTTGCAACGCATAGTTTTAGCACCCAGTTCCACATTTTGGCAGACAAACAGAGTTCAAGTGTTTTCTCTGGAGTGTTTTTCAGTGCTGCTCAAGCATTTGTTTTTTGGGAAAAGAATTGCTTTTAGTGTAGAATTTCTTTTATGTGAAACAAGGTTCACAAATGGCTTTGATTTGAAAATTTGGACATAATATGTTCCTTGTGTTAAATAGCTGTTTTCAATTTCGTGGAAAAAACATCACGCTGTCATTTCAAGTTATCAGGACGAGAGTAGCCAATTGTTCTTAAAACGTATCAAAGTTAAATAGGATTTGTCCTGTGAGGACTTTAAGGGGGATTGAGAAATGTCATTGCTTCTACGATCCAATTTAGGGAATTAAAGAAAATGTGGTTCAAAAAAGAGAACAAGGGAGAGAGTGAGTAATTGAATATCTCACTTGGAGACTCTTCAGGCCTTTGAAGTCGTTTTCTCTGATCTCTGAGATCTTGTTGTTCTGCAAATCCAGGAGAGTGGTATCAAGTGGAATTTTTTCTGGAACGTTCTTCAGACCTGAGAAACACAAAACGCAAGTAGTAAGAAAAATGACACTGATGAAATGGGATAAGAGCTAATCTGGGTTTTTTTTATGGCTAGAATCTACTTTGAAATCAAATCAGCTGTGGACATATGAATCCTGGTCCAACACCAACAAATACTTCAAGAGTAAATTCTGGTACTAAATGGCAGAAAGAATGTGAACGCTGGACTGGACTGGTCTTGGTTTTCGATGAGCTTCAGCCATCATTGTATAGATGAAACTGTTTATAGAAACTTTTATGAGCTACCATTCTACATGTGTATAAGAGAAGCATTTCTAAGAAATGTCTGGACCAAAGCTAAAGGGACAAAAATTATAAATAATATTATGTCTACATTTCTATTCTCAAAAATCAAATTATTAAATTACTAAACAAGTTAAAAAATAAAATAATTTCCAGAGCTACATGGTCTGAGCAGACAGGTCTAGTGAGTACTAAAGCACTTTAAACATTGAACCAAAATAAATAAGGAAAAAGAGGGCTCTATAGACTTCTAAAAAGTCTGAATGATGAATGTGCAGTTGGACTTTGGACCAATCAATTTTAAGGGCAAGAGCTTAAGTAACACAGTAAAAAAAAGGTTGGAGTGCAGCACATCAGTGAGTTATGATGAGGGGTTCACATACGTTTTAGTGTTTCGAAACAGTTCTGAAGGTTCATTGAGTTGATCATAGACAGCTGTTATGCCAGATATCTCACAGTTTTTCTTGGAAGGATTATACATGCTGTATGATGCTGTCAATTGCAAAAGCTGACATAACATTTCCACAAAAGGGAAATTTGATTTTGCCAACATTGGACAACATGACTCAGTTTTCATTTAATGTGCTGCAGACCAGGCTACATGGAAACAACAAAAAGTATTTAGACACTTAAGTCACACTTTAATATTTATGAATGTCTTTGCATTATATAACAAAAATATCGAAACAAATGGCATATATTTTAAATAAAAATGGCACACTTTGTTTGAATCAAAACATTTCCAAAAAAAAAAACGTTTTCTCGTAAACTTGGCATCATTATCAAATTAAATTCATACATTTACAGTCCAAAAGCTTTTTTAGTTTCAAACATAGGAAAAATAAGGTAAACACATATCCACATACATAAACATAAATATATCTGCTTTACCAACTCTAAAAGCTCTTTAGGCAGAACCTCACACAAACATTGTTTGGTCTTGTGTTGCGGTGAGTTTCCTCATCAGTGCATGTGTATAAACAGTTTAAGAATATGTCCCTGTTAATTATATAACCACAGGACAAAGGACCCAGAGATCACAGCTGGACATATCAATGCTGTCGAGATGTCTCACACATGTTCTTTTCGTTCTCCTCTGTTTAGTCTCATTTTCTAGTGGCTACACATCTCAGCTAAAATCACAGCAATCAATGTAGGTCAAAGAGAGTTTTATTATGGAGTATATTATCAGTATGTAATCCAAAAAGCAATAAAAATAACATCATAAAATCTTTGGGGGAAAATCAAAATCGGAGTTAACCGTTTTAAAATTAAACCCAAATGGCAATAAGATATTCAGAACGTGCAGCTCATTGGCAACCCTTATGGGACAAACATATGAAACTATTTAAAAGAAAACGGTCCTCTGTGGTTAAAAATATTATTTAACCACTGAAATCAGCAACTGAATCAAAATCAAGAACAGAACAACACAAAGCCATCGTTAACAGGCCCACGGATGCTAAACTCATTCCTTATTTTGGTGAGAAGAATAAAAACATGAGATGCTGTTTAATCCACAAAATAAGTCACACTTCCATGTTTCTCTACACCGTGAACATTCAAAAAATAGCGGCTTTTGCACCAGAGGAACCTTTTCATAGTTAATTATTCATAAATGGAAGTACGCACTTTTTTGTGTGTTCACACCGGAGGAACTGGGAACGAATTTACAAGGAACGCTTTTTGGGAAAACTAAACTAGCTCCTACTTCAGAGTAGGGACTAACCAAGCACAATAGGAACTACCAGTGACGTAAGTGTACGTTGATTGGTCGAACACATGCCATATGAAACAGCAGCCGCCATTTTTAAAAAGCTAATGTTAACGGCATTTACCTACCGCCTTTGTCTGAGCTGTTGTGTTGTTTTCTCAGTCTCTATGATATTTAGCACCGCAAGTTGTCATAGGCGATTTCGCCTCTTAGCCCTCCTTTTTGCTCTTTCCATCGCATTACTTATACGTCTATATTCCATTTCAGTTATCATGAATCCCACAACACAACAAAGGCTACGTTCACACTGCAGGCTGAAACGACCCAATTCCGATTTTTTTGCCCCTATGCGACCTGTATCTGATCTTTTCATGACAGTCTGAACGACACAGATCCGATCTTTGCAAATGCGACCCAGGCCACTTGGGTATGTGGTCCCAAATCCGATACATATCCGATCTTTTGAAATGCGACTTCAGTCTGAACGGCCAGGTCGCATGTATCCGACCCGCACGTCATTGATACGCGAAAAACGTCATAATTCTGCGTTGAAGTAGTCGTCGGTTTGAAAACGGACTGCATATTCGTCGAGCTGAGGTAAATCTGCCGAACGGGTCGACCTCGACGAGCCCGTTAATTAAAAAAAATAAATAAAAGCCCACGGCCACCATCATTATATATGACTAACGTTATGTTAACTTGTTTGTGCTGATATTAGATAGGTCAGCGGCTGCTGTCTGGCTCTTGTGTAACGGTCGCTGCGCGCGCTCGTGTGTGTGTGTGTGAGAATCACAGTTAGTTGAAGTTTAGCTACTTCCGCAAACAACAAGTGACATCGTTGACCGTTGAGTACTCTTCTGCGCATGCGGGTCACTTCTGGGTCATTTCACGTTCACACAGGAGATCACAAAAGGTCGCATTTAATTGGAAATGTGAACGGCCTTGCAAAAAAATCGATTTTTTTCAAAAAATCGGAATTGAGCATTAAGCCCTGCAGTGTGAACGCAGCCAAAATAACAGCTCCGCTCACAGCGTCCTCCGTTCTCCAGTTGTTGACGCTGTTGAATTCTGCGTTTAAATGACATCGTTGTCGGTCGCTTCCTACTGGCGGTGTGAATGCAACCTGGAAATTGGCCCTAGGAGAACATTTAGTTCTCAGGGGAACCACCCTGGTGGCTTCCTATTACTAATGGTGCTTTTCCAGTACCAGCTCGACTCGGCTCGGCTCGCTTTTCGCTCCGTTTTCCATTGCAGATAGTACCTCCACAATAGTACCTGGTCGTCATAGCGACGCCGTAGGAAACTGCCGTGACTTAATCTTTTACGCGAGACACACCCGCTACCCACACACACAGGACAATGGAGGAAATCGAGTGTATGCTGTTTTTTTGCTGTTACTCCGTCTGGCGCGTGCAATGATGACGCAGTGAATCGTGACGATTCTCTCTGACCAATCAGCAGTCTGCCGTGTTTTCACGTCACATTTTAGTATCGCCTCAGCTCGCTTAGAACCTCGCCGGAGGTGGTATGAAAAAAAGTACCTGGAAGCAGGTACAGGTACAACTTTTACACAGTGGAAAACCAAACAGAGCCGAGTCGAGTCGAGGCGAGCCGGTACTGTGTAGTGGAAAAGCGCCATAAGTTTCTATAACTACCTGGTGCAAAAGCCCCTAATGAATATTGTACACTTAACCCACTTTCTAATGAGAAATACATGTAACTAAACTGATATCATTGGTCCCAAAAATTGGTTAGCAAGCAAAAACACAAGCAGGCTCTTAATCAAACTTTCCTAGACAAACAAACTCAATTTTGCCATTGGTTGTTCTTGGGTTCTGGCATTATTTCCAGACGGTTTTCCCTGCAGCTGCAGAGCTGTATAAACTGGGTCACATATTTCACTGGAAAGAGGTGAAGTTAGATGGAGAACAGGCCTGTCGGCACACCTATCCCCCTCCCTCCCTCTCTTCTTTTCCAGGTCTGTTTCAAGCCAAAAGACCTGCGGAGCAGATGAGAGCTGGAGGCCTTCTCTTTGGTCTTCTTTCAATCCCATTTTCGTTTTCGTTCTTTCTCTGTCCATTTCAACTGGAGTTGAGTGTTAATGTTACGAAAGAATGGAATTGGCTCTTTCTGAGAATTGCTGTTCTAGTTTTGCCTGGTCAACAGTATTTCTTTCCAAACAGACGTTCTGCCTATCAAACAGTCCTCTGAGTAATTTCCTGTAAGAAAAAGCTGTCCTAACAGAGACGACATGCTTCAGCAACTCAATTACATTGAATTACGGGAGAGAAGGGTAGAGAAATAAAAAGAGATCTTATGACAAAGACAATAAAACTTAGTTAAAACAATCGGAGAACAATTCAGAAGGATCAGTCGACTCTTTGTAACTATATCACTCTTTTGTTTCTATTGCTCTTTTCTGCGTAAATCACAGTGACTCAGTGGACAGGGCAGCTTTACAGGAAGAGAAGTGGAAATCGTTGGAAGGAGCCTGATAAAAGAACAGCCTTTCTCAAGCATTACACACATGCCTGGGGATTCAATTAGGAAAATGAGGCAGCCGTCTGGAGGTTAATGCCTAGTCGTCTATGGAAGTGAGTGCAGTTAACAGCATGTGAAAACATTTAAAGTAGTTTTGAAAAAGTGACATAAGTAATTCAATGGTGACTCAACAATGGGCAGATCAAACAAAGAGAGAGGTTTTGTTCATGGCTGCTAGGCTGCAGTTTATGCCATGAAAAAACTGACATCAGGTGTTCTGCGTGGTTGCTAGGGTGTTGCAAGACAGTTGCTTGGGTGTTCCGGGTGGTTGCTAGGGTATTAAAATACAGCTTGCTAGATCGAGAAAGTACTTTCAAGTTTTATAAACATTATGTAGGCTATCAGATGGATAACAAACAGACTGTGGCCGGTGTGTGGGTTTATTCATAAAGTCAACAAGTTTGTTGTTGCCATCGATCATTTTACATTGTTGCCCAAATCCAGTCAGAAACATAGTGATAATGGTTAAAAGAAAATCACATAGAACATATGCAGCTTTCATCAAGCAGTCTAGTCTAGTCTAGTGTCACAAAGTGTTTACCTAGATCAGAACACTGGGACACTCGCAGATGACACTGGCATCGGAAGGGGCAGAAAGGTCCATCAGGTCCATCGGGTAAAAAAGGTGGTGTCTGCACGGGTGGTTTGCGAGTCGCAGGCAATCTTTCATCTCCTGAGCCTGGTTCGTCCTCCATCATGAAGTCCATGAAGCCGGACTGACGGAAGGGCAGAGCCCAGCATACGGACACCAAAAGCAGGGAGAGACAGGCCGATTTCATGTTGCTGATGAAGGCCTAGAAGGTAAAATGGAGAAGAGAAGGGGTTAAAGGTGAGGGGTGATATGCTGGATCTGGAGGTCAAAAGTCAAATGACAGATGTAGAGTGCATGAATGTGACTGAGCAATGTGGGTTATAACTAGGCAGAGGAGAGGTCAGGGGTCAAATGTAGGCATATTAGAGTAGAGATACTAGATATGCTGGCTATTGCTGCAACTTTTCATGGTGTTAGACTGATGGTTAGCTTTATATGATTAAATGCATTACTATACATTTAATAAAATAAGGAGATTAATTATATTAAGAACAGAACCTCATGGGTTGAAATAAAGTATTTCAAATTCTCCTTAATTATTCCTAAAAATGCTTCATACATTTTTAATCACTACTGCCATTTGTAATGAAGAGAATCAAACCATTAAATCAAATGCGGTAAAACAGGAGTTTCCAAACTTTTTGCCTAGGACTTGAAATATGATCTCCTTGCGAGGGACTCCCCTCACATTGGCATAAAATACAGTATTGTTCTGAAGTTTGGGGCATTTTTGAAAGAAATGAATACATTTATTCAGCAAGAATGCATTCAATTGATCAAAAGTGACAGATTTTGTCCAATAAATTTAGTTCTTTTGAACGTTCTATTCAGCAAAGAATCCTAAAAAATGTATTGCAGTTCACAGAAAAATATTATAATAAATAATGAGAAATGTCTCTTGAGCATCAAATTAGAATGATTTCAGAAGGATCATGTGACACTGGAGTAATGACTGTTGAATAATCAAATAAATCAATTATTGAGAATACAATAAATGAATTGTGCTTATTCTCATTATTTAGCAAACAGTCTTTAGAAAGCAAAATGAAACCGTAATAATATCAAATTATATTAAAGTGATTTAAATATTCCATGAAGCCCCCTGTGGGTCCCAGGATCCCAGTTTGAAAACCCCTGCCATAAACTGTTAAAAGGACAACCCTGCACTCTATATTTGTGAAAACTGTTGAAAGTTGACCTGGGTTGACCAAACTCATTCATGCCTCCAGTTAGGGAAAGTTCTCAGAGAATCTCAGAGAAAGTGCACAAAGTTGTCCACGAGCCCACACATAAACATATGTCTGAGGAGAAGCTGAACTTCGTTGAATGACGGGGAAATTGTAAAGTAGGTACAGTAACTCCAGAGCCCAGTTTGTCTTTTCAGGGTCATATCAGGTCCATGTAATCAACATACAGCATAATTACAGTAGTTCAAATCCTCCGGGCGGCCACGTCACTTGCACAGTGAATAACCACTGTGCCTCTGTTGTTAAACTCTGGAACCCCAGAAACTGACCTTGACAACCTTTGGGAAAAGACGACTTCCTTTTCCTAATTCCTCAAGCAGTAGGAGACAGTTATACATACATTTAATCTTAGTGCAAACCTATAGAAGATGAATTTGCTGACACATTCCATTGAGGAACCGTGAAAGACTTCTGTTGGAAACATGGATAATCACTATTTCACTATCACTATAGATAGCCAATATCTACTAGCAAATGGAGTGTAGATCCAAACATTTGTCTCAAAAGATAAACTTTATAAACCTAAGAAAATTAATGAGAAGTTTCAAACTCCTACAAGTCCTATTCAGTAAAAAATGGAAAAAGGTTATTCCTGCAATGCATGGCAAGTGACCTTCAGCCTTAGATTCCTTGTTACTGTTGATTTGCATCACATGAGAGCAATGTGAAACCATTTTCTGAGGTTCCATCAGCTCAACCACAACCAGTATTCATGTTTCTAGAGAAACAATGAGAAATTGTAGTTTTATTCAACACCATTTCAAAACAACAACTTACTGACCTTCATTTAGACATGCTATTTAATGTAATGTTACGTTTTCAGGCCTGGATACAATATCCATCCCCTTAGACACCTTTAATTACCTTTGACCCAGTAGGCAATGAGACGCTTTGAGCAAACACATTGCAGAATCTCTTTGCCCTTTAACATTTAAGCTTTTGGTAGATTTACATTTAAGGTACGTCCCTGGGAATTGAACCCATGCTTTGTGCCATTCTCTACCAGTTAAGCCACGTGAACCCCTTCTTCAATATGCATTCCCAGCAGGAATGATGCCATAGTAAGAGTTTAGAGCCTCAGGTCCTGGTCAGCAGAATGAAAAGCCCTTTAAGCATTACAGGCTGTCACCACGAGCGATTCTGTTTGAAGGGGGATCATGGGAAGCTGTTGCTGCATTTGAGTTGCGTCCTGTCAACAAACCACAGGCTGCTATGAGAGCCAGGCAAACAGACAAGACAGATTGATGGTGTCATGCCGTTGTTGGGAAAGTGCAGGCAGGGTCCAAAGTTCCCATGCGGCAATCACAAAACTTGTCTTTTAGCGAACAAATAAATTGGTAGTCTCAGTCGTCACGCCCATGGACCGTTGGCTGAAAGGCTCATGCATAAGGCACATGAAATGGGAAACACTTCACAGGAGTTTCGAAGCCATCATCTGATTGGTTACAGGATTTCCGGGAGACGAGTATGTCGCATTCTTTAATGTAAAACAAAGCTGTTGTGATGCCAAACCCCCTCATGGAAAAAGAAAGGCATCATGTTTACAACTGTGACAATGAGCGCTTATCAGGATCAGCTAAACGCTGGATTTTCAAAAGTATGGGAAGTTTTGCGGCGCCATTGTTATTAAATGAATAATTTAGTTGATGCGCGCCGGTCTGTTATTGTAGGGACATCAACTTTTTATTTTCACGCTCCTAAACATGACGTGGAAACAAAACAAACTGTGATTGGTTACTTTACATGTCAGTAAGACGTCCTCTTGGGCGGATCTTGGCCAATGGAAGCATCGATGGAGACCTATTGCCATTTGTCTGAAAGTCTGCCTACGCAAGACTAACAAATTGGTAACTTTATAAGGAACTTCAACATAAAACTTCATGTGCCAACCACCAAAACAAATATATTAGGAACATCACAATGTGTGAACATGATCTCATGAAAAATAGGAGGTATTCGTAGGTAAATCGGGGTTGAAGCACACAAACATTAATTATTAATATTGCATCTACGTAAGCATTTTTGCGTATAAACAACTTCAGAAACCTACAAATATGAAATAATTTTTCTGATTCATTGTATTTAACCAAATGTGATTAATTAAATATGTTTAATGTCATCAACATCAGTATAATGATGTCATTCTGTGGGATTTCTAATATTTTATTTTATATAAATATATATATTTTAAAAAATCTATATATTTCTAGATTTTAAAATATATTTAAAAAAAATATATTTATTTTTATTTTTTTTACAAATAATGCAAAATAGTTTCATAGCTGGTAAGAAAAATGTATGGCTGGTTTAATTGGCTCAATTCACTCTCTACTTGGATCCGCAGATCCCATCAAAGAGAAAGACCAACTCAACAGGAAGGATGCTATGTCTGTATCTTCTCAGCAGGAACCGATGGAAAGGCTCAATGTGTCAACGATTAACAGGACTGAGTTTAAATAAACTTGAGAAGTGCTTTTTCACAGACGCAGTTCTGTGCCTAACTATCAGCTTCTGCCAGGCTGTTACAGGCCCTCGGATTTCTCTCCGTTTGCGGGTCAGGCAACAGTCTGATCCAGCTGAAGTGCTTCACAGAATCCAGAATCAGCACTGGCCTGTTTCTGGTCTTATAAATGTGGGCTTTTAATAATCGAGAGGAGAAAGGAAAATTTCCACTTTAACTCTCAAATTCTCTCTTTCTCTATGCATTTCTGCCCTTGTTTTCACTCTGTTTTCAGGTCTGGGTTGTGTCACAGCAGGTCTTTAAAGGGAGGGTTGAAACGTCTAGTTTTCTCTTTTCTCCCTCAATCTACCAATTTTGTCTTGATGTATGCAAACATACTTAAATAAGATAAATTTGAGAGCCAAAGATTGGGGACCTGTTTTGATAGAACATATTATGTGTATGTGTAGTGTAGACTGACACCACAGCTAATATAAATAGCTTATATACTGTATAAATACACACACTACATTTGAGTTTAATCTCAAGACTGCTCCACTACAGGTGGTTTATGTTACAGAATTGGGACATTAGTTTGTTCAGTAATTATAGTTCTGCACTGTATCATTCAGACTGCATTGTGTCTTAGAAAGGTTGGCTTATCCAAACAGAACAAGTGATTTATGGGATAGCGTGGTGGAGATGAGGTCATTTGAGCAAACTCAGATTACAATATTCATGTTAACTGTTTATTACTGTAAATTGTAGTAGTAATAGTAGTAGTAGTAGTAGTAGTAGTAGTAGTAGTAGAACATGTAACTTGTACACATTATAATTACCTGTTGCAATTAACTGCATTGCCATATAACAACTCTTACTAAGTATTTGTCTTGTTTTTCAGCAAAATGTCTAAACATTCCATTCTAAATCAAGATAAATCTCCAAAGTAGTGTTTTCTGAAAAAAAAAAAAAAAAGAAAAAAAAAATATATATATATATATATATTAAGGGAGATTTGTTGCCTAAAACAAGAAAAAAAATGCATTCATTTGGTAATAAGCAATCATTAAATAGTATAAATTGCATGTTGAAAATGGAATAAAGCTACTTATCTTACTTTCCTTGTTCACACACACACACACACACACACACACACACACACACACACACACACACACACACACACTGACCTGCTGATCCTTTCAGCAATAACTCACAGAAAGGCATTTACAGGCTACAGGACATTTAAAACATATGTGCTCCCTTGCTCCCTTCATTTTAAAACATAAAAACATAGACGGTCCAATCTTATCAAACACCCTGAAAATTGCCTCTTATTTATGAAAGCATTCGCCCACTAAAAGCTCTAAAATACCCAGAATTCCCAAAACACCAAGAGAATGTTATAGAAATGTAATTATCTGCTCATTCCAATGAGTCATGTATCAAAACAAAAGCACAAAAAAGGGCAAAAAACGAAATATGAGGACTTAGAATTATTCAGCTCAACAAACTGCACTCCTGGACTCCACCAGCACACAAGGGTTTTTACCACTCTGCTCTCTGCGGTCAAACTGGTTCCAGACCACTAAACCAAACTCCAAAGCCACTGCCACACAATTAGACTTTCTCACAGATCAAAACAATGGTTAAACCCATCAAAAAAGTTTCTTCTTCAAAAGAACCTACCTCGAAAGCCCCAAAAAAGTCAGATATCGAATAAGCAATTATATGCTGAGGGACGGCTGATTATTTTGGCTAATAAGAAAATGAATGAAAAAAAAAAAATACAACAAATTGTATTGTCTAAGACAACAAATTTAGTCAGTCCCACTCTCTGACTCATTCACATTTACATACAAGCATTCCTTCACTCATCCTCTCACTTCCTCCAAAGCAACTGCTTTAACTTTGGTCCAAAGCTCCCATTTCCTTTCCTCAAAGGGTTAAAATTAAATAAAAGAGGGGAAAAGCAGACAATGAACAGCATGGTTACCATTTATTGACTCTATCTTTCTAACATCACATAGTTTGAATCCAATGGAGACCTTTGGCTTCCAAAGAATACTTATTGCATGGCCTGAGGATGCTGTCTTTGAAGGGAGGAAGAGAGGGTTTCCTGTCATGGTACAAACTGTGTATGTGGGTTCTGTTCACAATTAATGAAAGTTGTAAGCCAAAAAAAAAGAAGTAAAACATTTTCTAACCCTAGCCCCAATCCCTAAACCCAACAAAAGACAAATAAAGTTTTTAATTATTATGGCACCCACGAATTGATAGTTTAGACAAAGTGTCATCTCAAGATCACAAAGTGTCCCAATTTATGCACATTGAATGCGTCTAAACCTTCGGTTACCTCTTCCTCTCCCCCCTCTGAATGTTTTGAGTTAGCTGGGAATTTTGTGGTGGGATTACCAGGAAGTGCCTTGTCAAACTTGCCTACGATTGGAGGGAAGCTATACCATTAAAGGATTAATGAGACACCAGTCCCACGCTCTCACTCTCTCCATCTCTCTCTTTTCTCCTTCAGAGCGCTTTCATCCTTCAGCCATTATGGCTCAAGGCACTTTGGCTTCCACACCATGAATAAAGAGTTTAGGATGCGACTTTGAGCGAGTGGAGGCAAGCAGACGCAGAGCGAGGCCAGAGGACAAAACATCTCTCCAGACAGGTATATCCGAGGAGAGCGCTGTTAGAAATCCTCTAGTGTTTTCAGGCCTTACATGAACTCTCTCTAAATGCCAAGTGGTGCACAAAAGGAAGAAAAACTGGGATGGAAAAGTCAGGACGAAGCTGTGAGAGTTAGAGCACACGAAAAGATGGCTTTTTCACAACAGTGAGTGTGTGTGAGGGATTTCACAGAGCAGGGAAACTTATCGCAATTTGGAAAAGACAGATAATGTCCTGTCCTCTCAAACTGAACAACAAATCAAATCAAATCGGCAATCAATTTGCATGAACATACACTTTTCTGGCTTGAAATACAGATGATGGTTTTCTCATCAGAATGCAAACATGACCTTAATCCACATGCAAACCATCCATAGCTATTAACAATGTACAAATATACAGGGAGCTTCAAAAGTAAGGTATTTTTTAATCATAAACACACTTCTGTATTCTCTCAATTGCACTATATCTGAAATATAAAATCTAGAATGTCCCAGAATGAATCAAATTCATTGAAAACTTCACTTAAAAGCTTCAAGCAAACAGCCAAACCAATGCAGAGTCCTCATTTCTGCACCAACCTTTAATGATCTGCAGAAACCACCAAACCGCAGATTCCCGAGGGGTTATACCCACATTTCATCAGTGCAAACCGTCAACCTCTCTATGAGACGGTCAATCTGTTATCTTAATCACAATCCCTACTTTTCAGCACTCAGAGGAGTTAACAGGAAAGCTTGCGGTGAGCTGATCTTACCTGTACGTACAGGAGCGCGTAGACGAAGATCCGCAAATCCAGAGAGGGCTGGAGCCGATGTGCAGCGCGGCAGGCCGAGGGCTGATCGTTGTGTGGACGCCTGCAGCCAAGATCAGGCAGGTGTGCTCTGTCAGGGGGGAGGGGATGGAGAGAAGGACAGAGAGGGAGAGAGAGAGGACGAGTGAAGGGAGGGAAGAAGGGAGGGAAGGAGGGAGCGAGGGAGGGAGGGAGGGAAGAACAGGAGAGAGGGAGGGGTTGATTTCTTCGTCCCTTTCAAATGAGACAATTGGAGAAGAACTTCCCCCGGTCTGGAGCGATCCAAAAGCAATTGGAACGAGGGGGAAAAAAGTTTGGAGACGAGAGGCTGGGACTATACAGGCATTGGCGGGCTCCCATACTGTGTCATCTGGTAAAGATAGGGAGTTCTGGATACAACAAAAGCGTCTCCCTCCCTCTCGCGTACCCTTTCGACGGACTTCACGCTGTTTTTTTGCGTGGTGGAAACATTCCCCTCCTTTCCACCCACCATACTTTTGTTTCTTTTGAAACAAGAAACTTTTTCAGTGACCCGTAACCTCAACCACACATACACACGTACAGCATTTCCAAATCCTTATTAAGCTTGTTTATTTGTACTGAGTAACAGGCATGGAAGAGCATTGAATGTGCAGATGGAGGAACCCAGAATGGAGAAGGAGGAGTTGGCTTGAGTTCAGCTAGTTACTGAAATCAAGACTCAGTTTTTCTTCTCTCTGTGTCTTTCTTTATTTCGGTTATTCTACACTTGCCTGACTTTCTCTCTCTTTCCTGTCGAAATTGAAAGACTGCTGAATTGGTATGAGTCAATTCTCCTAAATCAGCTTTTGAGCTTTTCTGGCACACTTTCAGGAGACAGGAAAGATAAGCTGTACATTTTAGAAAGGGGTGATTAGGATTTCAGTCTCAAGCCTCATTCACACTGACAGCGATTTTATCACACCACTGGATGCCCTGCATTACTGGCCATTTGAAAAGCGTATGAAGATCTGATTACAAATGAGATATAATTCTAACGTCATTCAACTGTGACAAAGAATCAGGTTTTTCTGCTGGTAAAATTTACATTTTGAATGGGAATATGTTATCAGTTTAGAATACTTCATATCATGATTAATTAATTAATTATCCATTAAAATGACAATTATCAATGTCAATTACCAATGGTTGTTCTTGCTCATGTAATTATATATATATTTTTCATTCAATATGTAAACAATTGTTAGTCGGATAGCATTGAATGCTCATCAAGACCCCTAAATAAGGTCTAAAATCACCAATGAGTTTGGACCAGACTGTTTCCGACTTTATCGGCGCTGAAAAAGTACTATGGTTTTAAAAAATTCTTCTGACTGACCACTGAGCTATTTGTCAGCTATAATAGGGACAGGTGGAGCTTTGGAGACACTGTGTGCTCATTTATCGGAAAGCTGGAGAGTGTGATGTGGCGTCAGATCAGTGGAGGATGCAGATGATGACCTGTTCATCATCTCCTCCGGCCATCTGCCTTGGGTTGAGCTCAGAGTCAGAGGATCTGGCCAGTAAACCTGAGGCCAAATGTCCACATAAAACTCAGACACTTTTGTGTGACCCACACCCTCCTATTTACCCGCTTCACATTCTGTCCTTCTCGCTCTTTTCCTCTCCCTTGCTCACCGCACATGAATCTGTATTTAATATAGTCTGGATTTTCTTTTCTTTTACCTTGAGTAGTTTTGTTCTTGGTTTTCGAGAATGAGGACCTGTCACGCAACCTGATCATATTGCATTTGCTTAATTTGTAGAGCTTCTACCAAGTGACACATGAATTTGCGCCGAAAGTTTGACGTCTTTGAAAAAATATGATTCTCTTTCTTTCTACAAAATTTTTGGGTCACGGCTTCTCACTTGAGAACCGCTGCACTGAATGATGCTAAATATATTCACTGATGGGACGCTTTTGCTGACAAATGAATGAATGACTGTGATTTTTTTGACCCTCTGCAAATCTGATTTCTCTTTCTGTGCAGTCTATTTCATAATGAACCAATGGGATCAAAGCAGGTTACAGCTGTTGCATGAGTTTATGTTTAACACCACCAGTACTCTCTAAAGGATAGTTGACACAAGGGTCCCTGCTGGTGTCAATGGCTGTTTGGCTGCATGTCTGCATACACACACAAGCTATAAACCCTAATGTGGAAACTATTACGCTATTAGTCAAATGGATGAGAGGAAGTTATTGGCTATGCAGGGCTTTAAGACCAAAGGGGAAAAGGCACACACACACACACACACACACACACACACACACACACACACACACACACACACACACATATATATATACTGTATATATACAGCGGGGAAAATAAGTATTGAACACGTCATCATTTTTCTCAGTAGATATATTTCCAAAGGTGCTATTGACATGAAATTTTCACCAGATGTTGGTAACAACCCAAGTAAGCCATACATACAAAGAAACAAACAAAAATAAGTTCAGAAATTAAGTTATGTGTAATAATGTGAAATGACACAGGGAAAAAGTATTGAAAACATGAAGAAAGGGAGGCGCAAAAAGGCATGGAAAGCCAAGACAACTGCTGAAAACTTACAGTAATTAAAAAGCAATCCAGCCCCCTGTCAGTGGAAATTAATAACAGCTGGTTCAGTCCCAAATGATGGCCTACAAAAAGGTCTCATTGCCAAGGTGTCACACAAGACACATCTCATGATGAGTAAAAGCGAAGAGCTGTCTCAAGACCTTCGCAACCTAATTGTTGCAAAACATAATGATGACATTGGTTATAGGCGCCATTCTAAGCTTCTGAATGGTCCAGTGAGCACTTTTGGGGACATAATACGGAAGTGGAAAGACAATAATTTCACCATAAATTTGCCTTGCATGATATAAAGTGTTAAATTAAGCATCTAAAATAGCTTTACATACCATATAGCATGTCACACTGCAGGACATGCAATCTTTCCAAAGAATATTTCACGTCAGCCACCCATAAATTGGGCCCGTGAAAACCATGTACTCACATTAAAATTTCCTGTAGACATCTTGACCTGACAAAGGCTTTGAATCATTGTTATAAAAGTAAGTTGTGTGAGATCCCACGTCATTCAGAGGTTAGTTACACAATACAAAGTGTAATCGGGACCTATGACTCAACTTTTTGCAAGCAATCTGGATTCAATCTCAGAAATGGTTCAAGTAAAGAGTGGCAAGATTGAAGTAGCTCTGTCTGCCTTATGCTTGGCATTTACACCGATCTGCAGACCAGACGAGAGACGTGATGAATGCATCTGAAAAGGGAGGTCAGAGTCTGTTAAAATCATCAGAACCTGCAGGCAGAGACCTGACCAAACCACGACGGAGAAGCGAAGAGAAATCTGAACCTTTTCTGCTTCTGGATCCGCTGAACAGCTGGAACAAGATGAGGAGCAAGAGAAAAAGAAAAACATAACAAAAAGACAAAAGATTTCAACATTCAATCAATGTCACTGACACACCGAACATAATCCAATAATTTAATAAACCACTATAGTACAATAAACAATACAATGTCATTAGTTAAGAGCACTCAATGGAAAGTCTTGCTTTGGGGTCCAGTTACACGGATGAGAAACACATTAATTACTAATTTTGTTTTGTTTTTACTCATTTATGAATGTTAAAATTCCTCTTGTCTCTAGTATGTTATATTGTCAGAAATATGCATCTTCATTCGACTGAATGATTTTTAAAAAAAAGTCACTACTGCAACAAGAATGTATTACAACCCAAAACATTGTAAGAGTGTTCTATATGAACACAACCAACTTCGTTAGAGATATTCAATCAAATCAAAACCATAAAATAGTACCAATTATGTGAATTATGTATTGACCAAAAAAAAAAAAAAAATGTCTAGCCACCTTTTGTCGTGTTTCATTAGAAAAAATATTATAAAAGTATTCTTTGACATTGCTTGACATTAACTTTTTTGCTCACCAGCCACTGTGGCTAGTGGTTTTTCCAAAATGACTAGCCACTCAGCATTTTTACTGGCCACAGTTTTGACATTGATACCATGGGGAAATAACTGCCATATAGATATTTTTAATATTATCTCATAATGTGGCAGCAGGTATATTAGGCAGCTGTCACTTTAAGATCTGACACTCAGATCCATTATACTGTTACACATGCATTTTCTTTCTCAACTGTTTAACTTAAAACATACGTGAATACTCGCCAAGACCGGCATTTTGACATTATTTTGTGTGTATTTGACAGTTTAAGCACAATAAGCAGTGAAAAAGAACTTAATTTAGTTCGAAAATGAAATGTGTGAGTGAGTCAACTCACTCTTGGAGAGATGAGAGAGCGAGAAAGCGCAGCTGGTATCGTGTATTAAAAGTGTTTCAGATATTTCGGTATCGATATGTATAGAAAAATCATTATTTTTTAACACTACATTGTAATTAGTTTATTATTTCAGATGCCTTTTTTTAAAAAGACTACAATTGAAAAATGTAGATATTATATGTGAAATTCAATCCGCCAAGTGGCTAGTAGGAGTGACTGCGTGACACACCACTGCTGAAATATTTGTGAGTTTAAGGCTATGTTTTGTTCACTGATTTATATGTGTTTTTTTTTTTTTAAATCAGTCTGGTTTTGTGAAACGGATGAAGGCTGTCATTAAAAGCTCCTCTAATCTAATCCCTGTATCACCGACCACAATCACTAAAGAGAAGCACACAGACCCCACATCTGAAATCAAGGCCTTAAGACAAAACACAGCTGTGGAAGTATGGGCGGTATGGAATGTCCTCTTACCTCCTGTCTACACACTTTCTTTTAGATTTGTGTTATTATTATTTGTATGATTATATCCCCGCCTGTATGTCTAGCATACTTAGCAAGCATTCAAAGCTTTACATTTATTAGCAAGACTTGCCAAACTCATTACAATTGGATTTTACAACCAAATTGTGTGCAGGATGTGTGTAATCTCCTTGGCATCTTTGTAAATGTATATTTGTTGTACTGAAATTCGAGAGGGCCAAGATGTGACAGATGACAGACCGCATTGCTATTTACGTAACTCAATTACCAATTTAACAAACCACTAAACTTTATCCTCAGTTATTAAACTACAATTTCATGCAATTAATTACTTAAAATCTGGTATGTTGGTGGTCGAGTGAGAGTCAGACTGCTTTTCTTCAAGTGGGCTGATCCAGTGTCAGTTTCTCTGGTTCAGTCTGGTTTTGATTTATAGCTTCCATCAGACACCAAACAGCTTTTACTGCTGCCAACTCAGTCATAAGAGCCCAAAAAGAGCCATAAAATCCATGTCAAACCAGGCAAAACCCAGCAGAACCCCACACAAACCTGAATATAAATCCAACAGTCCCTAACTAAAGGAACCCAGAGACCCGAAGAAATTCTTGTATATGCGAGAACATACAAGAAAACAAAACACATAATAAACCTTTACAAAGATAATGATGTGAGACTTTGCTTTTGTTGCAGTTCACCACAATGTCTTTTTTCTTTTAAACTGGAGTGTTACTGGTTAGAGGATTTTTCCCCACAGGAAAATTTTTTGAATGTACATATGGTTTTACTATAGTCTTTCTTCATGAATAAATGAATGAATTATGTGAAATATTGTCTTTTGTTGGATTTGGGGACAGATTAAAACAGCCTGACAGCCTGAATTATTCACATTCTGTCTAATGTCACTTTCATCTACTTTTTTTATTTTTGTTTGTTTTTAAAAATGCTTGAATTGATTTTATCTGGTAATTTTGTGTTCAAATACAAAAGATGTGATGTGACAGAGGTTGGCTGGATTCTAAGGCTCCAATTTTCCTGCATGGGGTGAGTTTTCCTCATCGTCTAAATGTTTTAAGTGTGTGAGAAAATCAAATGAACCAAACTAATAGACTCATATGGCTAATATGTTTTCTGAGAAAAATAAAATCATAAGTTTGAGTTTGTATTTGAGTGTATTTTGTGAGAAAAATTTCTATGGAAAAATCCTGATAGACAGTAAAATGTGATGTCTTTACCAGTCTCGTCAAGCTTGCAAGCGTAGTATGGAATGTCTGCAGTTGTTTGTGTACGTGTATGTGTATGTGTGTGTGTGTGTGTGTGTGTGTGTGTGTGTGTGTGTGTGTGTGTGTGTGTGTGTGTGTGTGTGTGTGTGTGTGTGTGTGTGTGTGTGTGTGTGTGTGTCTGTGGTCCTGGTAAACCTTATGTTATGGGGTCAAAATGTCCCCACAAGGATGTCAATATCAGAAATCCTTGTCCTTGTGGGGACATTTTTTGGGCCCCATGAGGAAACAGCTTATAAATCACACTAATTGACGTTTTTTGAAAATGTAAAAATGCATCAAGTTTTCTGTGATGGGTAGGTTTAGGGGTAAGGTTAGTGTAAAGGTACAGAATATACCGTTTATACTGTATAAAAACCATTATGTCAATGGAAAGTCCCCATAAAACATGGAAACCCAGCATATATCTGATATATGCATATATCTGAGGAAGATATTTAGAAGAATGTCAGTAACCAGACAGTTTCTGGGTCTCATTGACTTCCATAGTATATTTTTTTCCTACTATGGAAGTCAATGGGACCCAGAAACTGTCTGGTTACTGACATTCTTCTAAATATCTTCCTTTGTGTTCAGCAGAAGAAAGAAATTCATACAGGTTTGAAACAACATGAGGGTGAGTATATGATGACAGAATTTTCATTTTAAAGTGAACTATCCCTTTAATATCTTGCACAATGTTGCTTCTCAATTAAATTGATTTTGTATTTAGGACAAAGGCAAGACTAAATACCTATTTGGAAAAAATGGGATAACAACACAGTGACAATTTTTTCACTGTTTTAACTGATCAGCACCAGCTAACGCAATCCTATTTTGGATCAGTAAAATACAGTAAAATACAAGCAAGCCTTTTCTCCTCTGCAGCTGAAAGATGGAAGTTTTAAAGAAACCCAAGAGAGCCAAATGTCTGCAGTGCATCACCGAAAAAATGTCAGTGATAACAACATAAACAGATGCTTCCACCCCGAACGCACACAAATGACACAAAAACACACCCACACCCCAAACAACATCCAATACACACATACTCTAGTCCACAATACTATGCACACACACCCTGACAAGAAAATGTATTAGGCAATACCGGAGGAATGCACAAATTCAGGGGAGATTTGGAGTCTGGCTGGTCAGGAAAGGGCGGGATGAGGGGAAAAAAGATTCAGCCTAGAGTCCACACACCGAAACACAGAAGAAAGCATGATGCTCCACCTGGCTTGATGCAAAGTTAATCATGCCATTAGAAAACACAAGTAAATATTTCCTTCATGTAACTGTGTTTCTCCAGATACTGTGTTTTAAAGTGATTGCTTGTCATGTTGTTGCTTTTTCTTTTTGTGTCTGCTGCGAATGAACGTTCCCATCAGCTTATTGTTCCCAGACCTCTGCAATCCTGTTGATTTTATCGAGGCCTTGGCTCAGCTCTCCTGTCTAAAGTTTGAATAAACGGTCAAACCCCCCCCCTGCTCTGCCCCAGACATCTTGAACCATTATTCTTTTTTTCTTTTTTTATCCTTCCCTGGTCTTTCTAATATGCTGGCCTTATCACACACCAACACACCTCTTTGAAGTTCAGATAAATCTAAACTAGCAGTTTCGCAAAGCAAAACTATGTTACAATGAAAGGCAAAAGATAGCACCAATATCTAACTTGTACAGAAAAACCATTTCAACAAGATTATGGGAGTATTTCTCCACCCACCCACCATCACGGCTAGTGCATCGTAAGCCAGCCGAATGACTGACGGGGAGTTTGGCTGAATAGAAGGTCAGCCATCTTTCTTCAACTCTGTTCTGAATGGAGCAATGTGGAGCTTTCAGCCTTTCTCTATGAGCGTCGCCCAGAATGCCTAGTAACACTGACTGCCAGACGAAACACTTCCTTTGTATATGTCAGGCATCGGTGCCTGGCCATCACTATGCCTGTTTTTATCTCGTTGTGTGCATTTGAGAGAGAGAGAATATAAAGAGACAGTTTCTTATTTTTTCTCCATTATGGGTGCCAGTTTCCGTCCAAAATACATTTGACTACTGTTTCATCATCATGCATCAAAATCCATTCCGAAAGTTTTGGTTGTTGTTGTTGTTTTTCCTTGTTAGCTTAGCAAAATGCTATTGACAAACTTAACTCAACTCAATTCCGCGCCATGTTTTCCAACATTTGTGTGTTGGGTAAAGTTTTTTTTAATGCTTAGAGTTTGCTTGTTAGCTTAGCAACATGCTCAATTGAAATCAATTGCAAACAACATAAATGCAGCGTAAATACATATAAATGTTGTTTTAGATGTGCCTCAATTTCAGTGTAAAAGTTTTTGTTGAATGGATTGTTGTTGGCATTGTTTGGTTTCATTAGCATTAATAGCTTATCATTTCCTATTATTTTAAATGAATTCATTGATTAAATGTCAGAATTTGTACAAAAAAAGATGAAAAAACTGCCCATATAATGGTAAAAAAAATGCCTCTGAAAATCATTTTAAGTATGAAATGGTTATGTAAAAGTTAATTTCTGTCAGAATATGAAAGGCTTTGGGAGTCAGCTGTCATTGACTGGCCTAAACCAGTCAAGATAACAACACAAAACAAAATATTGTTTAATTATCGTTATCAACAAATTCCCAGAAAACAGCGGGATATAATTTTTTGTTAATGTCGCACACTCCTACATTGCTGTCACCCACAAATCTGCCTTTGGTGAACAAAGTCTATCTGGGATGAATGAAATCCTGATGTCACTGTGAATCCTTTCACATGCTCAGTGGGGCTGATTTCCCATCATCCTCCAGTGAATATAAAAGCAGCCCAGTCTGTTTCTCTTGGACGTACGTGTGTTTGCACTACAGTTTGCATATATATTCTGGGCTGAATGCTTCACATTTTCATAACTGAGATCAAGTGCCTGTGGCTTGCTTTCTGCTGCCACTAAAGAGTTTTGGAGAGAATGAGTTATCCATACTCACACTGAGTGTGACAAAAAAGAGCGAGAGAGAGCCTGAGAAGCAGAGATGAATCCTAATTGTAATAAAACTAGATTTTCACATTTTTAAGTGGTTTTCACCATGCAAAACTCGCCACAACAATTTAAGAGTGTTGTGAGTGGTGTTCTAGGGGTCGGTTTGAATCCCTAAACCAAAGAATTATCAAAAGCAGCCTTACACCGTGCCTACTCCGGATGTGACAGTTGTCACGTCGTGTCGCAACAGCTTGAGGATGTCTACACTAGATGCGACAAAGCGACGATTGCAAATCAATTTGTTCTTCGTATCAGAAGTAGAGAGAGCGTTTGAAGTACGTCAGAAATAGAACAGGGCATCATTTACTGTCAGGAATTTGTCGTGTTGTGTCGCACCGCATCCAGTGTAGACAGCATCACTGATTATAATGGGTTGTTTTTTATTTTGTCGCGTCGCTCGCGTCCGGTGTAGACGGTGTTAGTGAATTGCTAATAGACCTTATTTACAGCAGCGCCATCTTTGATTTTTAACGAGAGAGGCTGCATCCAAAATCGCATACTTCCCTACTATATACAGTAGTAGGCAAAAAACAGTAGCCTATGTGACAAAAGAAGTATGTCCGAATTCACAGCACTCATAAAAGAGTAGGCAAAAAGTACCCAGATGACCACCTACTTCCGCTGAGATTCTGAAGTGTGCATACGAAGTGAAGTGTGCATTTACTATCCCATGAGGCCTTGGGAGAGGATTTATGAATGGCATTGAAGCGACGTAACTGATACATGATAATGACAACATGGCGAATGTAGTACGTCCAGATTACATTAATACTACCCACACTCATACTATATACAGTGAGGAAAATAAGTATTTGAACACCCTGCTATTTTGCAAGTTCTCCCACTTGGAAATCATGGAGGGGTCTGAAATTGTCATCGTAGGTGCATGTCCACTGTGAGAGACATAATCTAAAAAAAAAATTGTCAGAAATCACAATATATGATTTTTTAACTATTTATTTGTATGATACAGCTGCAAATAAGTATTTGAACACCTGTCTATCAGCTAGAATTCTGACCCTCAAAGACCTGTTAGTCTGCCTTTAAAATGTCCACCTCCACTCCATTTATTATCCTAAATTAGATGCACCTGTTTGAGGTCGTTAGCTGCATAAAGACACCTGTCCACCCCATACAATCAGTAAGAATCCAACTACTAACATGGCCAAGACCAAAGAGCTGTCCAAAGACACTAGAGACAAAATTGTACACCTCCACAAGGCTGGAAAGGGCTACGGGGAAATTGCCGAGCAGCTTGGTGAAAAAAGGTCCACTGTTGGAGCAATCATTAGAAAATGGAAGAAGCTAAACATGACTGTCAATCTCCCTCGGACTGGGGCTCCATGCAAGATCTCACCTCGTGGGGTCTCAATGATTCTAAGAAAGGTGAGAAATCAGCCCAGAACTACACGGGAGGAGCTGGTCAATGACCTGAAAAGAGCTGGGACCACCGTTTCCAAGGTTACTGTTGGTAATACACCAAGACGTCATGGTTTGAAATCATGCATGGCACGGAAGGTTCCCCTGCTTAAACCAGCACATGTCAAGGCCCGTCTTAAGTTTGCCAATGACCATTTGGATGATCCAGAGGAGTCATGGGAGAAAGTCATGTGGTCAGATGAGACCAAAATAGAACTTTTTGGTCATAATTCCACTAAACGTGTTTGGAGGAAGAAGAATGATGAGTACCATCCCAAGAACACCATCCCTACTGTGAAGCATGGGGGTGGTAGCATCATGCTTTGGGGGTGTTTTTCTGCACATGGGACAGGGCGACTGCACTGTATTAAGGAGAGGATGACCGGGGCCATGTATTGCGAGATTTTGGGGAACAACCTCCTTCCCTCAGTTAGAGCATTGAAGATGGGTCGAGGCTGGGTCTTCCAACATGACAATGACCCGAAGCACACAGCCAGGATAACCAAGGAGTGGCTCTGTAAGAAGCATATCAAGGTTCTGGCGTGGCCTAGCCAGTCTTCAGACCTAAACCCAATAGAGAATCTTTGGAGGGAGCTCAAACTCCGTGTTTCTCAGCGACAGCCCAGAAACCTGACTGATCTAGAGAAGATCTGTGTGGAGGAGTCGGCCAAAATCCCTCCTGCAGTGTGTGCAAACCTGGTGAAAAACTACAGGAAACGTTTGACCTCTGTAATTGCAAACAAAGGCTACTGTACCAAATATTAACATTGATTTTCTCAGGTGTTCAAATACTTATTTGCAGCTGTATCATACAAATAAATAGTTAAAAAATCATACATTGTGATTTCTGGATTTTTTTTTTTCAGATTATGTCTCTCACAGTGGACATGCACCTACGATGACAATTTCAGACCCCTCCATGATTTCTAAGTGAGAGAACTTGCAAAATAGCAGGGTGTTCAAATACTTATTTTCCTCACTGTAGAACATACTTTTTTTAACGGTCGTGAAGTAATTACTTAATCAAAATAAGAACCTACTCAAGAGAGTATGCGATTTCGGACACAGCCAAACATAGCGAGGCTGTGAGGGATAGACGTACATCTCTTCAGTGGTTGTACTGTTATTTAATGTGTTTTTGGATTGTTCTGAAGACTAAACACTGCAGAAATATCTTTAAAAAATCTAGGAGCTTTATATACCTTTTTCACATTGAAAACACAGTAAGTCTATCCTTTACAGCCTCGCTTTCATACCTGTCATGGCGCTGCTCTGAATAAGGTCTATAAATTATGTCTGAGTAACATTTCTGCAAAACGAATCACTTTTTTGGCGTTCGCAAAATCCAATGTGAGTACCCTTTTACCCTTTCAACCTGTCTACTTCAAAATGTCATGTTAAATTAAACGTGTTACTGTTTCTAATTATGTGTGAAATTTACTAGCAAAATATGTGGAAATTGTTGAAAATTGTTTGTACCCCAATTTTTTTTAGTGTGTATGTATTTTTGACACTTTGAGCTGCAAACTCAAAGTTGCTGACTGATGGATCATAGATTTGCTGTTTCTGTCCCACATCACCATGAATCAGTTTCAATCTGCATATGTGAGACCGTGTTCTTGCATGTGTGTGTTCCAGCTCATTCATTTTATGTAAGACGCATCTCAACTGATCAGTGTGTGAACTCTGTCCTGCTTACCCACTACGAATGTAGCGGCGTGTCTGGCATGACAGAGTGCCTGCTTACCTAAGCGCGCTTCTGCATCTCATCTCATCTCATCTCCGCTTGGCTCTGTTTCCTGAGGCTGATCTCATATCGACACACAACACATCTGCTTCTGTTCATTTCTCCATCTGAGCAACTGTTGTGTGCTGCAAAAAGAAAAATCATATTGTAATCAAAATTGAGTCTTGTTTGAAAAGTCTTAATATTTTATGTGATTGCGTGTAAATTTATCTTGTTGTAATAGTGTTTTTTTTAACACAAAATTATTGATTAAAAGCAGCACAAAGAAAGGTTCAGCTCAACATGTTTTAATACAGACACTTGATCCATGAACTGATCAGCTTCATTAGATCACATGTTTATATGATCCTAATGAGTAATAACGGTAAACAGATGTGGCTTCCTGTCCGCAATGGAGGAGCTTAAGCATAAGGTTCTGTTTCGAACCGCATGCATATGCAGCACTTTAGCAGCACAGCAGTGCAACTGCAATAGCAGGCCTTGGTTTGCTATATATAAATACTATTCGGTAACACTTTACAATAAGGTTCATTAGTTAACTACATTAGTTAACATTAACTAATAATGAACTGCACTTATACAGCATTTGTTCATCTTTGTTAATGTTAATTTCAACATTTACTAATACTTTATTAAAATCTTGTTAACATTAGTTAATGCACTGTGAACTAACATGAACAAACAATGAACAGCTTTATTTTTATTAACTAACATTAACAAAGATTAACAAAAACAGTAATAAATGTATTGCTCATTGTTAGTTCATGTTAGTTAATGCATTAACTAATGTTTAATAAAGTAACCTTATTGTAAAGTGTTACCTACTATTCAAACATTTGGGTTTATGTTTGATTTTTTTTTTAATACTTTGATTCAGCACAGATGCATTAAAGAGGTGGTATAATGCACTTTTCACAAGATGTAAAATAAGTCTTTGATGTCCCCAGAGTGTGTATTTGAAGTGTTAGCTCAAAATACCCCATAGATATTTTTATACAGAATGTTAAAATTGTCACTTTTTGAGGGTGAGCAAAAACACACCGTTTTTGTGTCTGTCCCTTTAAATGCAAATGAGCTGCTGCTCCCAGCACAGAGGGCGGAGCTTCAACAGCTTGTGTCCTTTTACCTCACACAGACATGCACTGGAAATTTCAAAAACTTTTACCCTTTTATGTTCAAACCAGAGTCAGACAATGATGGAGAGACTCAAGAAGAAGTGACAATATGTAGAATGCAACAGGACATTTCTGAATGGTTAGTTGATGAATTTATGTAGCTTATGTGTAGTTATCTTCTAGTCATTGATTAGCATATTCTGTCTTGATAATCTATAAATCGTGTTCCCGGGGGCGGGGTTTATGTAAATTTTAGGGTTAGTGATGTCACTAACCCGGGAGGAATGTCGTGTAGTCCCTACCAGCCGTTTTTGTAGTCCTTAAAAAGCAATTTCATTAAAATAAAATATCTCCCTTTGCTTTGAATTTTGAGTGTTGCTGCTTTGCAGATGTTGTTTATGCTCAAACAGCAACATTACACACTAACTAAAGTTAGAAAAGTGAAATCATAATCAACCACCCCTTTAAATTGCTCAAAAGTGATAGTAAAGACATTTCTAATGGTTCAAATGAAAGCTGTTCATTCAAAGATCCTGATAAAAATGCATGGTTTCCACAAAAATATTAAGCAGCACAACTGCTTTCAACACTGATAATAATAAGGAATGTTTCTTGAGCACCAAATCAGCATTTTATAATGATTTCTGAAGGATCATGTGACACCGAAGACTGAAGTAATGATGCTGAAAATTCAGCTTTAGACATCACAGGAATAAATTACATTTTAAAATATATGAAATTAATTAAATTGTAATACTATTTAAAAAAGAGCATAAGAGATTTCTTTCAAAAACATAAAAAAAATCTTACCAACCCCAAACTTTTGAATGTTAAAGTCTCTATTATTGAATTATTGAAGAAACAAAAGGGGGGTGCACTTAAAAACAGGAGAGTCAAAAATTCAAGATGGATCATGCTGAAAGGTCTGAAAGCTAAATGAAAAATGATGAGTCTGCTAAAATCACCTTTAAATGCCAGATGGTATATCAAAGCCTGTGTGAATAACATAACTTATTCACACACACACACACACACACACACACCCACACACACAATTATTGAAGATCCCTCCAGGCTGCCTCAGTGAGATGCAGGAAACACATTAAAACAATTATTATCTCCAAGAACACATCCTGCTTTCTTCTGAAGGCCTCATACTTGCCCAAACAGACACTTATGACTTTTAATACACTTTTGGATGCACCATTAAAAAGTGATCTTTGCTGATGAGTTCGTGTTTAAAAAGTCTCTGATTTTTTGGCTTCGTCTTTATAACTTTACAGTTTTAAAAGCTGAAAGTTGTGAGGAGTGATATGAATCACTAGATGTGCAGTGCGGTAAACCTCCTCGCAAGCAAACAGCATAGTGAAGTTTACAAACTGGTCTGCCACAGCTGGAGATCACATTACTGAATGTCTACAGGCCTATAAGAAGCTGCGTCATGAACGCATCAACTTCCTAGTGGAAAACGGTAAACCATCTGAGCGTTTTCACAAGCATTTCGCCCTCAGCTAATGAAGCCACCATCCTAATTCCCACTGACGTACACAAGACAGCATTAAAAGGAAGAAATTACAGAAAAATGGGAGGACAAGCATCAGCTTTGGAGTGCTTAGGTAATGTCTGCTCAAAGAGGAAACATTGTTCTACAACATATTTTTTGTCCAGTCAGGGCAACAACAACAAACAAAAAAAGGGAGAGAGAGGGATGGGAAAACAGGAATTGCACAAGACTATTTTATAACTCTTTATTTTATAACCAAAATTTTGCTAGCTGCTAACTGTGGCTGTTAGCACATCGCTAAGCTGTTGCTAGGATGTTTTGGGTATTTGCTAGGTCATTGTTTACTGGCCCAAGTCAACATTTGACTGTCTGTCCAGGAAAAACTGTAAGTCGATCACTTAAAAAGTAAAAAGACACCTTTCCCCAACAAGCTGTACAATATGATTTATGATTCATGGTCCAGGACACATAATTTTTCAAAGTTTAATACTTAAGATTAAGAATTTGTTTGAATAGTAAAAAAATAGTGATTTTTACCTAGCGAGCACCATGTGTGGCATGTTAAAAGGTCTCTGTATGATTGAAAGGTGACAGCAGGGGAGAATATAAAAAAAAAAAATAAAAAAAAAGGGATAGAGACAAAGAAAACAAGACAAATATGGTGAGACAAAACCCTGTCCTGATCAGTTTTATATTGAAAAGTACCTTTTCTTGGTTTTCTTTATTTTTCTTCTTCACAATGGCATTTTAGAAAAAAAGCTTTGGAAATAAAGTGTAGGAACGTGGAATTCTCATAAAGATCCTAAGAGGACACCTGAATGCTCAGGGGTCTTGTAATCCAACCTCACAGGGAACATTTATTGATAAAACCTGGCAGGGTGTAAAAAAAAAGCATACTGACCTTTGACCTTTCAGCTTTAAGACTGGCAGTCAAATGACCCTATAATACCACTGTTAATGGCTCTTAACCTTGTTTACGTCACTCAGTGAATCAGATTGCTCCATCTGTGAAGTGGATAATAGAACTTTAGGTATACATTTACATATTTCCAGTTTAACGTACCTAATAATCTAAAAACAAAAGGTCTTTTAATGTATTTTTTCTGCAAGAATCAGTTCAAAATTATAAATAACCTGAGATGAACCAATCCTGTATCATACACACATAGACACTGTGCAGAAGAGAGGAGGTGTGGCTTGACCACATACTCCTGCATGGAGCTTTCCAGGACAGAGAAAACTGCTTCATTTAAATGCATATATAGTTGCATGCATTTGTATATATTCTATGTGAAACCGCATGTGAGCCTGTATGTGTTTAAATGAGTGACTTTCCATTTGCAGGTTCGCAGACACGTTGTGTCAAAAGTGTTTGTCTCAATGAGGGTTAAATAAAATAGAGGGAAAAAGAGAAAAAGTGATGTGAGAGAGATCGTGGGGCTGTAAGTTCAAATACATACATGTGTCCATATGTACAAGTGTGGGTGTGGGTGTATAGAGGTCCGTCTGGCTCCCATGGTCCTGTCTTCGACTCTTACTCTCTTGCTAAGCTGCCACCTCCCCCTTTCTCTCTCTCCTCCCTCTGTTCTGTCTCTCTCTCTCCTTTTCCTCTCCACTGACTCAAGCGCCACCTCACTTCGGCTGCAGTAATAGCAGAGTCACTCAGCTTTATAAGATTGTATAGTCGCCACTTGATCAGGGTCCCTTTAATCTGAAGGGCCACACAACACATTTGTAAAGTCATACTTTTATATAAATTAAGTGAGCAGATTATGTGTGGTGAGCCATTTTATATCATGTTACAGTTTTCTTTTGCTCTTCAAGTGATTAGATTACTTTAATAAACATAAAGTGATGAATACAATTTACAGTCGAGTTTTATCCAGCGGTTAAAGTATAAATGCACACTTGTGATGTTTTACTTGTTACTTCAATCAAAACACTGATCTGATTGTAACATTTAGTCATTTAGCAGACGTTTTATCTTAAGCGACTTAAATAATGAGGACAAACCCTAGATATGTATCATACAAGAGTCAATAATATTAGCAGTACTCCAAATAATAAAGAGAACAGAAAGATTGATCAAACTAAGTTTTTTTTAAATTATTCATACATACAAGACTCCCTAGTTCCATGTCATCATACATCTAACAGGTTCTCCTGACCAGTGTTGACCTGATTTTCTGTTTATTGACCTGGACAGACGCTTTGTCTCTATCCATTTATTCCTTTTCCTTTTCCAGGGTGGGGTTTCATTTCCTGGCTTTGTGTTTGCAGACATTCTTCTTTGGTAACTAAGTTCAGGCCCTCTGTTCATTAAACGCCACAGGCTAGACTAAAACCTACTGGAATCACAGATGTTAGCATTAGCATTAAAAGAGCAGGCAGGCTTTTGTAGTTATAGTGATCCTCATTATTTTCAGAATTTCCTTTACTTTTAAATTTACTGTGCTGAACTGTCTACTTCAAGCAACTGCATTTTCAGGCAATGCAACAGTCATTGGGTTCACAAGATTTGAAGATATCTGCAATCTGAGGCCAGATTCTAATAATGTTTGTTCCTAAACATGCCCTATCTTAGCTCACATTTATGCAAGGACTGCCACAGCCGCACACTGTAATTCATTCAACCATTCAAAGCGTTAACTGGAAATATGGAGAAAGAGTGATAATTAAAGAAATATTTGTGAATTTTAAATGTTCCTGAAAAAAAAGTGTAGGGGAAAGTGGGGGCATTTCCAATGGGATTTTAGAATGGGATGCATTACTCAATCGTTGTTGTTTTTTTATTTATTTTTTTATAAATTTATTTTACATATATTGTAGATATTACATAATAATTCAGCTTATCACTTTGGTAAATTGTGTCACTATAGAAGTCATATTTCTATAGCCTTTACTTATAGCTGATTCTTTAGCATTTTAGTTAATAGACATCCTGACAAATAATTAGGAGAATCTGCTTTCTCATTTTTCCTTGCTTAGAGGACAACTTAAGTAAAATGTGTCACTGCTTACCCACCCTCCTATTTGTAAATAGTAACATTGGGCTGGTTATAGTAAGATCAACTGAACAAGTAAAAAGAAAAACAGTAAAAATTAAAAATTTATCAAAAAGATAAATTATAGGGGTCAGGGTCCTGCTGGACTGTAGGGAGGTTCTGGAAGAGTCCTTCACCTTCCTAAAATCCTTCTTTTTTTCTGTCTTCCTCCCTTCTTTCCCTCTCTCCCTCTCTCTCTCTCTTTCTCCAGCTGTCTCCCAGTGCCACGTAGCTTTCCTGCATTATTAGACAGATGGAATTCACCAACCCTACACATGAAGCTGCTATTTGCTTTTTTTCCATCTCATTTCTCTCTCACTTTGTCACCCCCTTCCCCCTCTTCACCTCTCTTTCTTTGTATTCCCTGACTCATTCTCCACTTACACACACTCATATGGTTTGCTTAAAAAGTCTCACATAATTGAAAGTAAAGACCTCAAGACTTTGGCAGCGCCGTGTCAAAAAAGCCTAGTCATATCTTTGACCAGGCACATAATATCTGTTTTAACAGGTCAGGTTAAATTAATGTCCACAAATATTCAAGATTTTGGGGGCAAATGTAAAATTTTAAAGAACAGTCATTAACAACCCATTTTGATCTACAGCTGATATGATTATTGTGGGGAGCAGAGCCGTATACAATCTGCAAACAGATTTCAAATGTTTTAATAGAATATATGAATAGAACTGCAATTCATTTTAGAATAACCAGGAGAAGAAAAAAAAAAAAGAAAAAAAAATGATTCAAAGTTTTGTATCGTGCAGCATTTTTTTTTTTTTTATGTACTCTTCTGCCATCTATTGGTGAATACAACCAAGTACAAGTGTCTCTCACAATGTAGTATTGTCCTTAATTCTGGACTCATCCTGTGTGCATAAACTGGAGCAAGAGGACACTCAAAAAACTTTCAACCAAACATGTTTGTTTTGCAGTGGATTTCTTTCCTAAACACACACGCATATTGGATGCATTGGCGTGGATGGACTGTGTAAGTCCCAAGTGAGAGAAAGAAAGAAACAGCCAAGTTAACCCCGGCCAAATTCTGAATAATGTGCTTTTCTTCATCTGGCAAGAATCACCACAGCCAAGCAGCAAACCCTGCCAAGCATTTACCAAGAAAAATAAAACAAGCAATTTTCAGAGAATCTTTTTTACTAGGGATAATGCAAAACATGCTGAGAATATTATATCTACTTGTCATGATGAATTTCCTGTTTGAAACCAATAAAAGCATGAATTTTCAACAGTTTATCTTTGCAGCGTGCCCTTGAGCTATGAAAGGTCATGAAGAACCACTTTGGCAAATCAGTGCTGATATAACATTGACAAGAGAGAGATAGATAAAGTAGACTGCCAAGTTAGAAAATGGGTGTTTTATTTTAATAGGTAATACACTTTATGAAATACACTTATGAAACATCAATATCATCTTAAAAGAATTGTCTTGAGATTTGTCCTAGCAAAACAGCCTTGTTCTCTCTGGTGTTCAACAACTAGTCACATTTCAGTGATGTAACAGTTGCAAACATCAATGCATCTTATGGAAGAGTCAAGTCCCCCAAGACACAGACATTAAACTTCGGTTATTTTTTGGATTTTATTTGATCAAATCAGTGACGCAGCAACAGGAAGGTATAAGGAAATGGACATCAAGAATGGATGGTGACCCAGGTTGGACTCAAAACCATGTCCCCATGAGCACAACCGCTCTTTATGTGTCGAAAGCAACACACTACACAATCCTATTTTGTAAGGTCAGTGCCTGGATATAATTCGTGCCCTATATGACGTTTACAATCTATATCACTAACTGCAAATTTCAGACTCTTCATCCTTATCAAAAAAAAAAAAGTTCTCCATCATGGTACCAGATGCCGCTTGGCTCTGTTAAAGGTCTTCAGTCCAGACAAGCAAGAAAAACCAAGCTAAAACTAGTAAATTTCACTTGATGACCATTTCCAGGGCTTCCCAATCAGTTTAGTCTAGTAAAAGTGAACCACCTGAAAGCCTCGGAGGCATCGGAATGCCAACGTGTCCAGTTGGCCCAGATCTATCATGTTATATTCCAGGTCCACCTTGACCAGGCGGCTAAGGGGAGACTCGTTGGCTCGACCCCAACAGAAAGCATCACGTGGAATTGCATGGATCTTGTTGTTCGCAAATGTTGCAGAGTGCAGCCACAATGGGAGCTGCCGTGGAACCTGTTGTAAGGCGTTGTGACTCATGTCTAGCTGATGCAGAAGTGGAAGAACTCGGAAGGCACCAAGGGCCACCTTGGTGATCTTGTTTCTAGCTAGTCCTAGGTGCTCCAACTGAGGCATTGAAATAAAAGCATCCTTAGTTATGCTAGATATGAAGTTTCCTTCCAAGTTGAGGGTCTTTATGGTCCAGGGTAGATTGTGAGGAACCTGCTTCAAAGAATTGCCCTCTAGATTTAAACTCTCAAGGTTACTGGCATTCAGTAGTGCTTCTTTCCCAAGTCCTTTATTGGTCAATCTATTTGCACTTAGATCCAGCACCCGCAGCTCCGCCACACCCCAGAACATGTCGCCTTGAAGACTTTGAATGCGGTTGCCTCTGAGATAGAGTTCTTGAAGACTGAGTGGCAGCTGCAGCGGAACAGAGGAAAGCTGGTTGTAGGAAAGTGTAAGTGTTCGAAGCTTGCCCAAAGGAAGAAGAACTCCCGGAGGGATAGTAGACGATTTGTTCCCCAGGCTGTTGTTGCTCAGGCTGAGGATCAGAAGGCCTGGGCAGCGTCCGAAGGCTGCGTCAGACATCACACTTATCTGGTTCCCATCCAGCCGTAGTTCCTCGAGAGTAACTGGCAGGTCGGTGGGAATGCTTCGGAGAAGGTTCCGCTCCACGTATAGTCTCTTTAGGCTCTGGATCCCTTCAAAGGCACCCTCGATCAACGCATCTGTTAAACGGTTGTTGCTTAACACCAGGAACTCCATGGAGTCGTACTCAGAGAGCAAGTTCAACTGAATGCTATCGATGTGGTTGTTCATTAAGAGGATGTAACGGGAGTTGTATGGAATTCCATAAGGTATTTTGCCCAAATCTTTGTCAGAACACTGCACAACCCTGGAAAACAAGAGATCATATTACATGTCAAATTGAAGCATAGAAACTGAAGCAATACTCAGTAGCATAAGGGAAATTCTTAAGCATGTTGTTTTAAGACCTAGCAGAAACATACCTCCCATAGCAGGAACATTCTGAGGGACAGTAGTGATCTTCAAAATAGGGAAAATACGAAGGTGTTGTTGGCTTCAATTTCCGCTCTCGTTTGAACTTTTTCACTTTCTTTGCTTTTTTCAAAACTTTGGTTGTCTTCTTCACCTTTCCTTTGATCACCTTTTTTTTCTTTGCTTTTAGTGTTGTATTGTCTTTGAGTTTGGCACCTGCTGCTTTTTTTGGGAGTTTTGCCATGAAAGTACTCGGAGGGGTCTTTGCAGTGGGTCCTGCCCTTGCTGCCATTGCTGTGGCATCAACACTCACTTCCTCCAGTGGGTGAAGTTTAGAGCTATTTGTGACGTGGAGTTCCACTCTGAGGTCATCAATTGTGCTGCTTTCATTTACTAGTAAGGTGGTTCCCATTGCCTCAGCAGTTGAATTTACAATGTGAAGTATTGTGGTTTCAACTGTAGTTTTGGATGAAAGTGCATTATTGGTTATGATAGACAAGGTCTCAGCAGTTGCTTGACTTTGTGATGTGGAGGGGGATGATGGAAGTAGAGTAACTGATTCTTTAAGCAAGTGCAGGACAGGTTGGAAGGCAGTGGCCATGGCAGGAGGAGTGGTATATTGATTGACTGTTGGAGGTAAATGTTCCTCACCCTCCACTTCTTGTAAATAGGTGGTATTCCATGCAGTGAGGACGGGTTTGGTTGAGAATGTATCCAACAGATTTTGTCCTTGCTGATCCTCTTTTTCTTTGACTTCCTTCTTTATTACATCACTTTCTGTGTGCCCTCTTGTTTGTTTCTCGCTTTCTGTTTTCTTTATATCATGCTCTTCAGTTCCCTTACTGTGAACTGTGTCTGTTTCTTCATCCACCCCTTGGACTGTGGCTTTTTCTTCACTTCTTTTCTCATTTCCAGTGTTGAGAGCCTCCATCAACTGATCAAGTCTCTGCTCGGCCCAAAGATCACCTTCTACAGATACATTCCGCAGGACTGTCACATTTACACCTATAAGAGTTAATACACCTTTGTGAACTTTACAAACACTTTACCCCTCACAAATAAATGATTCAGTTGTTTTTAGGACATTTCCAACTATAATAGAACATAGAATAGAAAAAAAAGAAAATAGAAAGATCATTTGGGCAATCTACGTTACATGATTAAATAATTGCACTAGTCATTATGTAGGGATATTACTGACAAACTACAAAAAAAATTCATAATACAAATAAATGTACATATATGAATTGAACGTAATGCATGTTTATTAGTCCAAGTGCATGTCAGAATTCTGTACTTAACCTTAAAACACAGACCTAACAAAATATTAAGTAAAAGTAATAATTTAATAATGAGTACACAATAATTTAAATTAGTTAAATTTGAGGAACACTTACTTGGCTGAAGCACAAAAGTGTGTACAGGCACAACAAAAATCCAAAACAGCAGCATTGGAGGCTTCATTTTTTGGCTAAAAATGGCTAAGGAGAAGAAAACAATTCTCTAATTACCATGTGAAAAAATGTATCGTTAAATGTATTTGTCTGCGGTGATTAACCAAGCACTTGGAGACTGAAATAAAAATGCTACACACATGAAATGGCTGACAACCAAAATAAAGGTGCCAGGAAGCATCTGAACGGCTTCCATTTAATCGTGAGCAATAAATCCAGATCTTGAAGATTTTTTTAATGAGATCTGCCCGGCAGGCACAGCTTACCTGGAGTGTGTTCAAGGTGAGTATGTGGCGTCCTTCAGATGTATAAGTCCTTGTTTTCAGCAGATATGGAAGACATGCTGGCTTCCTGTGTTGCACAGACTGTCTTTAAACCACCGAGACTGACTCAGTACACACATTCATAAACAAATAGATGCGGATACGGACTAATGGATGCATTTAAAGACTCACCTTCTCCCTAATGCAATTCCACATACACACTCAGGAAAATTAAACACTCTTGAGTAAAAGCTCTCTTCAAAGACACTTATCATTACGGGAATTTTCTCACTCACACACTAAATCCAGAAAAATCTAACGGATCATTTCAGGGGAACGGAGATAGACTTACGTTAGAGAGGTCAAAGGTCAGGATTCATTTTAGGATTCACACTATTTGCTTTACTTTCACAGACACCAGTGCTGACCCACTGGCACCACAATGACAAGTGTTTCCCTAAAAGGTCTGTGACATTTGACCTTTCAATAGGTTCATATTTAACTGTGTGAGGTGAGACAAAAATTTCCTAAAGGGCATAACCAAATATTTAAGTCTGAGAATTCAAATGTAAAAGTTTCAGAATCTGTCATTGTAAAAACCATTTTGTTTAACCACTATTCTAAGATTGTAATAGATAGAAAATATCAAACCAAGAGACAAGTGCAAACAAATGGTGCAAAACCTTTTGTCAGAAATTCCTCCACTTTTCTGGGATCATTTTTGCAAACCACTGCCTAACTCTGACTCCCACTGTTTGTCCCAGTGGAGCTTTATCAGACGCAGATTTATCCAGAGTGTGAGAAAATAAAAATACGATTAAAAAAAGATGTTTGCTGCCACCACCAAGCAGGAGAGGAGCGTGTGAGCTGGCAGGCAAATACAGAGACAGCATATGAATAAAATATTATCTGAACAATATTATTAATTCAAATAATTATTAATCAAATCTATCTGTATAACACGTTTCACAACGAATATTGACTAATTTCTCAATAATGTTTTTTTTCTCTGACATTTTCCGTAGGTCCCCTAGCACCCCCTTGAGGCCCTCTGGACTACAGTTTGAAAGCGTTAAGACAAGTATAAACCATTAAGACAAGTATTTCTATGTAACTTAATAAGTGGACATGAGTGTAGCCCCTCACAGGCTGACACAGCGGGTCTGCACTAAATTTTTTTAAGGATGTTTAAGCTACCACACCTGATAATCACATCTAAAATACTTCATTATATACACACACCACCTAAAATACAGCAGAGGGTGAAGTATAATTATAGATATTAAAATACAAATAAAAAAGATGTTATAAAATTATGAATATTAATTGTATATACATAAAAAATAGGAAGCATTTACAAAAATGGGTATTTAAAAAAAAACGGATTTAGTTCTTACAATAAACCACAAGGGGATGGTATAGGACCGTTTAACTTTGACAACAAGGCCTTTAAAAGGGGGCTCAGAAAGTGAGGACTGGGCAAAATGTCCTCATTTACAACAAACTTTTCCAGCTACCTGTTTATGAAGTGCTACTGGCATCAGCACACATAAAAATAGAAAACAGTAGGACACTGAGAAATGTTTCAATGCTATCATACTGACGCAGGGGCCCTGAGCTCTAGATGGACAGAATGAGGGAACGACAAAGACTCGGGAAAAGACAGGACAGTGTTAGTCTCGCTATCTCCTGGGATGAGGAAAGAACCTGGGGCAGTTTGTTCAGGACAAACCACCTGTATGGGAAAAGTGACAATCAACTGTTTGGAAAATGGCAACAGGGAGGAGAATAAAGGGTGTCATCTCACATGCACTCTTAAGAAGAGCTTATATTTGGGCTGAATATGATATAATATATCTGAACAGGCCTTATACCAGTATTGCTACTCATTTAAGATGGTGTCAGTGGTAAACACTTCACGTGTTGAAAGACAGCCATGACACACCTAGACTCAACACTAAAGCTTTTGTTAACTCTCCTGTGTGCACGTGCTAACGCTGTAATGACACACACCTGGTCAGGAGACAGCTGAACAGACAGCTGTCCAATTACATTTTCTCAAAGGACTGTAATTTCAACACGGCTTGTTGTTTATGAATGCAAATATCCTAAAATTAAAGCTGACAGTCTGTATTTTACCCGAACAGTGATGAAGTCAAAGACAGCTAATAGAAACCTCATGGTTGATTGTCCAAATCGACAGTTTAGATCTGAAACAAAAGCAAATGTTTTAGCTTTCAAAAGGACTAATTGACGGCACTTTGAGTGCGTGTGTGAGTGTGTGAGTGTGTGCAGGCTACATAAACACTTATTCATCAATTCACTCAATAACCAATCCACCGCTGCAATGAAGTTTCCACAACAACTCGCTATTAAATGTGTACGCTGAAGGTTAAAAAGATTATTTAGGCTCATGTGAATTCATTAAAGCCCAAAGTGTTCTTCAGTTTTGACGCAAACATTTAGCGTATACATACAGCAAAACGGCTAAACCCAAAATATACTTCAGTTTTGACACAAACGTTTAGCGTATACTTCAGTTTTGATGCAAATAAACAATAAAATAATATGCGCAAGAAAGTTTCATCTTTGTCTGGTGTCTTCTATTTCTGCACAGAAGTTATGACCGATAAAAACGTACTTGTTTAAACTAGAATTGCCCACCGGTTCTGGGTGATAGGCTATGGAGAACACAGCGGACCATCAATATCTTGCATACTTTACTGGGATTTTATTGTAGGCCTATTGCTCCAACAACAATTCCCAAGAGTCAGGTCACTGGTGAAAATGTACGTGACTACACCATGTTTCTGAATATGCTTGGCTCTTTTCTATTATTTGGTAAGTAAATAAGATGTGATAAATAAGAATGCTTATACAAAAGTAACACAACTGTTTATTGAACATCAAGTGATAAACAGACAATGTTTGAGGTAAAAAAAAAAAGCCCATTAAATTACCATGATTCCCATTTTGGATCCTGTCCACCTTGGGTGGTTCAAACATTGACCTGATGCTGAGGAACACCTGGGTCTCTCACAGAGTAATTTACCAACCAAGAAAGTGCTTTCTGGTTTTGTGTACAACCTGACTGGAATGTGGTATTATTTTCAATAGAAATGGTCAAGTTTCTGCTGAAACTAGTGATGCTTCTATTGAAAACAGAAGGGAAAACAGAGGAAGAAGAGCCAGAGTGAGAACACAATGACATTGACTGAGAATAGGATATCCCCTCCCCTCAACCAAAGACATCTGCCATTTTCTCTGTCTGCTGGGGGTCAGGGGTTTAAAAGGTCATAGGTCGCAGAGAGTGATTTGTTTGTGTCACGATCATACAGTACCGAGCAAATGAACTCTATGCTTGCCTTATCTTTATACGCATATAAAACCTTATCAACCGTCTGTCTCTCTGATGTCACTAACTACAGGGCAATCTGTCTGCCGCCCATGTCTCTGACAGAAAAGCCTGTGTAAATTTTTAATCACAGCTCACCGCTAACTCTGGCTCGGTCTCACAACCTAGAGCCGATCACCAGAAGGTTTCTAAAGTAGAAGTTGAGCAAGCGATCTCGAGAAGCACTTCACTTTAGTCCTGGATGACCGGAAACTGACCGCACGCTGCCAGTCACACATGCACAAACATAGACTTTCAGGCACTTCGCTCGCCTAGAACATCCAAATATTTTCACGGATCCATCCTTCTTTCATGAGATCTGAGGCTTGAAGCGGGGCCCCAGCAGGCCCCTGCTCTGTTGTCTTAACCCTGCCTAGAATATCCCAGCGTATTACTGCCCTCTTCATGTTTTCATTGGACATGTGGGTCGGCCAATGTGTAGAGAGCAGCTCGACGTCTTTGGAAAGCACTGAGAGCAATAAAAATGCGAGGAGACGTGTTGAAAGAAAAAACGAGATACATGTGTCATGTTGTTGACGAATGGGAAATTTATAACTCACCCCCTAACATTAGGGTCAGAGAACATTATATTTTAAAAATACTAGGTAACTATTTACCTTTTGGGAATAGCAACTTGTTAAGAATATAACCACATTTAGTGAAATTTAAGCTTAAAACAAGAAATACATATGGTCTAAATTACCTAAAATCAAATCTGACAACCATTAAGGTCAGAGTTGATTAAGTTTGTGTCTATGACGGGAAGTTGCATTCCTGACTCCGCTTTAACATGTAAGAATGAGACTGATGTAAAAGACAGAACAATCTATATAATGGAGCTTTCTATCTGTGAGGATTTATTAAACGCATACACACAGACAGACACATATAGGCATTGTATTGATTTGTGCACATATGTAGGACGCTAGAGACTAAGACGCAGCTGGTGATATTCTGATGATAATGCGAAATACAAAGATAGAGAGAGGGAGACAGATTTCCAGAGTGCTGTTTAAAAGCCTGCCAAGTTAGACTGTGATTTAAAATTTGGCTGTAACCTACTGCATGATTATTCAGAGGACCATATGTACAGATTGTGCGTGTGCGTGCGTGCGCGTGTGTGTGTGTGTGTGTGTGTGTACTTTAAAGCACACCATATGCTTCATGACGCATGTATCAATGCTGCATTTCCCGATCAATCAAACACACGCACACACAATCCCAGAGTGCAATAACAACACTTAAAATACGCACTAAAAACAGATGCAATTCTAATTCACAATGCGTCTAACTGCACCATTTGATATAATAAAACTATAAGATTTTAAATGTAAATCACACAAAGTATAATACCATAAACATTTGCCAAATTTGACAGCATTACAATTTTACTGGATATTCTACAGATAGCCATAGTTTTATGTTTATTTTTAAATGTATCCATCTAATAGTATGGTAGAAACATTGTGTCAACTTAACAGTTGCATATCTATTTATAATATTTTTATTTTTCTATTTTTATTATAAATCCGTCTTTATACATGAAAATAAATGGATACCTTTGTATTTTAGCTACAGCTTGAAGCTTTATAAATTTTAGCATCATATTACCAGAAAATGTCAGAAGCTATGTTTCATTCAAAGTTACGCATTTAACTTGTGCGCAAAATTGGAATATTGCATAATACATAAGGCAGCATGTCCATCTCATATGTCACTTCCTGGGAAATTGGCGCAAAATATCTAAGTTTTTTCTTTATCATAAATGACTTGCGTCTCAGAGCGCGCAGATGAAACGCAATAAATGCTGTCATTTTATCTTGCGTTTGGATGCTGGTGTTTGGGAAAGAAATCGTGTGAGACTCTTTTGGAAAGTCATTACCAAATCAGTCTGATGCTAGACTTTGGCTCAGGCATTTCACATCCACTATTTAGTCCACAAAGTCACGTGAGTTTTAGGTTGCGCATCGAGGGATTATTTGGTAAATGTGTTTCCAACGTAGTTCTTCTTAACTGATAAAAAATGTATCCACCTCAAAGGAGCGCATGCATTTTTAATGCACATTTTTAGAATTTATTCGCCTATTATATTTCGCCCATAATTTCCAATTATGTAGATGGAAACATAGCTAGTGGCATAAAAAAAAATTAAAACTCATGACATAACTACAGAAATTATACAATAACTTATAAAATATACATATAAATATATATCCCAAATATTGCAGAGTGCTTTTAAGAGAACAAGGGTAAAGAGCCACCCATGAGCGCATTAGAGGAAAGACATGTGGCAGACTTCTAGAGACACTGCTGATTTGTCTGGTGGTGAGATCTAGGCTTAAACTGTGTGTATCTGCAGGGGGGTCAGGTTGGCGAGACGTATTATTATGTCATGACAGCTCTCATTGGCAAACTTGTGTTTGTGTGTGTTTTGGGGGAGGCAGGAGGTTAGCTGTGGGGGGCATGATAGGTGACGCCACAGACGACCAAGACTGCATGACAACAGACCTCTCATTGGCTGCATAGTGGCTCTTTTAACCAATCATGCAGTCCCTTGAGTAGGGGAAAAAAACCAGATGCTTAGCATTGTGTGAAAGTGCACTCTCTCGAAATTAGGAGAGACGCTGAGAGAGAGAGAGGTTTTGAGTTGTCGAGTTGAGTTTCCCAAAAGACGATTCATCTTTCTCAAGGTGCTGTGGTGCGTTTCACAAAAGGAGATACGCAAAAGTTCAGAGATCATATTTGCATGTTAATAGAGCTTGAAATGCACATTTTTCAAAAGCAAACCACCTTCACGCTTCTTCCACCCTTTAGATTTCCCTTCCCAAGGGTTCATTTTAGAAGCTTTTCTTGCAAACTTTGAAAACAATACGTCTGGGTACGGCTTACAGGAGCATGTCTGCCGTAGACAGATGTTCATTTCATAAGCTTGTGTCTCTCTCGCTCGGATGATGATATGTTTTTAGGTCAGGCTGAACAGACACTGTGCAACAGCAGATAAAACTGATTTCAGATGGTTAGGAGAGATCAGTGTTAACCCTTTCAGTGTCCAGAAAACTCTTGTGTTTATGTGTAAACTATACTGTACACATTTTTAGCTATTAATTCATGAGATTTGCAAACAAAATGTCAGGGTGAACTGGCATCAGCTGAAGTTGATATCAACTGCCCATATGTCAAACTGAAAAAAAGGAGGCTCGTTAAAAGAATGAAGTCATTTTTGATTATTTCCTAGTATTGTTTTTTTTTTTAATATAAAACCCTTTCACAGCTTATTAATATTTTAAAGAATAAATAAATAAATCACAATCATGTGTTGCATCCAAAAGTCATCTGGTCCAAACAACTTTAAATTTCAGTTAATTTGACCTTTTTATGGCAAAGCAAGGTTAGTTCGGGTTGGGAATGTCATGTGGTGTGATATATTTCTGAATTAATTATTCATAACATTTGTTAAAAAATATACCTATTTATAAAACTAAAAAATAATAATTTATTACTTTTTATTTGATGGTTAAACCACATGACATTTATTATTTAAATGTTATGAGGTGATGAGGTCAGTGTACAGCACAGTATTCAGCAAGCAGACAAAGGGCCTATTCAGCTTGAAATGTACACATATTAAAGCTTGTACTGACACCTACCTGAACAAAACTCATCACCACAACCAATCTACTGTCTTTTACCCTGGATACAAACTATAAATAACTGTCAAATCCACCCTGTTGAGAGAATTTCAATAATAACACTGTCAAATTGGTTTGTCCCCTAAGAAAGGCTGTTTTCTTCCCATTCTGAAGGGTGTTTAAATTAGAAGAGTGTCTCTCAGTCTCAATCTAGATGTCACTGTGTTTCCATGTCAACCTGTCTCAGATCGAACTACCGGCTGACATGTTGATGATTAATGTTGTAGAGCCTTGGCTTGTTTGCTTGCACCGATGGAAAATGTGCCAATTTTTCTACTCCCCTCCCCAAAAAAAGATATGGCCAGATTAGGATGTTAAGTCCTGGTCATTGGCTGTTGCTGTTCTGGACTTGTGCACAGAGATTCAAACAAGTGAATCATTTCATTTTGATCTGATTCATTTACACGAACCATGCGAACAAACCGATTCACTAAAACAATTATGCTATAATAACATATAAGACTGCTTCCACATGCCACAGTTTGTTTACACACAGTCTTGACAGAAACTGAGGGGCCAGTCTGTTCTGCTCCAGGAACCCCAGACAATCCACTTAAAATGAAGAGAGCGCAGGCTGTCCCTTCTCATCATGGTGTGGTAAAGTGAAGACCAGACCATCAAATCTCCTGTGTGCTGTGCCAGTTTGGGGGGAAATATAAAGCCGGTGTAATTTTATAATGCTGTATATGTGTGTCTGTTTATGTACAGACACAGTAGTAATCCAGTCTTTTGAGTGGATTAAATTGGATTGTCTGGAAACCTTCCTTCTGCACTCTGGTATACACTGACTTAAACATTTGCTTAGCTATCTAAATAGGGAAATATCATAGATTTGATAGTTTTTATTTAAAAAACAATAGTTTAAGCACTTGCATACACTTGTTTTATGATGTATGTGAATGATATGAATAAGTTATACAAACTCTCTCTTTATTAAAAAAAAATATAAAATTATAAAAAAAATGAAAACAGAAAAAAATACACAGTATCTTCTATATATATATATATATATATATATATATATATATATATATATATATATATATGTATATATATATATCCATATATTCTTTATGTTCTTTTTACATATAATTACATACATATAGTTTACATCTCACAAAAAAATTCTTTTTTAATTCAAACAATTTTGAATGCCACACAATGACCGCAAATAAACTTGTCTCTATACTATAACTGAATACATAAACACAGTTATTTTACTGAGCTTATGGTATTTTCTCTTGCACAAAACTTTTCCATAGTTAGATTTTTATTAGGTAATTTATTAAACTATTTTCCTTGTGTGGTCCCCACAAAGCAGGTAACATCAGGTTTTACTTTGGAAACATTTGGTCCCTTCAATTTAGGCATTAAGACCAGACCCACACACAGTCTTCCTGTGGGTACATGAACATGTTTTAGTGTGTAGGCATCTTCCAAAGTTTATACACAACACATCATAACACACACTTTCAACCAGATGCTAGATCTCTCAACGGAAAAAGAACAAAACTACACAAACAAGCTTCTCCAACCCATTACTCTCCCTACTGCACATTACAAAGAAATGTATGTAGCTCTTTAGATTAATGTGTGTGTGTGTGTGTGTGTGTGTGTGTGTGTGTGTGTGTGTGTGTGTGTGTGTGTGTGTGTGTGTGTGTGTTTGTCTTATTTGCATCTGCTTGAAATATTCCGCTTCCTTTATGTGGCTCTGGCCTCCCACATCCTTCATTAGCTCTTTTATCATCCAGCAACTTAAATAAAGTCCCAGCTACACACGAACATGTGTGGAGAGAAATACTTCTAACATAAGGAAAGAATCAAAACAAAAAGAAACAGTCAAACACAACTAGATTATTGATCATCTTTCCAGAAAGTTTTCATGTACTTAGTTAGCCATATCTCTCTCTCTCACTCTGTCTCTCTCTCTCTCTCTCTCTCTCTCTCTCTCTCTCTCTCTCTCTCTCTCTCTCACCCACAGTGACTAACACTTCCTGGAAGACTTCACAAGCAGTTATTTTCCTGCTTACTGATTATCGTATAGCCACTAACTAGAAACACTCATTACAGACCAATGCAGTCGTCTGTAATTAGGAAATACCTGTTTAGTTCAATGAGCAATGTGTATTATGTAAGTGTGGGAGTATTACTGTATGTGTGTTTATGGTTTATGTTCTGAACGGAATACTACTGCACAGTTAACACTGTATACTGCCATTATCATTGTAAAAAAACAATTTTTTTTTGTATAAAACATTTGTCTAATTGTGCATTAAGAATGTATTGTTATTTGACCAGATGTCCAAGAAGAAAGAAAACTAATAAACAAATTATTATTTCTGGTTCATTTATTACATTGGAAATTGAAGGTCATGTTGAGTGAATTGCATAATGGGATACAGAATGTTGCGTACTACACGTTTTGGCAATAGATCATCTGTGCATATAGTATACTGTACATACTGCGTCGTGAAGGTGTGTGGAAGAAAGAAAAAGGACAAATTATGATATGACTCTTCAATATCTTGATTGTTTCTCCTGGGCAGATATGATATTACATGGAGAGCAAATGGAGACTTCTGCTGAATCTCAGATATTAATTACTCATTCAATCTCAGAGTTTTTGCATCCACTTTTTTCTCTCTCTCTACACTCTTAAGGCCCGTTCACACCAAGGACTATAACTATGATTCTAATAATGAAGATGTAATTCGAAATATAAAAGAATAGCAGAGTCTACACCACAACTACAACGATAACGGCACAGAAAAACAATATTGTTGGAAACACTTTCAGAATGATTTTTTTCCAGCTGAAATCGTGTGATTCACTTGCCTGATATACTGACACCAAATTTCTTTATTTTTCTTTGTTTAGTGGTAAAAAGAAGTTGGAAATACTTAAATTTTCAGCGATATACTGTTAACGAATATCCTGAGCGACATTTAGATGAATATGTAAATATGCGCTTTAAGCAGCAGACAACAAAACTGCAGAGCATGCTTAGAATAAACAGTCCGCTGGTGTGAACTCTAATATAGTTATCTTTATAGTTATCATTATTGGTGTGAATGGGCCTTTACTGTATGTCAACATGGACTCATTAAAATCAATTTTTAATGAACCCAAAGAATGTTAGGGGAAACATCTGAAGCAGAGTTGATGCTTAAAACCCAACCGAGAGCCACAAAAATCTGCTGCTAGGCATCTAACATAAACAGGAGTCAATGGAATAACACTAGTTTATTTGCATTCGCCATTAACCATTATCTGCTTTCCATTATCCATTAGCTCCTGTTTGCAGGCTTTTAAGTGATTATTCTCAGAGGTTACAGGTTTAGCAGTGTTTAGCAGTGGACAACTACTGTATTCTGTAATGAGACAAATTCAATTAAAAACACAGATGGTGTTATCAGCCACTGTCAAATCACAGTAATCTGCTGTGTGTCGGGCAACTACACTTTTAGAGGATTTGGGGGGACATGTTTTCTGTATCTCTGGTTGTGCATGTGTGAGTTTGTGAAAGACAGTAATAATACAACCAACCAGAATCTCAACACTAGCTGGACTGAACAATATCAACTGACCTAAATACTCATCACTCAAATGTACAGAAAGATTATAAATATGCAAATGATCACTGCATGAGTAATGAACAGCTAGTGGGCTGAAAAGAGTCACTGATCTGTGTTTGCCACTCCATATTGGTGTAACATTTAAATTATTCAAAATGTTAATCTAAAAATACAAATCTGTCATCATTGCTCACCCTCATGTCGTCTCAAACGCGTATTACTTTTTTTCATTCATGGGACACAAAAGGAGGAATGTCAAACATGTCGTCATTAAAAGCTCGTAAAACTACTGAATAAACGTCACTATGTTCTGAGTCTTCTGAAGCAAAATGACAATTTTGTGTGATGAACCAACCTACAACGACATTTTATTCACAATTTTACCCGCTTGTATGGAAGCTTGTTTCCGCCATGTAAAATAAAAAAGGTAATTGTGACTTTATTACACAATTCTGACTCTTTTTCTCACAAATGCACGTTTATATCTCGCAATTTTGACTTTTTTTTAGCTTACATTCTGTTTTTAGACACCTAACCTGACCTCAGGTAAAACATTAAAAAAGTCAGAATTCTGAGATTTAAACTCACAATTGCGAGAGAAAAAAAAAGTCAGAATTGTGAGAGGAAAAGTCGCAATTAACTAAATAAACAAGCTTCCATAGTATCGGATGAAAATATATTTTTAATAAAAGGATTAGGGGTGTAACGATACCCTCATGTCACGATTCGATACATATCACAATACTGAACTCACGATACGATATTATTGCGATACTCCAAGACATATGATAAAAGGTTAACAAAAAATGTACTGTTTATTAAACTGATAAATTTGATATTACATTGTGTGTATAAATGAATATTCTTGGACTTGGTGCTGAAACCCAAAGCACAGGACAATAAAGACACCAGAATAAAAATATTCATGATTCTGAAGCTGAAAATAGTTATTTTAGACGAATATGTTTCTCTGTCACTGACTAGATACATTTAAAATAATGTAGGCTACTTTTTTACACAGATATTCCCCTATTGCATTATTATACATTATATTCAACATTATATATAATATTTTAATGTAGTACTGACACAAAAACTATGAAAACTCGCATAGTAATTTTTATTTTGGGTGAACTATTCACGATACATATTGTCACTATTCACGATACATATTCTTGCATTTTTGTATTGCGATATATTGTGACACGATATATTGTTACACCCCTAAAAAGGATATGTACTTTATGATGACTAGTGAGTGAAATATGTACTTTTCAAGGATTACATGAAATTGTAAGGAGAGTGACATACTGCTCCTTTTTGTTGTCATTTACTAATACTATTTTGTCAAAAACCCCAAGTATATATACACACCTTGATTTACTTCTCTTCAAATGGAAAAAAAGTGATGGATGTTCTTCCAAAGTGCATGTGTAACATGCTTCCACATGAACAAACCTCAAGAACAGAGATCCACACCTGATTGTATACATGTCAAACACTCCCTGGAACATAAAAGAGGAGGTGTAACCACACACACACACACACACACACACACACACACACACACACACAAAAAGCCTTTAAGTTAAGTTTCAGTTCTGTTGTGCAGCGACTGTGCTTTTAATTAAAACAAAAAGTGTTCTCCTTAGGCTTTATTTTTCATCTAAAGTCTGGGAAACTGCTCATGATTTCATAAGACCCTGAAGTCAATTTTTAGCCAGTGAGTAAAAGTAAACAAATGTTTTTTTTCCCCGCATATTTTGCATATGCAAGTATATTTGAATAAGTGTAAACGCATGTGTCCGCGCATATGAATTTCAGCATGTTTGAGTTTGCGAGTGTGTCCTTGTACGTGTCACCATGTGTGTGTTTGGCCTCCACAGTCCTTCATTAATGCAGAATTAACATGGACATGTTCAGAACATCCTGTCCCTAAGAACCGAGGTCACTGCGTTTATCTGAATTATTCAGTCCAAGGAAAAACACAAACAGATTACTGTGCGCTGAATGCATCAAAAATAAGGAGGACTAGAAACGACCCCGTCCCTATTGTGTACTGTAGCATTAAACGTATAAAGTAGTTTACCCAAAAATGTACATTCTGTCATCATTTACTCACCCTGATGTCTTGGTTTTTGCACCAATGCCATAGAAGAACCATTTTTGGCTACCAAAAGAACCTTTCAGTGTACCGTTTCTTATTAAGAAGAACATTTTAAAAACCTTTTTCCACTTTAAAAAGCCTTTTGTGAAATGGAAAGGTGCCATGGATGTCCTTCATGGAACCATAATCCTTTATTTATACAATGAAAGTCAATGGTGTCCAGGGTTCTTTCAGACAAAAACAGAAGAAATACCGTATAGTCATACAGGTTTGGAACAACATGAGGAGGAGTAAATAATGACAACATTTTGACTTTAGGATGAATCTCTTTAAGTACTGAAGATCTGCGAAGGCAAAAATGCAACATCCAGTACACATATATTTTCTCTCTCTCCATTCAATCAATCTATCTATTCTTTTGTTCTATCCAGATGTCTTTCAATGCCCGCGTAGCCTTCCTGCATGGTATTTAATAAACGCATTCGACCCTGCCGCTGGTATGAACAGCTGCCCGTCTGTCCTCTATTTGTCTGCCTCCCACTTACTAGAATATTGATGCGGTCCTGCTTTAGCCGCGTTTGATGTCAGCGTTTGTGCCGTTGTTACATCATTAAGACGCGGCTGTCTACACTGCAACATCAGATAAGCCTGTGGAACAATACAAAAACTGGGAAAAAAGTATTTTACGCCAATATTATGTAAGGTGTACCAAAACCTATGATTATGTAATTGGCTTAATCATACAGAAAGGTTTCTTTATTATAGATGCAGATGAATTCCCTTCTCCACCCACATACGCATATATATTTTCCTGTCATGTCAGTAAAGGGCAGCTTGTGCCAGGATTGTAACACAACTCACACTGAGGATGCTTATGCGGTGAGGGGATTACACACACACACATTTTGTGGTGTATGAGGTTAGTATGACATACGCAGAGCACACACCATCAGCCCAACTTTACTTTGGCCTTTAAGGCGTTATGGCTGCGCAGAAAAAAAGAAATAATGACAGAGAAACTGTATTTCAGAATGCCTCGCGCTCTTAAATGGGTCGAGTTAGACTGCGATGTAAGCAGGTGACATAACGCTCGGCAGTAGTATAGATGCTGTCACTATCTACACCAAAGCATCTGAATCTGTCCATATGAACCTCTCCCACAGGAAAACCACCCACAGCTGCGCACACTGGCCTAGAAATAACTGATTAGACCGTATGTATGTATGTATGTGTGTGTGTATAAAATGCAAGATCGTGTTTTTAAAAACCAACTGGCCTGTTTTCTTTCTTTTTTTTTATCTGGGATTTCTGTAATGGTGATGTAACTTCAGACTGGGTGCAGCAAAGCCTTTTGATTTGTCTACACAGCAGGAAATTCATAACACGATCTCTGCCATCCTACATCCCGTCACTTGCATAACCGTATTGAACCGGTTGCCAAGGCAGCCGCACTGCCATCCATGTTTAACGCATCGTTGGGTCACTGAAGGCCTTTTTTTTTCCAGCCGCACGATTACACAACAACGTTCTTGGGGAAAGGGATGGTTTAAGCAAAGGGAATGTTTATGTGTATAGTTTAATTTGTCATAAATACTGAGTTTTACATTAGAATTGTCTACATTAGAGGTTCATGAATGTGATAATCAAGCGTGTGTGTGTGTGTGTGTGTGTGTGCACTTCCGTGCTTGAGCCCTACTGATTCTATCTGTGCCATGCGTTTCACAATGGAGAGTATTGTGTTATCTATTTTCCAGAGAAAATTTCAGCTTACGACAGTTTCGCTACCACAGATATATTTGGACTCTGTGTAACTGACCTCTCAACCTATGAAACCGCATTACCTTTTAACCTCGGGGAAAAATTGGACTCACACTGAAAATAAATACAAATTACTGTGCAACATGGAAACAATACATATACAATAATAATAATAATATAATAATATACAAATATATAATACTATTTAAAATACAATAAAATAATATATTTTAAAATACATTAATATAAATACGGAGTAACAATTTTAGCATTCAATCTTAATATTCTTAAAATAAAAAATAAATATTATTTAATCTTAATTTCATTCATATTCAAACATAATATTTAATTACTGTGCAACAAGGAACCCTTAAAGTCCCCCTAATTGTATCCCGTAAAACTCATCTTTGATCACCAAAATTAGCCTACATATTTAAAAGTTTTTCCTTGAAAAAAAATCCTTGACTATAACTCTACACCCTTGCCTCATATATACACGGTTCTATGAATATGCAAATTAGCCCCGCCTCCACTCACACACACCAGCTCAGAGATCCATTCGTTGACGATCACGTTGACAATTTCAAACCGCGTTTTTTGGTTCACTGCAGTTTTAAGGAGAAAATACTCAGCAATGGTGTTGACTAGACATAAAAAACAATAAAAGCTTGACTTTAAACAGACTTTAAGGGAAATGTGTAAACTAATAATAAAAACTGCTGTGTGAATATAATAAACGCTGATTCAGTCCGGTTCTATAATCAACACAAGGTTTTTTTAGGTCAAGACATAAAAGTCAGAGAATTTCAATATTATGACCAAGGTCAATGTGATTGTGCATTAGTATTAAACCTGATTATTTAACCGCTACTTACTTGATGGACAACAGGGCTAATGTGGCTTTAGATGTTTAATTCTCCTTTGTTGAAAAGTCACTTTGGACTATTGTGTAACCAAAGGCCAAGCATCCAGCTAAGAAGGATTTCTGTGATCAGTTCCTCATGACTAGAACCAGGAAAAAATCAGAAAAGGACTGTTTCTTAGAGAGAGACGCAGAGCACCACATCTACTTTTCCTTGTTTTTACACAATTCTGGCTATTATTTATTTATATTTTGTCCTGTGGTTAACAAAGGAAAAAGTATTACGTCATTTTTTTTTCGATTAATCCTTATAACCCACAACAGTTTCTCAATCTGAATCCTATTCTAGATTAAATGTGCCAAAATATTGTAATTAGTTTAAACCAGTTTTAACTGGAATAAACACGGCAACTGTTCCAAACCCTATTGATCTGCTTCACTGCCTAACTGTCTATACCTGATCATCATGGAACTTCATAAGTGACTGATTTGAATCGCTTTACATGCCAGCAACTCTGTATTTCCCTTACAATTGATTCCATTGAAGGATGACGTTAGCATGTCTCTAAGCTAACCACACAAGGTAACACTTTATTTTGATAGTCCACTTTAGACATTCAACTAATTATAAGTAACTTTGCAACTACATGTCAATTAACTCTCATTAGTGTATTAATAGACTGTCTGCTTAATACCTGCGAACACTTTATTTTGATGCTCCCGCAACAGACATTCCACTGACTACAAGTAACTTTGCAAGTACGTCAACTTGTTCTACTAACCCAAACCCTAATCTAACAGTCTACTAATACTCTAATGACTTGTAGTTGACATGCAGATGCAAAGTTACTTAGGAGAATGTATAAAGTGGACCATCAAAATAAAGTATAACCCAACACAATATGCATAAAAAATACACAGCACACAAATATTCTTGCTGAAAATAAATAATAAATAAACCAGCATGCATGCTGGTTTGCTGGTCTCCTAACCTGAATGGTCTTTTAGGCTGAGTGTTTTTTGGGCAATTTTCAGCTTGTCAGGCTGGGAGAACAACTGTTTTCCAGATAAACCAGATAAACACCATCTTGGTCAGGCTGGGAGACCGCTTTAAACCAACTAAGATCAACTTAAACCCGCTAAGAACTAAACAACAACAACGAGTAAGTTTTTTTCAGTAGTGATTGGGTAAAATAGTCCATATTTAACTATATGGAACTATAAACAGATCATTTTCATTGCTGATAGATATGAAATAAGTATTTATAATGAACAGTTCTCGCACTTTGACAACTATCTTAAATTTGGTTTGTCACTGAATGTGTTGCAATGCATCCTTCAATTTTATTTAAATCAAACTGAAATAAAATAAAATACAAATATATAATATAATATATATATATATTAAAACGTATTACTAAAATTATAAATGTTGCCATTGCAACTACTTGAATAAAACTGAATACAAATATATAAAAATAACAAAATCACATAAAATTATTAAAACTTTAAGAAATTAAAAACTGATGATATAAAAATAAAGGCTAATTCAATTTTCTTAATTTAAATAATGTTAAAATAACACTGTTGCCAACCGTTTTGGAACAATATTTGCAGTAAAAGAATATATATATTCTATATATATATATAAAAAATATATATTTGATGACCCTTGTGAAAGAACCATCCAAAATTCTACATTCTACATTCTAAAACAGATCCTCAGTGTCTTGTGAAAAAGGAGGGTCCTACAGCTTTGTGAGATAAGACGAGGTCAGCTTGAGCCCATATCACTAACTATTCCCTGTCTAAAATAACTCACTACCATGTTCTGACCTTGGTACAGGTGTTGCTACTCCCAGCCAATCCAGGTCCTGTAAAAAGAGGTCAACTGATATAATGTTTTCCATTTAACGGACAGATTGATAAATGGACACCATCATCATCATCTCAAAACTCCCTTAACTATGAATTGTCATTCAGGATAAAATCTAATCTTAACCATGGGCATGTGATGCATTGTTTTTGACAAGCAGAACAGTGTAAATGGATAAAGGGAATAGCTTCGGCTATTTTTCCTTCAGGTCAAACCTGTTTGGGACAATGATGTGACCCTGCAACATGTTTGAGAAAGTGCATCTACCTTGCCCTAGATCTTTAGATAAGAGTATCTGCTCTTAAGGCATGTTTGGCTTGTAAATCCCCTTTATGTGTATGTGTGTGTGTGTGTGTGTGTGTGTATGTGTGTGTGTGTGTGTGTGTGTTTGTGTGTGTGTGTTGTGTGTGTGTGTGTGTGTGTGTGTGTGTGTGTGTGTGTGTGTGTGTGTGTGTGTGTGTGTGTGTGTGTGTGTGTGTGTGTGTGTGTGTGTGTGTGTGTGTGTGTGTTAAAAAGTGGATGGTGGGGTGGTGTGAAATGATTATTTACAGCTGTCAGAAATCTTAATCTAATCCGTGGACACTAATTCCTCCCCGGCTTGTACTATAGTTAGGATTGCAAAACAAAGATATCATCTTGTAATATAAGCATCTCTCTCCTTCCTGTCCCAAATAAGGAACTACAGCTCTGAAGAAAAAAAAGAAAGAAAGAAAAAAATGTGACTTGTTATTGCTCAATAGTTCTGATATCAAATTACACTGATTTCCCCTAAGGCCCTTTGTGACTTCAAATTTCTACTCCACCTTAGCTTGTTTTGTATAAGACACAGTCACAAAAGATTGTTGTCAGACATTTCCAGAGAAACACACACCATAAAATAGTATGAGGATATAGTGAAATACTTTATGCTCTACACCATGGATTTACTACTGGGGCTAGTTGTCACACTTTTTAGACAAGAAAATATTTCCTAGAGTAAGTTTATTTTTCAAAGTCAGTTTCTGCAACTTAAAGTCTTTGCTACGAAAAAACAACAACAAAAAAACACCATTGTCCTAAAAAATACACTTCATTAAAAAAATGAATGGGGCATGATGTCATTTATGCATTTTACAGATGCTTTTATCCAAATGTCACTATATGGGGTATGTTTTCACAATGGGAACCTGTCATTAAATAGCATAGAATTTTCAGCTATTTAGATTTCAATTAAAAAATTGAAAGCAAATAGGACTAGATGTTAAAATCTTTTTTAAATGTCAAAAAAAAAAAAAAATAGTGAATTGTATAGGTTTTCAATTGTTTTAATTGAAATAGATGAATGTATTGATTTAATTATTATATAAACTATATATATATATGGAGTATTAGTAGATTATTCTAAGTAGCAGGAACCTTTATAGAAGGAACTGGTTTATATATATATATATATATATATATATAAACCAGTTCCTTCTATAAACCAGTTCCTTAGAATAATCTCTGTACAGTTTTTATGATCTCTCCAGATCTTCATCTACTAATACTCCATTCCCCACATTCTTGCTGTTAAACTAACCGCGAATACACTGACTGCGAATCAAGCACACAGAAGTATAAGCCAAGCTAAGCTATTTTTCCATTTGAAAAAGAACAGAGTGTTTTATGTACTTTCCAAAGACTGCGTCTACCTGACAGCTACTGTTCACCATTTTAAAGACCCTACAAAATATAAATTGGAGTTTTGTTACTTTTAGTCCATCTCTATTAGCTTTAAAGTCTATATTAGTATACTCCTACAAGCTGACAAAATTAACTTTAAGTACAAATTCGCATTTAAAATCTACACTCCAAAGCAACAGTACAGACCAAACAATATTGATGACACATCCTGAACTACACAGATTGTTGTACAATTAAATGCTTTCTGCAAATCAAATGCCCCACCCCCAATACCTGACATAAGCTAGCAGTAGAAATTAGCAAATCATGTTCATTGACAACAAAATCGAAGCATTTGCTTTCCCTTCGCATTGCTGTTTAGGTAACACAATAACTCATGTGTAATTTTCTCACTCCGTTTCTCTCACCCTGGCCTTTTCAACACTTTCGACCTATCATGTAACCATATTTAAACCTTAATTAGTCCTCTCATTAAAGATCAAGAACATCAGATTAGCATTAGCATTAGCATTTTCAAGATAACGAAGGTGGTTTTCACATTGAGTGCTCGTCCACTGGGGAGAAAGTAATGGATTTTTGAATTATAAACACACACTATCACTTTAATCACAAATAGGCACAAAACATACACACATACATACACAAGGCAAGCAGACAAATGTACCCAACTCATCCATGTGCACATACTATGTACAAACATTGTTATTTTTGTCTATAGATTCTTCTCGTTAATAAAGGCTCTTCCAAGTATATACTAATCAGCTGCTCCACCCAAGCTTAAAGAGAAGTATGTCCTGTACAAACAAAGAAAACACAATGTGACTGTCACTGAATGTAAGACGAGAAGGTTGTGTTAGCATAAGATAAGTTGATTCGGTTTGTTTTTCTGATTGTGAACTGTGGTCATGCTGACTGCACAATCACCCTGTGAGAAAACAGTGTCAGTTCAAATAACACTATAAATGTGTTAAATTAACACATTCAGTACACAAAATACAAAGGGATTCTTGAAATTTCTCGTGATCGGGTGGTGGGGCATGAAGAGGTCACAGAGGATTTTACCGACCCTGTTCATCACCCACAAAGATATGACAAAAAGCATTTCCAGTCCAACATTTCCACATGCTAGGCACATAGTAACCTCTGCCTTCCCCCAGCGGACACACGGCAGAAGAAAGAGGGTGTCAGGCGGGCAGAAAAGACGGAGTCTCTGCAGACAGTGACCTAGTTTTGGTGCAGACATACACAGATAAGTGCAAGTTCAGTGGCTTATAAGCAATCACTTACTCACTAAAAGCTGACAGACATTAGTGGGGGACAACAAGGAATTTATTCAGCAAAAGAAAGAAAGAAAAATTAAGAATGGAAAGCGATGCAGGACGCATAATGGTTTAGATTTGCATGCAGCTATTAAAGCTGAAATTTGTAAATGTTTACAGACCCAAACAAGCCTGACAAGCTCATATTTCCTGTCTTGATGTATATCCTATTGAAGCAGGAAGTGGGATATTTCAAAGATAATTTATTTAAGATTCTCAAACATGAACATTATTTGCTACATGATTCATTGTGGGGTATAGTATTAGGTGGCGGGGCATTATTCAAAAGTGCACCTGATTGGACAAAAATCTGTGTAGTGCAGGATGAGTCATCAATATTTTACTCTTTTTTCCAGACAACATTTGAAATCGTTTATATTTGATTGAAATCACATTCATCACTATATAGCTTCATAAGTAGGCCTGTATCTACACACAACTTCAATTTTGCCTTAAGGAGTCTTTAAATTCTTTTTCGCAGTTAAGTAAAAAAGTAAACACTGCGGCATTACTAATGGCATGAGTTTTGGGGAAGGACTATTTGCTTTGTCGGAACCAATTTGTAGTTGTTTGGGAAACTGGTCTTTATTTTACGGCATTATTTATTTTATTTTGATATATTATTGTACACTTTACCTTTTTAACCTGAGCAAATATAGCACAAATATATCCTAACTGGGTAAATCCATATCACTCAAAATTCATAACTCACAAAAAAAAAAAAAAAAGAAAAAAAGAAAGAAATTGAGACTGACAATAATGCAAGAATATTCTCATCCCATTCCCCTTAACCCCCACTTGCCTTATTCTAAATGGAAGCCCTAGTCTATTGGGACAGACGTCTGTTTAAATCGATCGACAGAATGAATTACAGAACATCAAAGCCTCCAAATGCTGCTGCAAAGAAAGACCAGAGACAGAAAATGTGCCGTCTGCTCTGACTACACAATTTACATTTACTTAATTAACCAGTACAAGCCAAGGACACAAGGGTTTTCAGCGAACAGAAGCCGTTTTAAACCAGCTTAACAAATCACATTTATTGTTATCATAAAAAGGGTGTGCTTCACAAATGGCTGGACGTGTGGTTTGGAACAGAAATACCGTCTGTGCATGTACTGAAGGACTCTAATAATTGACTCTATTCAATTAATAATCACATAGACACACAAAAGTGCAAAGTATTTTTACTGAGAGTATTTGCATATGAACATATGCATATGTACAGAAAATCATAGAAAAGTCACAACTATGTAGCAAAGTTTAATGAACACCTCCATCAGCTACAGTGTGTGTTTGTCTGTGTGAGTGGGTGAGCGCATTGGGGGGTGTTTTGGGTGATGTTCAGTGTATGTCCTGAACAGGCTGCTGGGCTTCTGTTCAGCCTTCTGGGACAATGTGCGGACAAGCGTACTGAATCCATCTGCACTCATTCGCTCTGTTTATCGGTCCCTCTTTCTTTAGAGAGTGTCTCTTTATATAGTATATACACGAAGGCTACATCACGTTATGACCTCATCATATTGCATGATTATTTAATCTAAATTCTGCAATTTTGTGCAAAAATTCCAATATTTGGCACTTGAAATAATCAATAAAGCACTGTTTAAAAACAAATTAATTGAAATTCAACTGGAAATGGAAGGTCAAGTTGAGTGCAATGCATTGTGGGATACATCATTCCATACAGTCTGTAATTGATTGTTTTGCTGTTATAGTGTATATGTAATTTGTTTTTATTTTTAAGTTTTCATTTTATTTGCCTTGCTTTATTTTTCAAATTTGCTTTGTGCTTTTGTCTCTTTATTAAGTTTTTTTTTCTTTTAAATATTTCCATTTAGTATTCATTTCTTTTTAGTTCAGTTTTAGTTTTAGTAATTTTTATTATTTATTTCAGTTAGCTGGCAAGGCAACATAAAAAAAAAAAAAAATGTAAGTAAAAAAAAATTGAACCTAATATTTAAACTGTATTTTAATGACTGAAAATGATTTTTAATAGTTTTAGTTAACATCAAAAACACTGGTCGTATACTTCTCATTTTAGCGAACATTTTAGGTCACCCTGTTATTCACATACCAAAGCTCAGCATAATGTGCACAGAATACATACTATACACTGCAGCAATAGTAATCCCGACAGCCTCTGTCTCTCTCTCATTCTGTCTGTCTTCCTCCAGGTGGTCTGATCGCCTGATGCTGCAATGGGCACTTCATCGCTACCTTCAGTGGAAAAGCCAGCCACGACCTTCAAACGCCCTCGCTGTAACCATGGCAGCAAGAGTTTAGTGCGGCGTGCTGCATACATTAGCATTCGCTAATGCTCACCCTCTCATCAAAACACATTGATTTTGTGCTGTGGATTAATACAAAACTCTCCATTAGATGCCAAGCCCTCTGCCCCAACAAACAGCATTTGAAATAGAGCCACTTATGAGGGAGGGAGAGGAAAAAGGGAAGATGCAGAGCGTTATTTTGCAAACATGTCCATTTTGATAAGATACTGTATTCTGTGTGGTTGAACAGGGTCTGTGACCACAGATGCATCAGTTTAACCCTCCAGTTACAGTCCGGCTGAGGTAACTCACATGGAAACGTACAATTTAGCGTGATGTAGGCTACTGTTGTTGTTGATGCTAAATGCCGCACATGTAGCTTTGTCAAGAGTGCTTATTTGTACTGATGAGAGATTAGATGAGTGGATTAGACAGCGAACGGAAACTAGCAATCAGATGTGGTTCTCAGGGTCACACAATCTCCAAATACATATCCTCAGAAGTACGCAAAAAGTACGCAAACATAAAACTATCAAACGTTGCTCCTCTTCCTGTAAACATATACTGTAAGCGCATTCATGTGAAAGTCAAACAAAGAGCAAATTGCATCATAATGCATCACAAAATAACTTTGGACTCCATTGACTTTCATTGCATGGACAAAAAAAAAAACACTCTGACATGGTCTCCATGAGGAAAGGGCTTAATAAACATTCTAAATAATGTATAAAAATCCAGAAATGTTTCTGTAACGGATAGAAAATATCTTTAGCTCAGTATAAAAAACAACTAGAGTCAATGGAAAGTCACACACTGGCATCTCCAAATACAAATATCATCAGAATTACGGACACAAGTGCGTAATTGCGCAAACACTTCAAAACAACCAAACGTTGCTCCTCTTTCCGTAAACATGAACTGTAAATGCATTTATTGGAAAGTCAAACAAAGAGAGCACATTGATTAAAAAGTCTTAAAGGATCTGTACTTCACCCCAAATTGGAAACTCTTACTCATTTACTCACCCTGTAAGACTTTCCCCTGCTAAACACAGAAGAATATATTTTAAAAGAATAGAAGATATTTTGGTAACACTTTACAATAAGGTTCATTAGTTAACTACATTAGTTAACATTAACTAATAATGAACTGCACTTATACAGCATTTGTTCATCTTTGTTAATGTTAATTTCAACATTTACTAATACTTTATTAAAATCTTGTTAACATTAGGTAATGCACTGTGAACTAACATGAACAAACAATGAACAGCTTTATTTTCATTAACTAACATTAACAAAGATTAACAAAAACAGTAGTAAATGTATTGCTCATTGTTAGTTCATGTTAGTTAATACATTTACTAATGTTTAATAAAGGAACCTTATTGTAAAGTGTTACCGATATTTTAAATGTTTCAACTGTTTTTCCCCAACAACAAAAGTCCATTGACTTTCATTGTATAGACAAAAAACGCTAAGGCTTGGTCCCCAGAAGGAATCAGCTTAATAAACATACTAAATATTATGTAAACGAAAATATAAAATGCAGAAATGTTGCAGTGAGGGTTATATTTAGGTTTAAGGAATAGAAAATATTTAGCTCAGTATAAAAAAATTACAGAAACAGAAGTCAATGGGAAAGTCCCCACCATCATAGAAAGTGTGTGTGTGTGTGTGTGTGTTTTGGTTTATATTACATTGTGGGAACCAAATGTCCCCACAAGGATAGTAAAACATGAGATCACCTCCATTGTGGGGACCAGCCAGCGGTCCCCACGAGGGAAATGGGTTAATAAACATACTAAATTATATTTTTTTGAAAATGTAAAAATGCAGAAAGTTTTCTGTGATGGGTAGGTTTAGGGGTAGGGTTAGTGTAAAGAGATAAAATATACAGTTTGTACAGTATAAAAACCATTAAGTCTATGGAGAGTCCCCACAAAGATGTGTGTGCCTGTTTGTGTGTGTGTGTGTGTGTGTGTGTGTGTGTGTGTGTGTGTGTGTGTGTGTGTGTGTGTGTGTGTGTGTGTGTGTGTGTGTGTGTGTGTGTGTGTGTGTGTGTGTGTGTGTGTGTGTGTGTGTGTGTGTGTGTGTGTGTGTGTGTGTAAAACACAGGCAAAGGGGGCATCAGTCCAAACAGTCTGTCTACTGTATGGCATTTCAGCAGCTTTTGTGCACGAGCCCATGTGTGGCTCAGATAAAAGGCATCCTCCTCACAAAGACTTAGATCAAGCTTTTGCACAAGGGGAGCTTTTCAAAAGTGCATCAGAGCGTAGGAGCAGAGAGAAGGGGAGAGAACAGACACTGGAACTGACGTCAAAGCAAGCATAAAGGTGTTTGCTGTACAAAGGTGTGTGTATGTGAGTTTGAAGCACACAGGTGGGAGTCAGTGCTGTCCATCATTCAGGAATCATTCATGCAGCAGACAGACCATATCTCCCAACAATTACAGTAAACACAACAGAACATACAAATGCTTCACAAGCATGGAAATTACAGAGTGAACAGTAGCATTTTCATGAAAATTACAGAAAATTGTAATATATGTCCTGGGTCAACATATTTTCTGTTTTATATTTTCATATCCCTACCCCTAAAACTAACCCTACCCATAAGAAATCCCTAAAATCAGAGGGAAATGATGGACAAGACTGATGTAGAAGCACCTAACCCTGGTTATAAGCCTAAACTTGACATAAACTGTAAACTTGTCGCTCAAATCTGATTGGTTGATTGGAAGGAATGTTGTTCTAGGATCAACAAAGATGTTAATCCAGGAACATGTTGCACTTGATGAAATCATGTTCTGCCTAATGATCATTTCTGGAGATATCTACAGATGCTCTCAGGGGTAAAAAACACTCTCAAGATGATCTGGAATATCATGGGTACTGGCCATGAGACATCTAAATATTATTCCTTACTTATTATTCAAATGGGCCAAAATATTAGCTATGTGGTTAAGATAATTTAGGGAACAAGATTTGGGATTCACATTTGAAGATGAAGAATGGGGGAGGACCACTGGGGATTTAAAATTGATGTCTAGATATATTAGAACAGATATTTTACACAGATTCTACTGGACACCTAGAAGGCTGTTTGAAGGGTTTTTTAATGATAATCCTTAATGTTGGAGAAGCCGGAGAGAGGAGGGAAACCTATTTCATGTCCTATGGCAATGCTCAGTCCAGTATTTTTGGAGAGAGGTGCATGATTATGCCGACTCAATATGATCTTTGTCCTAGTTTATACATTCTTGGTAACTCTCTGCCTTTAAGACATGTTTAAAAAAACAATCACAGTGGATACAGACAGAGCTGCATCATGTTGGGCAGACGTGTGATTGTGAAAAGCTGGAAATCTTCCGGAAGGCCTCCGATTTTTGAGTGGCTTTCGGAATTAGGGCGGGTGGCAGCCCCCGAAAAACTCCTATAGTCTGAATTAGATGATTAATATATATTTTGATAAATTGGGAAAAATTGTGCATTTCTGTAATCCAGAGTAGTAGCAAGCATGTGGCAAGACAAAATAATGGTTATTGTAAATATGAAATAGCTCCTAGTTGTCACATTTTGAGTTTGCTTTTGCTCAGTTTTCATGTCTTGTTTTCTGTTTTAGTTTCATGGTCAGTCTTCTAGGTTGTTAATTAGTACTATCATCACTGTCGTGGTTGTGTTTCCTCCGAGTTATTCTCCTGGTTATTATTTTGATTCTTGAATTAAAGATTTATTTTGAGTATCTCCTTCGTCGTGCGCTTCATTACAGCCACCGACCATGACAGAAAGCAAGACCCAAGAAACAAAGACTCAACAATGGACTAAGCGGGTGGTATACTGTGCTCCATCTTTCAACATGGTCGTAATATTGAATCATATGTTGAGGAGTTCGTACAGCACTGCCATCTGACTGCCTGGGTTGATCAACAACTGATGGTTTTGATTTGGAGTGGTTTAGACCCACACTTCACCTCGTGGATACCAGCTGGAGATCCCAATATAACCCTTGAGTGGTATCTGGACTTGGATCTGAGGTGGCGTGGCTCACTGTACACGGTCGGTGAGGTGGATTACGCCAATACCAACACCGCTTTGTCACAGCCATCCCAGCCCTATTGGTACCTACTATATTCATCTCCGAACCGGTCTCAGAACTCCTCCCAGTAGCCCCTGAGTCCACTCCTAAGTCCGTTCCAGTGAGTGATATCTCTGTGTCCGTTCCAATGATTGAAATCTTTGAGTCCTTTCCAGTGTGTGAAATTCCCGAGTTCGTTCCAAAGACTGAAATCCCCGAGTCCATTCCAGGGATTGAAATCTTCAAGTTCTTTCCAGTGAGTGAAATTCCCGAGTCTGTTCCAGTGAGAGAAATTCCTGAGTCCGTTCCAGTGAGAAATATTCCCGCTCCAAGGATTACAGCTAGGGTGACCACCTGCTAATAAGCCCAAGGGGGGACAAGGGGTATGTTTCTGAGGGACAATGTGGGACACTGCCTGGCGCGGCGGTGGCCCCACCCCACGGGCAGACTCACTGATAGTGGTTTACCCATTTCTAGCACATACCACCTTACATGGTATATTAATAATGCCCTATTCCCATAAACATGTGTAATTGCTGATGTATGCTCATGAATAGGCCAACCAATGTGTATTTTTTTCTAAATAAAGATTCCTAATATTTTGAACATTCAATTAATTGACAGATGCACTTCCACTTACGATTTACTTTAGCTATTTAATTGTATTTATTTTTCATTACAATTTATTCACTTTAAATAAATTATAATATAAAATTATAGGATTAATAGGAATTGTAGTTGTCCGGTGTACTGTACAGTGTCCTGGGGACACTTTTAGGACTCAAACCTTTTCACCAGCATCTGAATCAAATAAGGAAGAAAGATAAGAGACCGAATTAAAGCAACATTCATTTTTATGATAAGCTTCCAAATGTTTTTTCAGTATAGACAGAGGAGTACAAACCCATCACCATCACAAGGTGACAACAATACAAAAAGGTGCCAAGATACAATCCTATGCAATGACATATTTTGACCTAAAAGGCTACTGTTTCCTAAAAGTGACACATTTGCACCCCACAGTAGTCAATCAAACTTCATCTTAGACAAATGGGTTCTTACATAACTAGGTTTCTTACCTTCAGGTTTCTTACCTTCAGGTTTCTTCTTGAACTTGTATTTCTTGTTGGAGCGTACAGCATTGAGGAGAACCTTCTCTTTCACTACATAAGTGTAGAAGTCCTTGTAACTGAATGTGAATTTTTCGAATTGGAAAGCGCGCATCTAAAAGTTCCTTCCCAGTGTGTCTGGTATGCACGTGCGTGCGCTGTCATGACAACAACGAAAAAGTTGACAACAACCTAGTCAGCAGTTCAACTGAGGGGTGAGGTGTGGCAACAGTAGCGTGCTGAACTGTCAAGTAATGTTCGTTTGGCTGCCTGGGGCTCGAGGATATAGAGCGACCAACTTTTTTTTTGAGCAAGCATTGATGATTATGCGTGACACGGTCTCAATTTGCGGGACGCATGAATTGGGCTTCAAACGCTGTGCGCGCACGCGCTACGCGGGACGGGTGGTCACCCAAATTACAGCATTACCAGTGCAAATAGTCACAATGCTTCCAGTGAGAGAAGCCCCTGAGTCTGCTTCAGTGTCAGCTCAAATTTTTGGTTTGCAAATAAGAAAATCAATAAAATACAAATCATAAAAAAGAAAAGGGCTATCACAAAGTTGCCTATGGTCTATAGAGGATAATATGAAAATTCTTTATTTTTACACTGACATTTTGTTATGTTTTTGCATGTAAAACAGGTAATAATAATAATTGTATTTATTTATTTTATTTAATTTTAAACAGGTCTGTAAATTTCATCCAGGTATTATTAACTGGTTTTACTGTATTGTTATTAAATATGTACACATTTTTTTAAATAAATAATATATTGTAATTTACTATTATTATTATTCAAATAATATATATATTTTTTTAAAAAGGTTTTATTTTTATTTTATTTCTAAAAATCTTATTTCTGTAGAAACACATTATAAATGCTTTCATAGATTCTCAGTTGATATGGAGACATCCTGAAATATAATTAGGCATATTCATTTATCTAATTTCTTCTTGCCTAGAGGACAACATAGCATAAAGCAGCACGGCATAACCCACTCTCCCCTAGTGATGGTCTGAGTATGTCTGTCTGAATCAGACGTCTCTCGGCCTGACTGTAGCACAACCATTATTAATGTGTTTTGTGTGGTCTCTCCCACCACATCTGTCTGGATATACACACATCCATAAACAACCCTCCGACCCCATTCCCATTCCCTAGGGGTTCATGATGGAACTGCTAGGGCTTTGAGAGATAGCGGTGGAAATGGCAAATTAAATAAAATACAGTAACAAAAGCATAATTTTAAAAATAAATACAAAAAACTAAACAAAATATAACACTATACTCTGATTTAATATACAAAATGAAATCTTTGTTTTTGTTTTTTTAATTTAGTCATTTTATTTATTAAAATGTTTCTTGAGATCTCAAAGTAAATAACTGAAATCACTGGGGTGGAAAACACTCAACCACTCAACCCTATACATTCACAGACTAGCTAAAGTGTCCCAGACTAGAAAACAACTTATATATCCTTCATGAAGCCAGTCTAGCTGTTACAAGATGAACAAAACAACATTTAATATGCTCAGAATCTCACTTTAAATCACCTACACTAAGACATGATAAACCCAGAGCAGGCCGTGATCTACCCAGCCAAGTATGTAGCGTGAGATGTGAGAGCTGGTATACAACTGCCATAAATAATAAAGTAAATGTGTCACATTCACCGTCTGTCATCGTTCTGTTCATCTTCACTACAGTTCCCAGAATCCTCCTTGTTTCCACACCTGAACTCACTCCCTTCATTACCCACCTGTTCGTCATCATCATCATCTGCATCACCTGTCTTGTGTTCATCTGTGTGTGTATTTAAGTTCCTGGTTTTCACTCTTCACGGTCGGTCAATGTTTATGTTAATGGTTTAAGTCAATGCTCTGAGGGCACGCTCCCTGTTGTTTGTATTTGCTATATTTGAGAATTAAAACCTTTGTTTCTTCATCTCCGTGTTCGCCTCCTACATCATCCATCCAAAGCCTGACAAAATGCTACACTGTTAAAGTTGTGCTTTGAATATATAGTATATTACTGGCAGAGGTATAAAAAAGTGCACTCAGTATATTCAATATATATGTGCATAAAAGGCTTATCATAAACTCAAAGCGAGAGCACTAGTATGTAGTTGTGAATAAATGCATGAAGTGTAATGCAGCATACAAAATGTTACATGCACACTACACAGTACTGCATGGGGGTTGCATCTGTGCTGCTGTTTTTAGGAAGCAGATCGGAATCAATGAGGAATCTGATGCAATGACAGGTAAGTATTTATGCAGTTTTCGTGTGAGTGTGTGTGGTTGTGTGTCGCATTCTCATTAACACTTGAGACCCAGATGACATTGTTGTTGTGGGTTTAGTCAGGGTAATTGCTTTAATTACTACACACACACACAAACACACACACACACACACACACACACACACACACACACACACACACACACACACACACACCCATAGACAAGCAACAGAAGAACAGGGCATTTACAAAATGTCTGCCAGTGACATATTTGCCCAACAGATTAATGCAAATGATCAAAATGATTTACACACTTTAAAATAAAGGTTCTAAAAGTATGCTTGCCATAGAAGATCCATTTTTGGTTCTTAATCTATCAATTATTGTAAGAAATGTACTTTGTAATCAGTAACGGTTACAATGTTTTCATGACAAAGTTACTTGCTCTTAAAGGGACAGTATGCCCAATCAATGATCTGGTTGCAGCAGTTATTAACAATTATCTGAAAGGTCAATGATCAGTACATAGTGGCATCATTTTGGTCTGTTTCTCGCATAAAAGTTTTAGTATGACTTAAAAATGCAAAAATGAGAGTAAATCCATTTATAATGGATATATGGAAAACGACTGACACGTGTTCTTGCTGTATGTTTATATCAATATTTATAAAGCTCATTGTGGTGATTACTGGGATTATTTCAACATGCTTTGCCCGAACTTCGGTGATGAAATCCATTTACAGATCTGTTTTACCCATCAGCACAGCTTCGCAAAGATTCACAGCAATTACAACACAAAATTACAAACCAACACACCCACGTATCTATCAATCAAACACACACAGCAAAAACCACAGAGGGAAACATGGACGTTACTAGTACAGAGTCATCCATCACACATGCATGAATATCATTCAATCATGGTTCTCATACATCACGCATGCACAAACGCTGGTCTAATGGAAATGGATGAAGACGGAGAAATCACATTGACCTTCGCTTTTATATGTGAGCTTTAATGTATATGCAGCACTGCTAAACACACAAAAAAATTTTAATAACTCCATTACAATTCAGGCTTCAACCCTATTCTGACCGTCTATGAATTATTTAATATTTCTGCCTTACTTTAAGCACACAAAGGCAATAAATTACAGTGTTGTGTATATTGTATGTGCTATTTATGCAGAGCAGTCACATCTTTGATGTGTTCAGATGAGTGTGTGTGATTCACATATGTGAGCGTTAAGGACATATGAAGGTGATTGAAGCATGTGTTCGTGTGAGATGAAGCGTCCAGGCACATATGCTGTCCACTTGTAATATGATATGATGATTTGGCTATAAGAGCAGTGTAAACTCCAGTAGCGTGTGACTTTCTACAGTCACCTGCTGTTGTTTCTGCACACCTGAATAACTAGCTGGTTTGGCCTAAAGCTATTCAAACACACATTGTGCCAACATTTCTACTCACATCTAGATAAATAAACTGCAGCAAACACACACACAAGACTAAAATTGTTATTTTATATTTGAGCTAATGATATTTTCCATCGTCTAACACTCTTACTATCCTAAAACGAACCCTCACACATAACTTTCAGAATTTGTAGATACACAGATGTACGAAACACAATACATGTGTCAGAAGAGTTATTTTACAAATGCAGTGATAACAGATGGCCACTAAATGCCTTTACACACACCCACATACCATTCTCAGTGACGCAATACAGCATTCAAACATACTTTACATTCAATGTGTGTTACACAACCGCACATACTATCACAGAAAATGAACACACAGTTTGTTCTTTCACTGCAGTTCACACACATTAGGGAAATGCCATTAACTTATATTGATGGTAATAGATATGTTTGGTCTTGGTGGAATGGATCTGCTAAACCGCTGCTGCTGCAGAGCAAGTACGGGACTTGATACCGCCATTACATACACAACACACTGCTGTGAGCAAGACATACTGCTGCTGTACAATATATACATGAATAACTCATGGCAGTTCTATACAGGTGGAGCTGGGGAAGGTGGGGAGTTTCTGAAAGCACACTGCAACTGCTACAGCAAATGCTGACCAGTATATGAAAGTTGAGCAGCGAGCTCATTGGCTACTGATACAGCAGGAACCAATCAGCTGTGATTAGCTGTGTTTAGGTAACATTTTAGGCATTTTTAAAAGTAAAACAACAACAACAAAACAATTTATTTTATGTATGAGTAATTGTTCCAAATAAGGATGTCCCCGAATGTCCCCAAAGGGACATTTTGTCAGATTTATCTCACTTATTGGGATCATTTTGGTAAAACTATAGAAAAGCAGACTTTTAAGCATCATTACTCCAGTCTTCGGTGTCACATGATCCTTCAGAAAACATTATAATATGCTGATTAAGTGCTCAAGAAAAAAATCGTATTATTATCAATGTTGAAAAGAGCTGCTTAATAATAATAATAATAATTGAAACAATCTTGGCAAAAAGTTTTTGAAAAATCTGTCGTCCCCATTCAAGTAAATGGAGATGTAATTCTATGTCTATATCTTTACAAACTACATAGAAAAACAGCTGCAAGGAAATGGTTGCTGAGGGTGCAGACTTGTCATATAGGACATGTAATCTTGCCACTTGATTATCTTGATAAGTTGAGTATGCGTGCATGCAGAAAATGCCTAGTCAAGCGTGTTGTGTGAAAGAGCCACAGTTTTCATAGTGATAAAGACAGATGAAGATAAAATTCTGGCATTTTTTTACAGGGTGTTTACAGGGTATTGCCTATTTCTGTATTTTCCATTTCTAAAACTGATCATGAGCACTCTCCGAACAAAAAAATAGATAAGTACTGTAAACAATAGCTGACAAACACACATAAGCAGTGAAGCAAAGCTCTAGCAAACACTCTCGTCAGGCATCATTCCAGCCGCCCTGGGGTCCTGAACACAGACGCATTCCCTGGAAACAAGAGCTGTCTACACATAGAAACACACAGGGAGTGTCTGCTAAAAAGACTAGCCTGCCCACACAAAAGAGCTCTGGTGGGCCGGGGGGCAGTGGACAGGCTTGTGCTTTGTTGCTGTCTGGCTGGGCAGGGGAGAGCGGAGATGAATGCCAGAATTTGCCCACGTTTGTATGTGTGCACAGGGCTCTAGGGGTGGTAGCCACAGCAACAGGGCAATAGGACTCTTTTCTCTTCAGGAGATTGTTGTTGTTTGCTTTTCCCCTCCTTTTGCGCAGGCCGCCGAAACTTTCCATTAGCTCAGCATAAACATATGTTAACCTTTACATTCTCCTCCTGTCTCTGCAGAGATACCGACCTGAGCAAAAATGCTATCATATTCACTGTATTTGATCTTTTTTTGTGTCGTAAAAAGTTTTGATAATGTTACATAACATGACAGATGTTGAGTTTAACATAATTAGTGCTTACTTTCACATCATTTTTGCAATGTTGTAAAAATACTTCTCATTCACAAAATTCAAATAATATGAAATAATCACAATTTACCAAAGGGAAATGTTTGACAGCTGTGATAAACTGCCTGTATTGGCATATATTTGCCATTGAATTAAATCTATTTGTAAGCTTTAAGATTTTTTGTTTGAGCAATATTCTACAGCCTAAGGGCTGTTTACATGACACCGTTTTCAACTAAAAAGCAGAAAACGTTTTATGTTTTTTGGCCGTTCATTTACGCGACAACGGTGTTTTGAAGGGCCTAAAAATGCAAACTTTTGAAGTGCAAGTTTTTGAAAATTTTCATCTCCGTGTAAATTTGTGAAAATGGTGACGTCATGTGCATGCGTAAGTGTTCAATCTATAGGCGGCGTAATGTTTCTTTACAAAGTGACATCGGCAACTACTGGCCTGGCATGAATAATACAGATTTTTCAAGCGTTTTTTGCGGATGCGTGTGAACGGGGTTAGTTATGACAATGTTCTCGTCTGTTCGAGACAAATACAGAAAGAAAAAAAAACATTTCCGTTTTTAGTACATCGTTGACGTGTAAACGTACCCTAAGTAAGACATCCTTAAAAAAAAATTTACATTCCTGGTTATTTGCATGTAAATGTAGCTAGTAGAATGAGTTGTTTACGTATATTGTGTTGTCGGTACAGATTTGATACCTCGGTTTCCATCATGCAAGTTAAGGGTTTTTTAAAATAAGACAAGTCAACATCACATTAGCTACAAATGTGATGTTTGTATTACAGGAGTAATGCAGGAGGGCTATACTAAATACACAGTAAACTAATGTAGAACAGATCCATATGTTTGCTAGTTCACTGATAAGGTAAACGTTAGCATGTTCATATATGTTAAGGTTACAGTTATGCAGAAAAAATCTGTAGCCCATAGTTACCTCGACATTATGCAAAAGAAAATGTTAAAATGCTCCTGAAGTCATGGAAATTGTGCTATTTTGCAAAAAATAATAATAATAATCCCACTTTTTTTAGTTAATGTGGTGTCTGTGCTCTAGTACTGATGAAAGGCTAGAAACACCTCAAGTGAGGTATGGAGAAAGTGAGCAGATGGAGGCAAAGAGCCAGAACACCATTTCACCATTTACAGATCTAATGCACTTAGCCTGCTAATGACAGCCACTGAAAGCCAAGGCAGCGTTCCCTCATCTCTCATAACATAATAATCACTCTCCGTATACTCTGACCTCTGTGTAGCTGTTACTATTTCACACATGAGATGACGCAAATGCAGCTATTTTAAAACCCAGGCTGAAAGAAGGCTGAATGAGAGAGAGGGCCTTGTGGGTTCTGCCGTTCTGATGAGGGATTTTGTTTCAGGGTTGAGTGTTTCTTCACTTCTGGAGAACTTGTTTACTACTGTTCAAAGGTTTAGGAGTCAGGAAGATAAAAGAAATGAATACTCTTATTCAGCAAGGATGCATTAATTTGATCAAAAGTGACTAAAGACATTAATAATGCTACAAGGATTATTTCAAATGAATGCTGTTCTTTTGAACTTTCTATTCATCAAAGAATCCCAATGTTTTCAACATTGATAATAATAAGAGTGTTTTTGAGCACCAAATCTGCATTTCTGAAGGATCATCTGACACTGAGGACTGGAGTAAAGAGGCTGAAAATTCAGCTTTGCCATCAAAAGAATAAATTACAGTAAAATATATTTTAAATAGAAAAACGCTTATTTTAAATTGTAGTAAAATTTCCCAGTATTGCTGTTTTTACTGTACCTGGGATAAAATAAATGCAGCCTCGGTGAGCAGAAGAGACTTCTTTCAAAAACATTAGGCTTTAATAAAAACACAATATCCACAACATTTTTTTTAAAAGAAGCCTCTTATGCTCACCAAGGCTACCATTTTTTATTATTACTGTTAATAATTACTGTATTACTGTAAAACAACCAAAACTAAGCACTTGAGCAGTGACAAATTCACAGATTTTAATGAATAGTGAGTCACATGTCATGTGAGATGTAGTTTCTTCTTGTACCAGGATGTTTCATCATTTCATGTTTCATACGAGGCGTGTCTGGGCATGTCATGTGCCCTGGAGTTGAGGAATACAGGGGAGTTTCTGCTGTCAATCATTATGAGATGCTCAACCAATAGGAAACCTGGGAGGTGTTGTTATTGCTATGAGCACGTCATAAAAAAAAAATCCCCTTGCTTCCCTGTGCCGAGAATCAAAGAGAAAGTAAAAAAGGACCAAGTGCCTGGCAATCATTTAGGAGGGCATGTTACAATAGGTGAATGTTAAAGCAGCAGAAAGAGACTGTTAATAATCCCTCAACTTAGTATGAAAAACCCCAAATTTACCCAATCAAGGTCAATTTAAGGTTCTGGTAAATAAATTTGCTCTTTGTTGTTTCAAGGTGACCACACTGTGATATATAGTGTATATACAAACTTGGCTATATAATTGGACACACTTTACAATGAGGTCTCATTTTTTAACATTAGTTAATGCATTAGTTAACATGAACTAATAACAATGCGCAATACATTTTATAAATCTTTCTTAATGTTAGTAAGTAAAAATATTGTTATTTGCTTGTTAATGTAAGTTCACAGTGCATTCATGTTAACAAAATGCAACTTTTGATGTCAAAAATATCTTAGTAAATGTTGAAATTAACATTGAATAATATTAATTATTAATAATAACAAATGAACCCTTATTGTAAAGTGTAATTTAACATCAAGTGACAAGTGTGCCTCCAGTTACTTCGCTGATTTGTTATAGTGTGCAATTCAACTAAATGAAATGGACAATAATGTGAAAAACTTAAATAATTATAGCATGGATCTAATGCAATAAACTAAAGATAGAGCAAAACTGGTAAGAAATAACTAAGAGGCCTTTTATGGGGCTAACGATGGATGGATGGATGGATGGATGGATGGATGGATGGATGGATGGATGGATGGATGGATGGATGGATGGATGGATGGATGGATGGATGGATGGATGGATGGATGGATGGATGGATGGATGGATGGATGGATGGATGGATGGATGGATGGACAGACAGATGGATGGAAGTCTACTGTTTTTCAAGCAAGTAAACACTGCTTTTTTCAGTTATCCAAGATACACATTTCATCTCCAATATGTAGGAAAAACCCGACCAGGGTTTGTAATAAAATGTGTAATAAAAGATGCACAGATTTTTTTCATGGGGTGCATATGGGATATCTGAGACAGACTGGTAGACTGGGCAGCATATGTTAGATGTTGGCATCTGTTCTCGCTTATATATTTTTGCCTGTAAACGCACCAGCATCTTGTGCATAAGCGCTGCAGAAACTATTCTTTGTGGCTCATATCATGGGAACATTCTCATTACACCTGAGAACTGATTATCAGATTATCACAAGCAAGTGAGGCTTTGGGCTGTTGCTATAGTAACGGTGCTAAAATGGCATCAGTATCCATGGATTTCTTGGCTAATTCTCTGCACCCTGTGCTCAATAATCTCAGTGGCTGTTCACAATACCTCAATCTTGGTTACGTGATATTTTTTTCTTTTTTTTGTGGAAAGAGCAAACCCTGTTCAGTAATGCTTAATACAAAATGAACTGTTGAATGATTTCCATTTTAGAATCAAGGTCAGACATTAACCCGGACATGACATTGAATGTAGTAAAAAAGTCCCAGATATTTTTGGTATGGCGGCCAAAATTTTGTGTTTTTATTCCTTTTGGCCTGATTTTAGATTAAACAAAAAGCTTAAACTGGAACAAAGAGATCTCAGGTGTTCTAGAAAGTTAGTTCCTTCTTTAATAAAATAAATTAGCAAACTGTGCAGATTGCTGAAATGACATGATATTACTGCGTGAAATCAATGCTTAATTATGTCATGCTTGCCCATTCTCTTCCAATGCCCTTCTCTCTCTTATTTACTCTCTTTCTCTTTCTCTTTGTCCTCGTACTGTATATAGTGGTGCATCAAAGATCTCCAGATCAGTAATACCGACTGAATGCCTCTGATCAGTTTCCCTCCCACTATGAGCAAAATAAACCCTTTCACAGGCCACCCTTATATGAGGCTCAGAGGGGATCAGGAGCTTGATAAATCTTTGAACTTATGAGAGACAGAATTGATGTTTCTCAGATAATGAGCCTGGGAACCAGAAGGATACATTGACTGTTTTAGACCACAGTGGGAACTCAAGCACTGAATAGCTCATAATAAAGCTCCGTCATTCTAACAGGTCCAGATCTAGATTAAAAAAAAAAAATCCATACGATAACAGTTCATAGTGACCACAGGTTGTAAAACTATAAAAAGGACAAAAACACAACAAAAGCACTGTAAATGTAGTCCATAACTAGTATAATATATTCAAGTCTTCTAGAGTTTTGTGTGACAAACAGACCCTAATTTAAGTAACTATTGACTTTTATGGTGATTTTGTCATTTTCTTTTTGACAAAACTTTTCACTATGAAATTAATTTGGTGCTCAAGAAACATGTATTATTATTATCAATGCTGAAAACAGTTGTGTTACTTAATATTACAACTTAATATAACAACTTAATGTGTAGTAAGTATTAATTTCTTTAACCGTTAAATGTATACCTCATCACTACCCTCCTCCTCATTCATTTTTTAAAGTTAGACATCAACCTTCTTAGTATTCCTCAATCAATTCATTATAAACAATATAACATATAACAATATATATATATATTTAAAAATATATATATAAAAGAATGCCTGTTTTCCCATTCATTTTTGTAATAATTGTATAGGGTCGCTAACGACCCCAGTTTTGTAACGGTTTAAGTATATTTTTTCTGCACAACAATAATTGAATCTTACATGACTGAATAAGTGAAAAACAAAGGCAGAAAACAAAAGAATAGGAAGAATCATCAGCAAAACTTGAAATGGCTCAGCGATTTACTGCAGAGCAAGTACTGAACGCAATCAAAGTGTCACAGTCACTTGACGGTGGATCTGGTGAAGAAGCTGTCAGCGATCAAAATGTTGATTTTGAAGGTATTGAAAATTATAGTTTCGAGAATATGTTTGAGATGGCGAATATAAGCCAGATGCTGAATGTACTGGGAAATGAGCTCTGACGAGGATAATGATGATGGTATAAAACATCTGCGCAAACTGAACCCTTCCAAGCATCAAAAGGTAACAAAATATGATTTATTTTATTCTTCTGTGATAGTTACTCTAAAATCAGGAGAGTTTTATATTATCGCAACAGGTAGAGATCCATAAGTGTTAGATATAGATCCGGGTCGCTAAAGACCAGAATATGTAATAATGATTGGCAAAACATTCATGCATTTAAGGGTTAATATATACTGTAAATATATATCTTATATCTTATATAAAATATACATACTGTATATATTACTGACCCCAAACTTTTTTTAGTAGTGCATACTAAAAAAGTATCACACCACAATCCCTCCGACACAGAGACAGTTTAATCTTCACCCATCCATTGTGGTCTATAAATTTGACCAAGACCAATAACTTTCCCTGTAAAACAATGTCTTTTTATCACACTAAACTGCTACTTGTTAGCTTGTTACCGGAAAATTTACAATACATTAAAAACATCTGATCTACTATCACACTACTGAAAAAAAAACAAAAAAATATTTTGTAGTTAGTAGCTACTCGCTACTTACAGTTAGTTACTCCCAACTGTCACTGGGAAGCTTAACCTCAGCTTATGGTAACACGACACAAACTTCAGCTCGGTTTCTCTGATTACGACTGTTCTTTCAGCTTTCAGAAAAGCCGTGGCAACACCATGGCAACAGAAGCCCCTGATTGTGAGTCACACAGGGATTGTTGCAGTGAGTGTCACAATGCCTCTTGTGCAATCTCAAAAGTGTGAGAGAGCACATTCCTTACTTCTGCATGAAAAACAGGATGAGGGCGAGACAGACACGTAACGCCCGGGCACAAACTGCAAAAAACACCACAGCACGTTTAGCGCAGTAATATTTACAATAAGGTTCAGCCTGCTAGCATTAGCTAATGCAATAGCTAAGATGAAATAACAATACAATACTTTTAAAGAATTTATTATTCTTGATTAATGTTAATTTCTACACAACCTAATACATATGTAACATTTCAAGATGTAAATGAATAAATAAACTAATGTTTATGAACGATTGAACGAACCTGAATTAACAATGCACTATTTATATATTAGGCTACCATTAAGAGAAGTTAATAAATGTTCATTGTTAGGTCCTAATGCCGTAACTAGCTCAAAATAAGACCTTTTAATAACATTTTACACTTACATGTGTCTGCAAACATCTTAATCACTATTTCCAACAAAGTTCTTAACTATATTTTTACAAATATCATGAATTATTAATTACTGTAATATATGAAGAGTTCATTCAAGCCTCTAAGTGCCATCTGAAATTTTCTTCTAGAATGATCATTTTTATAAAGCTTGCATATTAAATGACAATTAATAGGTAATTTGCATTGCCATTTAAGTGAAATTATTGAACTTAAATATACAAGCTTGATAAAAATGATCATTCAAAATGATCTTTCAGAAGGCACTTAGAGGCTTTTGCATCTGAACTCTTCATATATATATGATGTTTTTGGCGAGTCGCACCACATGACATTTTATAACATGAAACAACCTTAATAAGCCTTATTTTCAATTTTATTTATTTATTTTTTGCATGCTGGTTGCACAAAATGACTGATTTGGTGGAGTTTGTCAAATAATAATATGACGTTTTCTATATAAAAATAAAATAACATTTTATTGTTTATTAGGACTAATGAAATTGCTCCGTAGTGTAGAATTTCTTTCACCTGCCTGTCATTTTAATTAAAATTCCTGTCAGCTGTGGCCAATTCAAATTGATAAAATGAATACATCTGAAAACAAGCATTTGTGTATTGAAATTAGAGCTGTCAATCAAGATGCAAGCTGCTACAACACATCTTCCGATATTTATATCACACAAACACTGATAATGAATCAGTTTAAGTATTTGTTGGTGAGAATATGAGCGTTATATTTAAATATACTTGTGTATGCTTGGTATATTTCTGTGTGTGTATCAGGTATACCACTTTTATCACTCATGGTGGAAAAACTAGACAGTTCTCACACAACCTCCCACATCTTGGAGTCTTGGGAGAAGTGAACCATTAAACGTGCTGTAAAAGGCAAGTTAACACACTCACACACCTCGCTGAATGCTCCAGAGGATCCACTCATCTAGAATATCAGGCATGCTGTCCATAAACGTGAGCAAAACTGAATATAACCATCATAAAAACAAGTACGGACTGCAGGACTAACCAGAAGGAGAGTGGAAAAACAACAGCTTTGTCATGAAGGAGGAGAAGGAATGTGTGTGTGAGAGATTTACAGGGGTCTGTCAGTAGCAAAAGGGATTTCACTCATCGTCTGGAAAGGAAAACTAGGCCAGGAAGAGCAAGACGGTATGAAGAATTGCATAAGGAGTGTGTCCAACTCGTGTATACATGTGACTGAACATTCAAGACTACTATAGAAATGAAGCCTGACTGAAAACAAACACATTCAGGCCAGGGCGTATCACAAACTGGCGCAAACACACATACACCATGCCAACACACACATTTCAGTCTTCACCCACTTTTTACACTCGAATTGAACCAAAACTAAAACACTATGCTGTGCAACTTGGACATACATTGGGGTCCAAAAGTCTGTGATCATTAATGAAAATGCTTTTTTAATACAAAATTCAGTGACAAATAAGAGTGTCCACAATACAGAAAAAGCAAATATTATAAAATCTAGTTTGAAACATGTACCAAGCGTAAAAAAATTACTTATATATATAACTTTTACACCATTTTCAGTTTAAATGACTAAAATATTATCATTTCATGAATCTCTTTATGTTTTTTGGATATTTTTAGAGACTAACTGAAGTTGACACACAGTCATGAGGGTCTGAAGGCATCCGTTCTATGATATTATTTCCTGTTTTATGTTGTTGTTTTTTTTGCTTGGCGGTTGCACAACACGACTTCGATCTGGTGGACAACAGTTTTTCAAATATTAATAAGCATGAAGTGATTTTGTTAAAATATATATTTTATTATTCAGTTATACTTTAATATTCAGTTAAGCTTATCAAATTATTTCAATTATGCAAAACAATAAAACTGTTAAATAAACAATAAATATATTTATTTTTTATTTTTGATGTGCTCTCAGACTTCTTGACCCCAATGATATGAAACCTCATAAATGTGTTTTTTTCCATATTGACCTGCTCACGTCATTCCTGCTGATTCGTAGCATGTTATAAGCCTTGAATATCCCAATCTCCCACGCATGTAATGTGCTCTTCACTGCAGTAATCGCTGCACATTAGAGCAATCAGTCCTGGTCGCTATGGCAGCTATTACATTCACAGCTGGCCAGGCGTGTATAGATGTTATGAACCAAAGAGGATCGGCAATAGATGTGGTTTATGCACATTTGCGACAACACTCTCACAGTTTACCTCGGACAGCCTACTTGGTCTTTTATTTCACTGCATCTAGCACCTTTCCTACAAATTTGTTCATGTAAATTCATTCAAATAATGTCAGAAATGTGGTGATGATGAGATGGCAAACAGCATGGCTGTACTGGGATTCATTACAGCTCTGCACAAATGTTGTTTATCTGAGGCTGCGTTGCGCTTGCAGGGTGAATTAATTGAACCGTCTGAGTAAATTAGTTACTAATCGGTCTCAGAGGCATGAAAAAAATGCCCCATGTTACTCATTGATAACAGCGAGCTGCTTTTCTGGGTCAAGGCTGCTTGGCTGAGGGTGAAAAAAAACAGTCTGAATCTGAAATTTGACATTTAGGAGAATCGAATGATGTGCTAACTTACACAACAACACTGTTTTTGCTCGATATGTAACCACAGAGGAAGAGTGTTGTGCATTTCATGATAAAAACGAAATATTAAGTGCTGTCAAACTGAAGAACAAGCTGTTCCTGGCTTTCATGAAGGAATTATTGAGAGAAAAAAAACAACAGAAACTGAGCTCTCATTAGACAATTTTCTCTTGCTCCTTAGCTTAAAGTGGACATCTGTTTTAAAAATGCAAAGGGAGGTGTAAGTGTGCATGCAGTTTTGTTGTGATAAGGTTCAGCCTAAACACTTGAAGACGGTTTCGCACACTGCTGCAAGGTTGCAGCATAAAGCACATCTTCCATTGCGGTCGTTCTCTCTTTTTCTGTCGCTCTCAGCTGTCTCAGATCTGTGGTGTGCAGTTCAACAGAAAACAGGAAACAGCTGAAGCGTGTTCGCGAGTTCTCAGAAAAAGCAAACGTGCAGTTGTTTGCAATCAGAGGGCTTTAAATTTGCCACGTGCTAAGCTTACGGTCGTGCGCGTTCTTTATCACCTTCCCCCGTCTGATATGTCATAACACTTATCAAACTAATAAAGATTCTTATTAGTTCCAGAGTGCATCAAAACAGTTTGATGAACAAATTGTGGTTAAAAAAAAAACAGGCTTGGCTGCTTAGCCCGAACAGTCAAGGGATGTTTACCAAGGGTTTGGCCTTCCTAAACCTCCTCGTTCCACACCAGGCCAAAGTACAGCAAATCCACACAATACATCTTTTAAACTCAGATCTTAAACAAGATCACGATGCCATTTTTGAGCCAGAGACAAAATAACAGCAGATTTTCAACAACATATGAGTCACAAGAAACCTGTCATGAACATATTTCAGCCAAAAACTCATAGGAAATAAATAAATTATATTTTGCTTAAAGATTAAGCCTATTTTTAGGGCCATTAAGAGTGTTTGTATTTTTACATTATTTTATGAATTATATGAAAATTGTCCCCCGCAATTGTCATTACCGTAATGCAAAAAAATAAGTAATCTTAATTACCGCAAAGCAATTAAAGCTTTATCTTTATCCTGAAAATATCAAAATCTTGATATGAAGAGTTCAGATGCAAAAGCCTCTAAGTGCCATCTGAAATTTTCTTCTAAAATTATCATTTTTATCAAGCTCGTATATATCTAAGTTCAGTAATTTCACTTAAATGACAATTAATAGGTCATTTCCATTGCCATTTAAGTGAAATTACTGACCTTAAATATACAAGCTTGATAAAAATGATCATTCTAGAAGAAAATTTCAGATGGCACTTAGAGGCTTTTGCATCTGAACTCTTCATATTTCAATCAAACGATATTCAATAATCAGAAAAGAATCGTATTGCAGATGCATCACAGTAATGAGAATAGAGGAAAATAATTAAGATCACAATACAAAAAATAAGACTTGGACATGTTTCCATGAGATTTGCTTATATGTGTGTGAGAGAGTGAGAAGGTGTTGGTGTTTTCATATGTGTATTAGTTGCTGGTTATCTTTTCCCTTCTCTGAGTCAGCAGTTAACCACATTCACCACAGGCCAGAGACCTTTCTGAGAGACAGAGAAACAGAGAGTGAGAGACCTGTAAAAAAAGTACCCAGCTATTCTAAGCATTCCTCTCGCTGTAAAAGCAGGAACATACATTCCATAAAAGAAACAGAGAGAGAGAAAACGAGGTGACATATAAATCTGGAAGTTCCCTAAATGACAAACACGGCAAAAGAGATCAATGTCTTAGTAATTGATTTGTCTCTCTTTTGCTTTTAATGGCAACGGCATTTGAGGTGCATGAACTCTACAAACTTCTTTCCGATCCTAAAACTGTTTCTGGTTTAAATTAACTTGTGAATCCTAGATTTTCAATGTAGACTCAGACTTTTAAACACCATAACACAAATTATAGACAAACAGAAATATATCAGCAGGAAAGAAGAGACATCTCCACTGGTGACCCTTGCTATCAGCTCCCTGGTCTTCAGCAAGAGTAACGACTTTAACACTAATGATAAGATAAGTGTAAAAACAAAAGATAACAGGCATTTTCCTGACCCTCACTTTATAAACTACTGCGCACATAAAAATATAAAAACATACATGGCAGAAAAACTGCTTTTGAAAGCCAAAGGTATGCTGGCGCTTTCAACGCAGAAATCATATTATCAGGTCAGATCATAATATTATGTATAATTAATAAAAAGAATATGCTCATCGTGTCAGTTCTACAGAAAATATTCAGTCTGTTCTTTGGGATGAAAGGAAAGTAGCACCTGACAGTAGAAAGATTCTGAATAAAAGAACAAAGACACACAGAGAGAGAGAGAGAGAGCAACCAGGTGAGTCTCTCCCAAAGTGAAAAAGAGACTGCAGTTTCCTTCCAGCTGCTTTCACTCAGGTCCTCTTTGTTGTGGTCCAGTGCTGCACATGAAGAACGAGAGGCTGGTTGAGCGCCGAAAGGCAGAAGTGAGAAGAAAGAGGAACAAACCGAGGCCACACAGTGTGAAGGAACACACACTTACAGCAAAGCATGTTTTTACTGCGCGGTCTTGCATCTACACACAATCTCAAGCTCCGTGTGCCAGATTACGTGTGTTTGTGATGTTGTATACCGCATGCATGCATACTTCCATGGAAAACTGTATGCTCAAGCGTCTTGGTCAGAACGACTTTTAGCAGAGTAGGAAACAAGCACGGCGACTCTGAACTGGCAAGGCCTGCAGGTAAATAGATGTATTGGACCTGTTTTGAGTCACATGACATTGCACACCTACAGAATTGATGTCCTGCTTCAAACGGTCTCACTGCTTTCCAAGTGTTCAAACATCTAAAGGACACACGAACAGCTATTCAGGTCCTGCTCCCCACCCCCATCTCTCTTTCCATTCTCTTGTCTTTGTCCATTGAATCGAAATACCCTCCATTTCAGACCGCTACCAGGCAGAAAACAGAATCTTGGAGAGTGAGCCACTTTTATTTTTTTGACAGCACCCACAATGCCTTGTGTGTAGTGACTTATTTGATATTCTCTTGTTAGAAAACATTATCTTTGAAAACCTGCATGTCAGCAAACACAAAATAATTTTTTTATTGATATAGACAAACATACTTGATATAAGTTTAAGCTTAAAGGACAAATCCAGTGAAAAATGAACCTGGGGTTAATTAACACATGGTTACCGAGTCGATCGTTCCCTGCGATGCGTTTTCATTAAAATCGAATGTAAAGAGTTTTATCTTTAAAAACAGATTAGCTCATAACACTAGTATATGGGGCACAGAGTAAGTAAAAGTAAATCGCTAGTTAATACCACTAACAAGGCTCAAAATAGCCTCACACTAACATGGTAGCATAATGAAGGTCCCTACATGCAAACCGAAGCATTGAGAACTTTGTAAGTGTACAGACAGTTTAATAAGAAGATACTTTATAAAGACAGTACATTACGCGTTTACAGACAGGAGCCATCTTGGAAAACAGTCTCAACTAATCGAGTCAAGAACGGCGTGCTAAGTGAGCTTGTTGATAGGAATTACGTTTGTGAAATCTAACGTAGCACGGCGTTCATTACTCGATTAGTCGAGACTGTTTTCCAAGATGGCTCCTGCATGTAAACGCGTAATGTACTGTCTTTATAAACTATCTTCTTATTAAACTGTCTGTACACTTACAAAGTTCTCAATGCTTCGGTTTGCATGTAGGGACCCTCATTATGCTACCGTGTTAGTGTGAGGCTATTTTGAGCCTTGTTAGTGGTATTAACTAGCGATTTACTTTTACTTACTCTGTGCCCCATATACTAGCGTTATGAGCTAATCTGTTTTTAAAGATAAAACTCTTTACATTCGATTTTCATGAAAACGCATCGCAGGGAACGATCGACTCGGTAACCATGTGTTAATTAACCCCAGGTTCATTTTTCACTGGATTTGTCCTTTAATGTGAGAAGAATATTACTCAATGAAACAAAGAATCATATAATAGAGAAAGCTATGCATTAGCATTCCTTTTTTATGTATGTTAGCTGCTCAGCTAGCGCAACACCCCTGGAAGGGTTTTTAATCGTTTCTCATTGTCCCTCTTTTCTACATCTAGGTTTTTGATCCATAAATGACTACAGAATCACAGGAAAATGACTAATTAGCTGATTAGCACTACAAGGACACATTGTGCAAACAACTATCCTAAGCTAGTGATGTCAAAATGCAGTAGCCAGGGGAATATCCAAAACGTAAATCCTATTGCACATTTTTAAGACCCAACTGAGGAAAAAAAATACTGATAAAATGTCCTCTGTACTATAATGAAAAACTGACAATGGTAAGGAAGCTAATAGCAATATAGCTAATAGTACTATTAGCTTGCTTACCATATTGCTAGTATTTCATTATAGTACAGAAGATGTTTTGGTGATGTTGTAGTTACAGCACCTACAAGCAATGGCTAACTAGCTGAAGCTTGAACCTTAGGGTCAAAGGCTTGTTCACACCAAGAGTGATAAAGATAACATTAACAATATTATCATCCACATCAACAGACTATAACTTTCTATTTATGCAAGTGCTGCATTGTCGTCTGCCACAATAAATGTTCAATCTCTTTAAGGTCGGGTGGATTCTGAATGAAAAAAACGCAAAAGATTCCGATGATATCTTTCGTTACACTGTAAAAAGTGATCAGATGACTTAACTTAAAAGTGAGGAAACCCATTCCGTTAAAATTAAGTAAATAAACTTCATGCGTAATTGAAAAAATTATGTTTATAGTATTTATAGTTATAGCACATAAGAACGGCTAAATGAACAATGATCATTTATAATTAACTTTAAGCTGGTTAATGTTGGTTGAGTCTATTATTTTCAAAATGCAGCTGTACTAGACTCATGCTCTCTATGACATCCATACAGACTTCCTTTCTTTGTCCTAATAGAGGAAAAACTCAAAGCAGGTCCTGGTTACTAATAACGTCTGGCATATTTGTCTCAATCAGGGCCTGGTTACTAATAACGTCTGGCATATTTGTCTAAAATGGCCGAACTGGCGTATACCAGCATACTCTGGTCTGTGATACAAAACTGTCCCATCCCTGTGCTGTTATACTAAATTTCGTCCAAGACGACAAAGAATTACCTAATGAAACATGAAAGCATATGTTAGAGTGTTTTGATAAATAATAAGACCACATCCACGGGAAAACATTGCCAAGATAGGAAATCTTTTATTACAGAGAAAAAAACTTTTCTTCCAAAATATAGAAATCTGTACAACTTCCGCACAATCAATTTACATGAACTGTACAAATTTACAGCAGTTCATCACAACATACCCAAGAATGAGGAAAATAATGAACACAAGAGATGTACAGACGGGAAAAAAATCACAAGATACAGACAGCTTTATCTTGGGTTGCTCAGAATTTTTTCTTTTTTGTTTTAATTTAAAAAAAAAGAAAGAAAAGAGGGAAAAAAAACAAACACGGAAAGTCTATCAGCACAGAGCATGGAAACTGATTTATATATTACCAAAACAACTTTGGTCCTCTCCAACACTCCTAACACAAATGGCTTCGCTTATGAAAGAGGAATTCATGTTAAAATATGAAATACAAAAAGGAACACGTCTACACACAGCAAAATATCAATTATTGGCACTTCCCATATGTATGGTTATGTACTTAGTCTACCATATGTTGTACAATAACAATACATTCTACAAATATGGAACCACCTCAGATGCGAAAGTGGCAATAACGCAAATCACTTCTGAAATGACCAACAAAATTCCCAACCGAATCATTCCCTTCTGTTTTTCACATCTTAACATCCTTATAAGGGTTTCAATGAATGTCTGTGGCCTGAGCTTGGCAATACATTCCAATCGAGACGCTTCGGTCTCAAAGTCACATAACTTCAATGTATAACCTATTAGTGCATTTCATGTGCTCTTGCCTCCGAGTATACTAGAGTTCAGACTCACAACGATACTTAAAACTTGTGTGCAAACATTTACCGAACTGAAACGGAGAATAGAAACAGTTTGCTGATGTTGTTTCAGTGGAGGTGGGGGAGGGGGAAAGTAGCTTGTAGTAGTTTAAAAGCTGCAGATCTAAAAAAACACTTAAATTGTCTGTTCCAATTTGGTTGAGATCACCAGAACGTGGTTAAAAAGCTTCAAAGGTAAAACCATCAGGCGAAGGGGGCCGCGTGTCAGATTTCAAAGCATTCAGAGGGGTGGGATGGCGAATTGCGTCCGAATATTAGGGTTCGACCCATGCTTAAAATGTCAATTTGATTTAAAAACAGACTTTCCACCCGTCTAAAATAATGGCTGGACCAAAACGAGACAGAAAGGGACGGCAGTGCATCGACAACCCGGCGTTACCCATGGTCCTCGAGGGTCAAAAGTATTAGCACACATAGGACTGATCATCAGCACCCTGTCTCGGCAGTTTAACGGCTAAGGCAAGAGCAGTTTGTCGCACACATAACGCACGCAAAGCCTGCAACCCGCTTATTTCCACCAACTTACACCAATGTAAACAGAATCAGCCAGAGACCAGGAGCATCCCGTATTAGCATCTCTTCCCGTCCCGACTCGGCCCTGTACGTAAGGCTCAGTGGGGTTTGGAGTGCGCTTGGTGTGTGTATGTGTGTGTGTGCTGGCATAAAAACTCTCCACCAGGCTGCGAGAAGGGGGCCGGAGAGGATTGTAGCTGCCCTGATGTGAGGGTCCTACCCCCTCCTTCGCCCAGCCGACAGAGGGAGGTGATATGTTTTGACCGCGCACTCCTAGTTAAGACTGAGACCGGTGACGCCTGTTTGGAAAGTGTGTCGGGACACCCTCCGTAACAACCGAGCACCACTGGCCCTGTGATTCTGCGAGGAGATGGGAACATTGGTCCGTTTTTCGACGCCCTTTCTTGTTGGCCATGTACTGGCCGTAAATGAAGTCCTAGTGATTGACAACTAATCTCGAACAGCCTGAATCAGTCAATCGAAAGGATAAAATTGGCTAGAGAGAACAACCTGGGATTGAAATGTCTCCCTCATCTTTTAAAATATTGCAACCACGACGCCCTGTGCAGAGCACAAGCAGAGAAAGCGATTTACGACAACTGAATGACGAGGTGCGCGATGGAATGCAGCTGGGTCAAATCGAAACGTCATCCCACACAGTCTAAAATGTCAAAGTGCATTCAACGTCCTTTCTAAACCAGGCAGAAAGTAAAGACCACATCTGCTCCAAGGTTTAAAAAAAAGAAAAGAAAAAAAAAGAACCTTTGCTACATCTTTCATTTTGGTATGACAAGGGGCTTAAATAAATCAAATGTTTTGTCATTGTTGGATTTTTCTTGAGTTTTTTTTCCTCTTTTTTGTTAGAAATTACATTCATCCAGGAGGGAGCCCCTAGAAAAAGCTACAAGCATGAGAACCTTTGCATCACAGTGCCATTGACGGCCAGAGTGGGAAACAGTATGACACAGGTATTCCATCGCGGCAGTGTACAGGATGGAGACGGTTTGAAACGGGTTCACGTCGACCTGAAGCCCAAAAGGAGCTCCGGTTGTGTGCCAGACACTGAGAAAAGAGACAAAAGTACCGCTTTGTGGTCCAAAAAAGTGAGGTTTTTAGAAAGAAAAAAAAAGAAAAAGAAAAAAAGAGGCTCGTAGCGGCTACTCAGGTCTGGCACGGCTTCCCGAAGGTCTGGGCTTCAGCTCGACGGCAAACGGAGAGATGATGAAATTGGATTCTGAGTGCAATTCCTAAACATTTTAGAGGGAGTTTGTGTTTATGCGATAACATAAACCGTGAAAGCGAAAGTGCAAAGTCAACATCGACAGACGATAGCAGAAAAAGCCCCCTCTGTGAGCTGGGGGGGGCCGGGCGATGTTTCAGGTCTTCATTAGCTGCCCCAGGGTCGAGCCTCTGGTAGATCCAACACAATAACAGAACAGACAACCAAACGAGTGAAAATTAAACCTACGAGGTTTCCATCACCTGGACGATAGGACACATCCTGTTTTTTTTTTTTCTTCTTCTCCTCCTTTCTCTCTTTATTTCTTAAAAATGATTTCTGTGAACCGTTTAGCTGGACACAGTCATCATGTAGGGTTTAGCGGGGCTGGTGCGACCCAAAACCATTAGTTCCTCCTTGCAGCTGATGCGACTGTCCACCATGGGGGATACCTGGGCGACAGAGGAGGAGGGGTGGCCGTTTCCAGTGGTAACGCTGGGGTTTCCGTTGGTAATTGGGAGGGACTCGTAGAGCACGCAGATTGAGCCATCCTCTCCGATGCGGTAGGACACCTCAAATGGGTCGACCCACAATGTGAGCTCACTAGGAAGCAGCAGGTAGAGTTGCTGGATGGTCAGGCCAATGCGCTGACCGGCCTGTCCCACCAGAGGGTCCATCTTGTGGTTGATACGTATGCAGCGATAACCAGAACCCTTGTTGGGACGATCTGGGAACCAGTGGTGTTTGTATTGCTCTGTAGGAGAGAGACAGAGGGAGTGGTTATGTAATCGTCCATATATAAACTAATAAATAAAAAGCAATGAACAAAAAATGAATTCACTGAAATGTTGTGTAAGATTTGTTCTGTGGAACTTGCCAATTATTTATTCAACTGTAAACTGTACAGACATTAAAACTATAGCCGATAAGTCATGGGCATTATTAAGTTAGTCAATCTATTAAATTAAGTAAGTCGTAAATTATAAATATTAATTATGATGTATATGAAAGATATTGATTTTAAGGTCTGCTATAAATTCTGCTTATTAAATTATGAGTATTATTGAAGAATATTCTTCTTAATAATATTCACACATTATTCATTCAATTCATTTGGGGTAGCATATCAAAACTCTGGCCGATAATTTGATACCAATTGTTTTTGTGTTATAAATGTAGGCTAAATTATAATGTGCATGAAAGATATTTATTTTTGAGATTTTCTATTAAAAAGTAAAAAGTTGTGTTAGGCAAGTGTTATTAAAGAACACTATTAATTTTAAGCGAGTGCTGCATATAATTTTAGGTGGAAATGAACATGCATTTTTAAATATCCATTATCAGCCAATAATATTCAGGTAATATTACTAATATTGGCCCGAAAACCTATATAGTCCTAATATATTGTGCATCCCTAAGCTTAGTAGACACTAAGACAACGGTTAACGGTTAGTTTTTTGTTTTGTACACTTTACTAAGTTCCAGAATTTTCCAGAAATCTTTCAATTCCAACATTTTCAATAATAAAAAAATATTAAATTTCAGAGTCCTTCATAAACTTATTTTTAATGCATGTGTCATTCTAGCAACAACAACAAAACAAATATTAAATGGAAAAGGACTTACAAATGCTTATATTTAGAAACAAAAAGAAAAATCAACTTGGTTATTCTGGAATAATACTTATCCCTACCCATAATAAATCGAACGAACGCTGTATTAAAAAACACGCATTCTGCAATATGATAATTTGGCCTTGTTGGGCAGCGAATGTAGCAGCAAAAAGATGGCGTGAGTCTAGAAAGGATGTTCTTCACAGTGTGAAATGATTGTTGGTAGAACACAGAAAAACAACCATTAACCATCTGTGTCAAAAGCCTACGTGACAGAGAGAGAGAGAGAGAGAGAGGGCCATTTGATTGCTCAATCCCCTTTTGGCCTGTAAGTCACAAAGTCTTCAAACACAAGGAGAGCAAAAGGCTGAAGTCCTGGCAGAGCAGCAGGAAGGGGAGGGACCCTCCTCTTAAAGACAAAGTGTCCCATTTAAACAACCTGATTTCATCAAACATCACGGTTTCAAATGGATCAGCTTTGCTTTTTGCTAGTAGATGACGTTTCTGTCCATTTCTGTGGAGCTAATTCATAATACGTGCGAGTATGTTCAGAAGTGAGGCTAAACATAAACTCATGACTTCTAATGTTCAGTCACAATCTACATAAAGGACTTGTTTTTCAAAAAAGAAAAAGACTTTTCGCAATCGCATTTTCTTTCCCTTCTGGCTCGGTGTATTGGGTGACAGGTGGAGAACAGAAGACGGAGGGATGGGTCTCAAAGCCTCTTTGTGCGGCTCTTAAATAAGCCAGGCCCCTGCAGGCCACCTGTAGACTTGGGTTAGATAATGACGCCTGTGTACCGTCTGTGACGTGCCTTCCCATTCTCCTAAAAGCCCTGTAGACAATGATCAATGCAAATCAACCCACCCACAACTCTGGATGGAATCCAAACCGCAACAATGCGCGTACTACACGTACAAAATGTTTAACGAAGTGAAAACGTTGCTCGTCAACATCAAGATAACCTTTGGACCGTGTGGTGGCTGTATTAGGGAGTTTTGTTTGTGAAACAAGGCTTGCTGTAAGGTTGGGAATTAGGACAAAGCCGTGACGAACATGTATTTAGTGATGTGATTAGCAAACAGGAAGCAGAGACAGATTTTCAGATACATCTTACACAACACCTGTTTTTTTTTAATCTGGCAATCCTTTCTTATACACACAGATTTTAACTGTGTGGAGAAGGAACTAACCCACTTTTTCTACCCTATGGGGATTATGAGGAGTCTTTGTTCCATTGTGTGGACATATGCTGGGTTGAGACAGCCGAGAAGGGAAAGAAAGAGAAAATCTAAACATTATGAAGTCCTCTGTAACAGTAATATGTGATGTGCAACTAGCCCCCATACCCCCCACACTAGCCTCGCTTCCTCCATCGACGGCCATTTTGTCTGACTGGGGCCAAAACATCAGTTGTTTACCTAAAGAGTATTTAGTGACTGCCTTTTCCCAAAACGAGTGATGTTATAATAAAGAATGTTATATAAAGAATGTTATAATACTAAATAAAAAATATTTATATAAATACAAGGCTTACTTTAAACATTTAGTTCCACATCTGACTGCAAACACGTGTATTTGTGTATAACCTAAAATAACTTCTATTACGATTATAGTAGTGCCATGTTGGTAAATTTTATGTTTAATTGCTATTTCAATTGCAAACCACATTTTTATTCTATAGTATTGTTTTTGTCTTATGAGTCGGAATGAAGGGTTAAACAAAATCCTGTTCTGTTAAAAAAAAAAAAAAAAACAGGAAAAAGATGGATGGTAAAACAAAATGGGGAAAGGACAACAATGTTAAAAGAACAGATAGGCTATTATTTTTTATAGCTAACACTAAACAATAATAATTAATTGTTATTCTACTTCTGTCTTTACACCTTTCTTTTATTTGATCAAATATTTGTTAGGAAAACTAACGTAAATTGTAAAGAATTGTAATGTAGTTAAAACGTTCCATTTACAAACATTTCCAGTTGAACACAAAACAGACGAAATTGGCTATTCAACTTGTTGTTAGAACGATGTGTACTTAAATGTTTATTATAACGAAACACAGGCAGTGTGTGTGTTATACACACTATTATCAGTGTGCAAAAGAGATGAAACATTAACCCTACATTTCATATCTCCAGTCTTGCTGTGCATTACGTAATTTACTGCCAACAGCATATGGCAAGCCATTTTAACATTTATTCCTTAAAACTAACTAATATCTAATTTTATAGATATTTTTTAATTACTACCCAGTAATCCGATATTAATTAGTACTTTTTCCTCAATCTCACTAATTAAGTTAACTAGCAAAGATTCTCCATAAAATTTAATGGCACAAATCTAGTTTGTTACCAATAACAACCGAATAATCACTTTATAGTGACTAAGGCTAGTGACTAGTAGCATTCAAATAGGTACTAGTATGTAATAAATAAATAATACTGAGTTAATAAATAGATAGTACTCACTAACGGAATGATTACTAATAAATAGTTACAAATGAAAGGCATACTAGCCAATATTTAAGTACTTACTAGTGAGAAACGATTCACTATTTGATTAAATAATTTTAACAAAAACATACCTATCAGTTTAATGGAATAAATGTTAAATCGGCTTGCCATATGATGTCCAAGAACCCAATGCACCCATTTTATGAACAACACAAATAGTCCGTCGATAAACTGAGCTATTAATTACGATTTCCTCTCTATACACACACGTTTATAAACATGTCTATCTTTTGTCCTTTTATGTCTTTCTTTGGGTATCTGTTTGTGTCGAGGGTTTCGCCTGTGCGCAAAGCGTCCGCGCGCTTCCGCTTATGTGGCCAAAGCACATAAATTAACTGATAAACAAAGAGATCGATGTTTTCCACATTTTCTTCCACAAACAAACGACGCATGAATAGAACGTGGATATAATGAAGTTCATATCCGTGTGTAGAGAAAGATACTTACCTGCCAGTATGTCCTGTAGGGTCTGGTTGAATGTCTGGAGCTGTCTGTCGTTCACATGTCCTTTAATCCGCAGGAATCTCGACAGAAACCCGACGGCGGCGTTTATTTCTGGCTTCATCGTTCCTCGGGCACAGAGGGTATGCATTGAGAGGCTCCGTGCGCTGTATGGCCAATGCGCTTTTGTTTCCGTTTGCAAAATGATCCTTGTTTTTCGAGTGTTTTAGTTCTCTGATGCCTATGCTGAGCATTTATTTGTCGATGAAGGAAAAACTCGGAGAGTGCTACGTGTTCCAGGACGGTACAGTGCTTCGACTGGGGTTGTTTTGTCCGAATAAACACATAGAGGTGGGCACCACCCTCCTCGGTCACGGTCCTCCAGAAGAGTAGACAGAAATGAAAGCGAGCAGCGCTTATGTAATGCCCCCTCCACCACCAGCAACAACACCAACAACAACCAGCCAATCACCGCGCTTAGACGAGGTGACGTATGCGCGGAGGAGTGGGTTCATTATGTCACAACTCTAGAAATAAACAGAGCATGTGAAAAAAGCGCTGGATGGAGGTTTTAACCCTTTCCTCTGAACCACAACATAACACAGACTTGAATTTCATGTACAAAATTGCTATACCTAACCCACGTATAATAACGGCTCAGACTGTCATTTAAGAGAGGTGTTATTAGTAACTAATGCAGTGATATTTGGAATTCCCCACTCACTTCAAGGGGAAGACCCAAATGGACACATTGTACATCCTACACAACCACAAGTTTTCTGACCAAAGAGACAAAAATATATAATGATATTAATAATGTATGTCTGTGTGATTAGGTTATGGACCTGTACATTTCCACAGCTTGTTTTCATCCCTGAGAGAAACCTTGGCATTCAGAACAGCGGGTTAGGAGGATGTTTGTACGTGGCTATGTATTTACCTACCAGTGGGAATAAACCACTGCAAGGTGTTTCAAAGGGACTAACGAACATTCTGACCTAATTCTGTTGCTTTTTCTGTTGTGGCCAAAGGCAAATCACCTCTGAACTAGCGAGTGCTGACTCAAGCCTCAACCTGACCTGCCCTGCACACCTATCATTCAATTACACTGACATCTTGGTTGGTCCAAATAGCAGTATTTAGCAAATAACTACATTCTGAAATTGCCTGATCATCTCTGTAAATCTCTCTGATGCCAATGTCAAAAAATACCTGCAAGTCACTAGAATTAGGCTACCGTGTGATTATATTTGATCACAATATTTTAAAGTAAGTCCATGTAAGTTAATATTCAACAATCCTCCCATGGGTGTTTCAGAGACGACTGAATCAAAAGCCTCAGGTAAACATGGCAGCCAAGCCGCCCGCCGTTCACCCGCACTGGAAAAATCCAGCGTGACTAAAAATAATCAAAATTTTAGTGGCAGCGATTAATCACAACATCACTATGTCTGCCCTCACTCCACCCACAAGTCCAAGGGGCTCGAAGGGATGAGAGGAATTCATGCATTTTGCAGGGCTGTGAGATCAGCTTTCCCTGTTTCTTTTAGGTAGGATTTTAGCGGTGGGGGAACTGACTCTAAATGTTAACGCTGAAACCAGAACAGTGCTATACTTAGTCTTTCATAGCCCATCATGCCTCAAAAGTAACAGTGATACCCCATATTAAACAAACCATTCTGACAATTACTGTCCCATTACCGGAATACAGATTCCTCAGAGAAAAGAATAATGACGGTGACAGAGAACAGAAGAAAAGCAGACATGTGATATGTGAGTTTGAGCTCCTTTCTCACTTTTCTCAAGGTGAACGAGATGGACTATGAAAGACAACACCAATATAAAGACAAGCTGTGGAATCACTTGACTGAGACAATGTTTTATTACGCCGTTATTTCTTCATCCCTCGCTCTTGACCTCTCTTTGGAGAATATTGACTTCATCCGTTAGAACTGATGCAATCTTTCCCCTTGACGCGGCTGATGGAGTGAGTAAACATGAGATAGGGATAACAGAGAGGTGAACATTGAAAATGGAAGGGAGGAAGACTAGAAATATGTTTAAAAGGACAGATAAAACTTTGATCAGTTAACTCAGAATGTTAACTCAAGTCTAAATGTAAATTCTAATCATATAAATTAATAATCTATATTAATAATTATATTATACGTATCATTATAATACATTTATAAATTAATAATAATTTGTAAACTAAATTTGTTTTTATTTTAGATATTATTATATGTACAATTATACACACACATATATACACAATTATATACATGCGTTTATAAAATATTACAATTAATATTCACTCATGAATTAATATATAATAATGTATTTTATATACATATATTTTTTTGTACATATATGATATATATATATACTATACTATGCATATATGGTGTAATAAAATATGTACTGTGTGTGTGTGTGTGTGTGTGTGTGTGTGTGTGTGTGTGTGTGTGTGTGTGTGTGTGTGTGTGTGTGTGTGTGTGTGTGTGTGTGTGTAGTAGTGTGGTAGAAAATAACTTTCAGGGAACATTCTACCGTAACTAAATGAACCAGACTGTATCCCACACCCATCACACAGACACATTTTACACACATTACACATACTGTGAATGATTTTCATTGGACAGGGCATGAGTGTGGTGTTTGGGTTGTGTCTCTGAATCATAGTCCTATTGAGAACAAGATACACACTTGGAATAAAAATACCAGTAGTTGTTTGCTTGACACTTCAACAATACCTAATGTGTTAACATTTTGATCCACACATGTTTATTCACAAAATACTTTGTTTAGAGCAAAATACTTTGTTCTTAAATTAGTTTGATAACATTATTATATCATAATTTGCCTTTATGGCATTTGAGGCCATAATAATAATAGCTATCATATTTAATTCAATGTGAATGAAAAGCTTTAAAAATTGCGACGTGACCCTCAAAAACAACATTATCCGTCACAGCCCCATTTTCATTCACATTAAATGAAATGTTGTCTATATTGACTATAAGGTCCATTAACATTATCTGTGTAAGTCTTTTTTAGGTAAGAAAGTGTTTGTATAGCTCTGCCAGTATATCGGGACATGCAAAAGTCATAAAAAGGAAAGCCAATAAACTGCAAACACTTGAGCATGGCTTATGAATAAACCGCTGGTGGAAAAAAGGGGGAAATGCCCTTCAGGTATATAACTATTGGCCCAAAAAAACTAAAAACCCTCCATGACTAATTTCCTTCTCTTTCCTCTAGTTCTAATCCAGGAAGCATGGGAGTGCTCTTTCTAACGGTTGGAAGTCAAAACCCCCAACTGTGTGGTTTGGCCATCGCTTCCATAGGCAGGACATTCCTCTGGAAACTCAACCCCCTTTCAGCTCAAAGACCTTCACACGCTTCCCATTCATTTCCAAAGGCCCTGAAAACAGGTTTTTGAAACACTAACGAAGGACGCAACAGTCAGGAACAAATATAGTTTTTTATAAAATCTCATTAATGTGTATTGGCTCTTGATAACCTTCAGACTGAACAAACAACCTTATAGGCCTCTGCCTATTTATAGGGGGGCTAATCTGTGCTCCCCACTCTCCGTATCTGTCCATATCTCCCCCAGTCGCCAGGCTGGTGTGACTTTATTTTTAGAGTTGAGAGAGAAGAGAAGCCTTTTCCAGAATATCCTCATGAGCCCCCGACTTCATCAGATACTCAGGGATAAGAGGGATTGTGTAACTTTGCTGAGACTTAAAACTGAACTTAGTATCCTCAACCACTGGTCACTATACTGAATTTTTCTTTTATATATTACAATAATATGAAATATATAAACACATTAAATATTATCTTTAAAAATTAGTGCTGGGCAATTAATCGCATCCAAAATAAAAGTTTGTGTTTACATAATATATGTGTGTACTTGTATAATTATTTTGTATATATACATACACACATATGCATGTATATATTTAATAAATATTTGCATGTATATACTGTATATTTATACATCATTTATATTACAAATATATTATATATCAATAAATAAATATATATATAAAATAAATATTTTTTTTAAAATATATACATGCATACAGTGTGTATTCATATACAAAATAATTATACACAGTACACACACATATATTATGTAAACACAAACTTTTATTTTGGATGTGATTAATCGTTGCCCGGCACTAATAAAAATATTACATATTGATAAAAAATAAAAATAAAAAATAAATAAATAAATAAATATATAAATATATAAAAAATGATTATCGTTTTATAATTTATATATATAAAATTATAAAATGATAATCATATAAATCATATAAAAATATAAGAAATGTATACACACATAGGATATAGATATATATATATATATATATATATATATATATATATATATATATATATATATAATGCTTATAGAAACATTTATATATATAATTAAAAATTATATATTTAATTAAAAACAAATATTATATATGTACATGTAATGTAATAATATGTAATGTGTAATTTGTTTATATATTTACTTTCTATTATAATTTTAAAATTACATTTATAAAATGTAAAAAAATATATAAAAATAAATACTTCACTGCCAAAATAAGAAACCCCTTTTGTTAAAGACTTTCAATGACGAGATCAACACTCTCTTCAACAGAGTTGTCAGATTTTTTTAAAACTAAAATCTGCTAAACCAGGCCTGAGCATCCATAAGTTCATTCAAAATATGAAGATAATTTACAGAGAACCCCACATGGTGGCAGAAGGTTTGAGAAATATCACAGCAGCAATATGGGCTATATTTAAGCGGTTTTGCCTTAAATGAGGCGTAGCAGAGCAGGGCTGATCCAGATCTCTGAAGTCATGGAACATATCTGGCAGTGGGAGGAATGTTACAGGTTTAGGTTTTAATCGCTTCAGCTGCTTCTTCTACATATGCTGTGGATATTATTTTAATACTGTAATCACGAACTATCACACTCGTCAAAGTCGTATCAGAATGGTTACAACCTTGTCCAGCCTGCCCTTCAGTGTGGGTGTATCTGTGTCCTTGCTATTTTGCCAAGTACCATGTGTTTTTTTGTTCGTGTGTGTGTGTGAGGACATGTTCAAGAGCTCATATTTTCCAAGTTTTCCTCTCAGCTGTAGCACACTTTCACCACCCTGTGAGTCATGTCCGGTAGCGGGTCTGTTCGTCTGTACACTGTAAACTCACTGTAAACTCTCTCTTCTGTCACTGAATTCGTAAATAGAGTTCTATACTACTTTAGGGAAATGTATATATGAACTCAAGCATTCAAATGTTTCCAATTTTATCTAATTAAATGCCTGAAGTTATAGTTCTCAATTATTTATCTAGAGCTAAATGAAAGAACAATATCTGACTGTTACAATTTTCCTCTAGGGTGTCAGCTGAGAGAGGATTGATTTTTCAATAAATAAATAAATAAATAAAATAGTATTGTTGTATTATTACTCTATGAAAAAGCAACCTCTGACCACTAACATTTTCCATTATGATATCAGACCAGAGAGGACTGATTTAAATAAATAAATAAATAAACAAATTATTTATTATTTATTATTATTATCAAATAAGTGTCCAGAGCAGTGAAAGAGCAACCTCTGACTATTAAAATTTCCCTGTACGATGTCAGCAGAGGGGATTTGAATTTTGAATGTGATTTTTTATTTATTTATTTATTTTAAAAGGGACAATACACATGAATCAACATGAGTACTCAAGTCCATCATGTAAATGTAAAATCATCTGTAGTCCCTGGCAGGTTGATGGCAAAATCCACAAGTCCATAAAACATATAAAAACAAATTCCAACAAGCATAACCATAATCATGCATCGGATGTAAAGAGAATGGAGTACTATTCAAATGTAATATTATCTGTTCAGGACTCCATTTTTCTGCAATTTTAGATACTGCTGGTAGGATACTAATTGGTCTATAATTGCTAATATCCATGTGATGACCTGTTTTGAACACTGGTGTAATTATTGCATTCTTCCTGACACCTGAAACACCTGAAAACACTCCTCCTTCATTTATAGACCACTTAACAATTTTTAAAATGGGAGGAATGAGCGCCTCCTTATAAGTTTTAATAAACATTGTATCCATCCCATATATATCCTTTGCTTTTGAACTATTAAGAGATGAGGTAATCATATGTACTTTAGAATTAGACGGTTCTCTAAAATTCAAAATTGGAGCATAAAAATTTATAGGTGTAACTATACGCAATTTAAACCAGGTACCTTCTGAACCAGAGACTTTGTAGAATCTATAAAATAATTATTAAAAGCTTCTGCCATTCTGCCATGATTCATTTTTTCAAATAAATAAATAGAATTGTTATTATTATTTTTTTATTATTATTATACCCAAATATGTGTCCAGAGCTATGAAAGAGCAACCTCTGACTATTACAATTTGAAAACAAGGTTTATTTTTGACAATTAAAACAAGGTTGATTAATTTAGTTTTAAAAACATTTTCTATAAAAAAAATTAAATAACATTTAAAATAAAATAACATTTAAAATACATTTAAAAAACAAAAAATTATAATAAAAATAAAATACAATTTTAAATCTAATTTAATAAAATAACATTAAATTATTAGATTTTATATAATAATTTTAACTTAATAATATTAATAATATTTTAAAATATATATATATAAAGTATATATACAGTATATATATATATATATATATATATATATATATATATATATATATATATATATATATATATATATATATATATATATATATATGTGTATGTGTATATATATATATATATATATATATATAATTTCAAATATAATTATTAATATTATTAAGTTAGAAATTATTAATATTAATATTATTATAAATTATTATATTATATTAAAATATTATTATTAATATTAAGTTAAAATTATTATATATATATATATATATATATATATAAAATAAAAACAATAGTAATACATAATAAAAAAAAAAAAAAAAAAAAAATATAAAGTATAGCTTTTAAGACAGAAAATTAGCTCACACATTTAAAAACACAAAACGTTACAGTGACCATAACGCCACAAAGCAGCGTAATATCAACTCAAGCAGCTCCAGTCTGCTCTGGCCACGCTGATCTCCGGCATGTCTCAGGCTATGAGAGGCAAATAGATGACACAGCTCCTGAGGACTTAAAAGGGTGTGTGTGTGTGTGTGTGAGTGAAAGATGACAGACAGCCAACAGTGAGTCATTCTATAACCAGCTCAGCAGCTGTTGCCTTATCAGATAAGGCAGAAACCCATCACACATGCACAGGAGACACACATACACTAAAAACAATACCAGTTTACAACATGCTATAAACCCTAATTCGTTACAACACAGACCACATTTTACTTCCTGCACACACCTCAACACATGAAAACCTTTTTTTTACATAGTTTAGAGATGATATGGAGAAAGTACCCTCCTTCCACAATCACTAAACTCAAAAAGTGACTGTTGACATTAAATACAGCGGATTAAAAGACTGCTCTCAGCAAATATGAACCTAAACAAACAGTCTGATTATTTATTAATCTGGGACAAAAGGTGATTCATAGTCCAACATCAGTGCATTTACAGAGTCAACTTGACCTCAGGGTTTAAATGAACATGATAAAACTGGATTTGATATATGCCTACAGTGTTTAAGGCAGTGTTTTCTCTCTGTGCTGTAAGCTCAATGTGTGTTGACTCTTTGCTTGAGGTTGTGCTGTGGTTGCAGGTTTAGAGATTAGGCCTCTGATCTGTTTGCAGTAAACGGGAGGCGCTTTCACACAATCAGAAGCTACACAAAAAAAACTTTCCCCTCTCTTGACCTCCTCACATCCCCCTCACAAACTATTTAAAGAGCTGTTTTGGAAATATGTGTGTGTGTGTTGAAAAGGAGTTGGTGCTAAAAGAGCAAAAAAAGACTAAAATGCATGTTTGAGTTGTCTTAACTAAAGTAACTTGCACTGACATATCTTTAAACATGTCAATGCCGTTGTTTTGTCTCAAGATGCACACCATAAAGCTACTTAAATGTCCTAATTTAACTAAGGCCTAATCCTGGCTTAATCTAAGCCATGTCTGTAAAACAGGGCCTAAATCTGACATATCAGTGAAGCATTTCTTTTAAGTAGGTTAAGATGTGCTCATATAATGACAAATATCTAGAAGTTTTCAGACAGGATTAGTTTTCTAATTTACATCAGATTTACAACTCTTAACATAAGATGCCCATTATTTTATGCAGTGATTCAGACAGGATTATAATCTCTAGTAATTTACATTTAATATATTGCTAATCTTTTGTAGTGTTTATAGGACAAATGACAAATGTTTATAGGACAAACAAAAAAAGTATGTTGCCCTATCAAGTGTTTTTTTACATTAAGTTGGCAAAAACGATTAAAAAAAATTATGTTCAAGTGTTAGTTCACCCAAAAATGATCAGTCCTCCATAGGCTTCTATGGGATCGAAACTTGCCGGCCCAGAAAAGTTAGTAAAGGTATCGTTAAAATAGACTACAGTGGCTCACCCATAAGTTTATCAAGCGACTAGAATACTTTTTGTGCCAGTTTCGCAAGTTTCGATCCCATAGAAGCCTATGTAGGAGTGAGACAGCTCTCATATTTAATCAAAAATATCTTAATTTGTGTTCTGAAGATGATTCATTCATTCATTCATTTTTGGGTGAACTAACCCTTTAAGGGTGTGTGTATATATATATATATATATATATATATATATATATATATATATATATATATAGACCCTAAAAAAAAAAAAAAAAATATTATATATATATATATATATATATATATATATATATATATATATATATATATATATATATATATATATATATATATATATATATATAGACCCTAAAAAAAAAAAAAATATATATATATATATATATATATATATATATATATATATATATATATATATATATATATATATAGACCCTTAAAAAAAATATATAGATATATATATATATATAGATATATATATAGATATATATATATATACACATACATACATATATATATATATATATATATATATATATATATATATATATATATATATATATATATATATATATATATATATATATATATATATATATATATATATATATATATATATATTCGGTGCACCCCTGAAAAGTACTGTATATTTTACCATCATTGTGTGAGAAAAACTTTATGATTTGGACAAGATGAAAATCACAAAGCCAGTCTGTAAAACTCAAGAGGAAACTAGTCCCTCAAGGAAAACTAGTCCCATCCAAACATGCCTGTATTCATCTATCACTCACACTTGGGTGTTTGTTGGGACATGTACCTATCAGCTGTAAAACAGGATCCAGCAGAGGATGGGAGGAGGGGCACGAATGAGAAAAATGGCTGTGGGTGTGTAAGATAACAGCTGTGGAGACAACTCAACGACATCAACAGCCAAACAGAGCAGAAACTCAAGACAAAGCGGCTCCTGCTCTCCGCAGGTTTGTCAGTTTTCAATTAATCATCATCACCCGAAGTAGTCAACAGATGCTCAGGAAGCCCTGGAGCCTGAGGAACATGATATGCCAACATCACTGTAAAAATGAGTACAAGAAAATACTATTTCAATCTTTCTATTTCAAAAATACACTTTTAATACAATGCTGTTTCTTTGTAATTAATTGTGAAAAGTTGTTTCAAAGTAAATTCTACACCAAAAAAAATATTTCAGTGAAATGCTACCTTTTGCCTGAGTCCTCAGAAACTAAAGCACAAAACAAAACGCTTGAGTGTGGAGTGCTTGTTGCTATGGCAATCTCTTCAGATGATCTCGTCAGGGCGAGCGCTCCTCATTCAACGGGAGCAATGAATAAATTGGGCATGTTGAAGAGAAAAATGACAGCCTTAAAGATGTACACAATGTCACTAAGGTTAGTTTGAAAATAAATAAATACAAAATGTGGTCACACTTAAGTTTAGGGTCCAATTCTCACTATTAACAAATTATTAACTACGACTTTTGCCTTAATAAACTCCTAATTACTGCTTATTAATAGTTAGTAAGGTAGCTGTTAAGTTTAGGTAATGGATAAAGGGATGTAGAATATGGTCATGCAGAATAAGGCAATAATATGTGCTTTATAAGTACTAATAAACAGCCAATATCTTAGTAATGCATGCATAATATGCATGCTAATAAGCAACTAGTTAATAGTGAGAATTGGACCCTAAACTAAAGTGTTACCGAAAATGTGTATTTATCTATAATGTTCTACTTCTTTGTTCTGTCAATTCAACACTTTAACAACCACTTTAACACATCATGTGAACAGAACCCATTGAACAGGTTTAAGAAGTTGTAACACTGCTGGAAAAGGGCCACGCCGATGTTATATGCATGAATAAAGCCGTAATATTAACGGTTTATTGTCCAAGAGATACAATCACAATGTTCTGAAGGACCTGAAGCGATTACTCCGTTTGGCTCTAAGCCTGTGACGTGGTTCAGAAATCAAGATTATTTCTGTTGTGGAAAGAAATGTAGTCACCTTAGACAGAAGCTAAAATTAAAAACCTTCTCTTCATTCATGAGGATAGACAAATGAATCAACTGAAGAGATGTTAGAGATGATCTTACTTCCTCAAAGTGCCCATATTATGCTATCTATATTTATTAGGGCCCGAGCACCGATGGTGAGAGGACCCTATTGTTTTTGCTCCGTTTATTATTATTCTTCTCCAAAGTGAATCGCTTTTTAGAGGGCCTTAACATGCTCGAAAACTCATGAAACTTTGCACACGCTTCAGAAGTGGTGAAAATTTACGTGTGATATGGTTTTCAAAATTGGGGGGGGGCAAATTCGGTAAATTATTGCCCCCACATTTTGCCCCGGCTCTAGGTTTCACGTACAGATATGAAATTTGGTACATACATGTAATGACCCAATACCTACAAAAAAGTCTCTTGGAGCATAGCCCTAAACACAACAGGTAGTCAGCTATTTTGAACTTCCTCCTAGATTTTGTGCATTTTTCGTTATTTCCTGATGTTGTACTTTAACAAACTCCTCCTACAGTTTTGATCTGATCCTCTTCAAATTTGGTGAGTGTAATCATAAGGCCTTTGCAACGTTAAATTGCGAAGATCTTGAGTTTTCGTCGAAGGGTGTGCCCTCGGCGGCCTGACAAATGTTCACCCAATTTCGGCCTTCTGGTGATGTATGCATGATCAGATAAGTTCTCTGTCAATATTGCTTGCAGTTCCAATGTTGCTAGGCAACCACAGACAGCCTGCAGTAACTCAGGCATTCAATGTCCAATCTGCCCCAAACTTCACATGTTTGATAAGAGTCCTGTCCTGAACACATGACCATGCTCATATTTGGTTATAGCAATAGCGCCACCTGCTGGTAGCAGGAAGTGTGGCAAATACAAAACGTGCTCGAAAAATCATGAAACTTTGCACACGCTTCAGAAGTGGTGAAAATTTACGTGTAATGTGGTTTTCAAAATTGGGTGGGGCAAAATGGCTTAATTATTGCCCCTACATTTTGCCCCGGCTCTACGTTTCACGTACAGGTATGAAATTTGGTACATACATGTAATGACCCAATACCTACAAAAAAGTCTCTTGGAGCACAGCCCTAAACACAACAGGAAGTCAGCTATTTTGAACTTCCTCTCAGATTTTGTGCAGTTTTTGCCATTTCCTGATGTTGTACTTTAACAAACTCCTCCTACAGTTTTGATCTGATCCTCTTCAAATTTGGTGAATGTAATCTTAAGGCCTATACTAAAGGCGCCGGGTGGCGGTGGCAGGGGTGCGAGGGCCCTTTTCATCGCTGCTTGCAGCTTTAATCTCATTTTGTTTTGCAGTATTATTAGCAATATTTACATGCATCCAAGGTAATAACATACATTGTAGCATCACCTTTTTTCTCACAGTGTCTGAAACGGTTCGAAAAAGGATTCGGTCTTTCTAAACCTCTCCTTTCCGAGAGCCTACTCTGCTCTGATTGGTCAGATGGCCCAGTGAGTTGTGATTGGTCGACCACTTACAGCGTGTGTTGGAAACGAAACACCAACTGAGGCAGTCGTGGCCTAATGGTTAGAGAGTCAGACTGGTAACCCAAAGGTTTAAACAGATTTTTATTTTTGCCAAATTTTTGCTTTTATAGGATAGTATAGAGTGGACAGGAAGCGAGGTGGGAGAGAGAGAGAGGGGGACGCTAGCGCAATGGCGCTATATGTCGGCGTGCTGCCCACGAGGCTATTGGCGCTGACCCAGAAATGCAATTTGAACAGGATTTCAAACCATCTATGAACGTAGCATTCTTAGCAATGGATTTTTTGCCATTCACATTTGCTAAATCTGATCAGATTTCAATCGGATATGCAGAAAAATCTGATTAGGACTGAGAGTCTGAAAGTAGCCTTAGACCTGTGTTTTAGACAAAGGGAGCTTGACATTTTTGTGCTTTCATTCTCATTCCTCACTGTCTCCTCTTGTCTGTTCATAGGGGGGCAGGGCTTCAGTCTCTGCTGACTAACTCTGTGATGAGACGTGCAGGACAGAAAAAGACAGGTGTGCACAGCAGAGGTCTTCTGAGGCAAACCCTCACGGTCACAAAACAATGTGTGTGTTCAGACACAGCAGCTGACTGGCCGCCTCACCCTAAAACTCTGTTTCCTGATCTGTCCATTACAGTACACAGACACACAATCTCACAACATTTCAGTCCTTTTGCTCTGAGGAACATTTCTTGTTTAAAATGATTTCACTTTATGCTGTAACTTTCTTGAAATGTAAGAAACTTTTTAAACAACTAGATTCTGCCTGTCCTTCGCTTCTCTTTCTTGTTGCATTAATGTTCTGGTGAAACTGTGTAAAAGCCATTCATCATTTTAAAACGTATGGGTAGAATCACCTTGAATATGTAGTCCACTACAGTGATGAGTCTGCCAGCAGTAGCTTATATGAATGCTCCTCCATTTGAATCCACAGCACTTTAATGGCTTCTGGGAATTAATCTCAAGTCACATGTTGAATAATATAGTGAAAGCATTAATCAAAGCTATAATTTGATTCAGTCTGACCTTTTCTAGCAGTCTTTGCCAGCATCTCTAATTAATTACCAGACCTGTGACCTGTGTCCAGCTGTGTGCATTTGCTTTTTTATAGGTTTTGCTAAGAGTGACAATCTACCTGTTTATATAAACAATAACATAAATAATCATATTAATAATAATAATAATAATAATAATAATAATAATAATAATATAAAAAAAATTATATAATAATAATGCTATTTTATATTATATATATACAGTGCAATGCATAAGTTAATACACCCATGCTAAAGTTGACTAAAAAGAGGAATAAAAAATCATATTTTGGAAATTGAACTTAATGCCTTAATTTAAAAAATTAGGAAAAATCCAACCTTTTAGGACACCAATTTTCTTTGTGAATGAATAATGTATCGTAAATAAATAAATGTTCTTCCTTAAAATACATGGTGCATAAGTGTGTACACCCCTATGTTAAATTCCCATAGAGGCAGGCAGATTTTTATTTTTAAGTATTTTTTTTAAATTAATTTTTAGGATACTATGCATCCTGATAAAGTTCCCTTGGCCTTTGGAATTAAAATAGCCCCACATCATCACATAGCCTTCACCATACCTAGAGATTGGCATGGTTTTATTTCAGTTAGCCTAAAAGCTAGTTTGATTTGCATTGAGAGATGATCTTATGGAAAGTACTCCATGCCAATCTCTAGGTATGGTGAAGGCTATGTGATGATGTGGGGCTATTTTAATTCCAAAGGCCAAGGGAACTTTATCAGGATGCATAGTATCCTAAAAATTAATAATAAAAAAATACTTAAAAATAAAAATCTGCCTGCCTCTATGGGAATTTAACATAGGGGTGTACACACTTATGCACCATGTATTTTAAGGAAGAACATTTATTTATTTACGATATTTTATTTTTTATTCCTCTTTTTAGTCAACTTTAGCATGGGTGTATTAACTTATGCATTGCACTGTATGTATATATATATATATATATATATATATATATATATATATATATATATATATATATATATATATATATAAAATATTATTATTATTTTATTATTATTATTATTATTATTATTATTATTATTATTATTATTATATATAATATAAATTATATAAAATTATATAAAATAAATTATTATTATTTTTACCTGGGGCCTAAACCTTAGATGTCATATTCAATTTGACGCAAATGAAAGCAAAGTTGCAAATAAACCAATAAACTAATATAATAAACTTAATCTTATATAGAGCCTTTAAAAACAGCTTCTCAAAAGCACTGTACATAAGACAAACAATACATAAAACAATGAATAAAATAATACAAAATTATATCAGAACAAAAACCAGCAAGTATAAGCTGGTCTACGAAAAATTTCTTAAGTTGAGGAGCTTTAAAAATCCAAAACGTCTGAGCTTCTCCAAGTTCAAGAGGAAGAGAGTTCCAAAGAATAGGAGCAAAAGAAGAAAAAGACCTGAAACCCTTTGATTTTAAACAGGTTTGAGGAACAGATGATTCAAGAAGACTGAATCATTAAAAAGTCTATCAGCAATACCAGAACACTCGTTGCAACTTGCCATGGTTTCATAAAACAGTTTGTAAAGAAACATCCTCAATGACTAAATCCTATCAGACCAGCAGTTCTCAAGAATCTTGACAAGACAACAGTCATTTCCTGAATCTGACAGTAATTGTGAATGACAATACAACCATTATTCATCTGATCATTAATCATTAATCTAAGGAGAGTCTCAGGTATTTCACATCCTTAAGATCATCCCCAGTATTTCCTGTTCTTGTGTTTTGGTGCTATTATTCACAAAGTCTTCAATTACAGAAGATTTACACTGTAAATTACTATCATTAATTCATAGCATAATTCGGTCAATTTGCACAATTAACCTGAAGACTATGAATACTTCAATTAAACGTCCAGTGAGAAAAATAAATAAAAAATAATATATATAAAACGCACACCACATTAAATTAAAATTAATACATGTGTGTATTAATAATTTTACCATATCATATCAAAATTGTAAAAATATAAGTCAAAATATTACAAGATCTTGATGGAAAATGCTGTGATGTTATTTCCATCAAGAGGTGCATCAGTTTTTGGTCAAGATCTTGTATTGACAATGCAAGAGTCCAGCACTCTGTAAAGTCTCCTCCAGCACATCCCAAAGACATTTTTAATGAATTTAAGGTCTGGACTCAGAGGTGCCAATTCATGTGTGAAAATGATTATTCACGCTCCCTCCCAATCATTCTTTCACAATTTGAGCCTGATGAATCTTGACATTGTCATCCTGGAATATGGCCATGATGTATGGAGGCAAATCAGTCTCATTAATTATTCACGCAACAAACATGATTCATACATGCGTAAACAATTTCACATGCATTAAACCTAATTCACGTAACCCCCCAAAAAAAATTTCACGTGCGTGAAAACAAAAAAAATTCACAAAAATCAATTCACATGCGCAAAATAAAATTATATATTCGTAAAATATATTTCACAAATGCAAAACACAATTCGTAGAAATACAACTGTGCACAAAAACCTTTGAATGTTTAAAATGTACGAGTTTATCCTTGAATGTGAATGTGCAAATCGTCATTCACGTGTGTGAATCACCTTGGATGTGTGTGTGTGTTTTTGAGACTTTCCTGACAGCACAATCCACCTACACAGATGAGTCGTACTCTTTAGCCAATCAGATTTAAGCTTATCAATCGACCAATCAGTATCATGTGAGGGCGGGCCTACCTCCATGTTACGTCATCAGCTTTCGACCAGTTCATGGCTAAGCAGAGGTATGTGCAGTTGAACGGTTCAATTCTGTGTTTACTGAAGTTAAAAAGGTTAGAGATCAGTTGAAGCAATAGTTTATGAACAATTGTTTAGTCCACATGTAAACATAAACATTTATTGTTAGTATTGACGGATTTTCATGTCCTGTGCTGTCCACCACACACATTAATGTAGGCATAGGAGACATGTTTTGTTTTAAGCTGCATATATTATGTAGTTTTATTGTTTCAGATTTCCGAGACAGATGTATATCAGGCATATCAGATATTGGTCTAATATTTAAAATAGTAAAAACCTATAGTACAAGAGGTGCAGACAGAGGACAAGGGATATTAAGTAATGGTATTTGAATAGAGTTTACTGAGTAATCTCAGTTGCATAATCTTAATTGTCTTCTCTATGATAAGTATACCTTTGTCTGATCATCATAAAATCAGATTCGCCTGTTTTAGGCCTACTAGGCAAAGTAAAAATTAATGCTTCACAATATTGTCCTGTGACTCTAAAAATCTTGAGATGACAATACAGCACAAAACATAAGGAAATAAATGTTGAATATATTGGTAACACTTTACAATAAGGTTCATTAGTTAACATTAGTTAATGTATTAACTAACCATGAGCAATACATTTGCTGCTGTGTTTGTTAGTCTTTGTTAACATTGGTTAAAAATACAGCTGTTCATTGTTAGTTCACAGTGCATTAACTAATGTTAACAAGATGTTAATGAAGTTTTAGTAAATTAGTAAATTGAAGTATTGAAATTAACATTAACAAAAAAATAATAAATAATGTATACATGCAGGTTATTATTAGTTCATGTTAACTAATGAAATGTTATTGTAAAGTGTTACCAAGACATTAATACAAAAAAATAAAGTATAAAAGAGAATAAAGAAACAACATGAATTAAGATGTTTGAGACTGCTATCCAGATGTCATGCCAAAGGGGAGTAATCCTGAAAAATGCAGGGAAACAACAAGTGTTTAATAATTTAACAACACAAATGGCAAATTAACACTGAGCGCTCATTAAAATATAGGTCTATATACTATTTAAAGAACAATCTCGATGAGGCCAGTTCTAAGAGAGCTAGGGTGGGATTGTTTTGCACTCATTAGCGTGATTGTTGTAGCTGTGAGAGCTGTCTGTACCTGCAGCTAAAATACAACAGAACAAGCGTCATTCTACTTCATTTTTGATACGATATGGGACATCTGATTACCACAACACTTGCTTATATCAGTAAATAGTTCATAAACTATTGCTTCAACTGATTTCTAACTTTTTTAACTTTAGTAAACACAGACATACCCACATACCTCTGATTACCCATAGACTGGTCGAAAGCTGATGATGTAACATGGAGGTAGGCCCGCCCTCACATGATACTGATTGGTCGATTGATAAGCTTAAATCTGATTGGCTAAAGAGTACGACTCATCATTTTTATACATACTTTGACTTGTAACTTAATTAAACTCTCAGTATAATTTCTCAATACATTTTATACTTCTGTTTAACTGTAGATGTAATTCTAATATTCAGTCAAAAAACTGCCCCCACAATGTCACAGAAATTCATTCAGTTTGATCTTTAACAACAGCACTTACGAAATTACTACCCACATGTGTGCAGAATATAAGATAGAGGTGAGCCCTCAAACCCAGCATTCCTGAATGACAGCCCGTCAATACACATTCTGTTTCCAAACATTATTAAAAATGAGACGGCGTTATGCCGAGGGGTCTCGAGAGGAAGATTCGTAAAACCAAGTGTGGGAATTCCAGCTGATTTCTGAGATAAAGAAACCAGCAGGAACACAGAGCGCCTGCTATATACATAATCAGATATCTGAAAGGCTCATATCTATACCTGCATACACAATCCCAGACAAATGAATACTAGTGAAAGACCGTCAGAAGGACAGAGGGAAAACAAATGGGGGATGAGGAAGGAAAGGGACTGAAATAGAGAAGACTAATGTAATTTAATCTTGAACATTGTGCTGCTCATCATATTTCAGATTGGATCTTCACCCAGCTGAAGGGTAGAGGTGTGTTTGACTCAAATTAAATTTCAGCTGGAAATTTGTTCTTTGTTCAGGGCAGGCACTGGTTTCAGTCTGTACAACTAAGTTAACTGTCTGTTTTGTTTGAATGACCCATAATCAGAGTTTAATTTGTCCTTTGGGTCATCTCATATTTTTTTTTTTTTTCTTGTCATTACATTTTTCTTCCTGCAGGTTCACGTTTTTGTGCCAAAACAGTCTTTATTTTGTTTTCATGACCATTTTCAACCCTCCCACTGACCCTTTTTGCTACACACAGCCAGGAACAGCACAAGGTTTGGCACTGACTTTCCAACATTTTAATGTTAGTTTTAGTTGTTCTGTTGTCTAGGAATTATAGTATTTACCCAACTTCTCTCACCGTGACTGCATGGACCACATTGTTGAACAGACATCTTTGACGTAAAAATGGTTATGACCATTTGTTAATGTTTTGGTTTTCTGAGTTTTAAAAAAAATGCTCTTTTCGGACTGGACAGGTGGTTTCGTAGTTCTTATAATAATATTTTAAAATAGAGAACAGCCATCTTCTCTTTCTAGCAGAAGAATTTTGTATGGAAGCCTATTTCATTCAAAATAAAAATGAATTGTAATTGTTCATTTATGTTTATATAATTGTTTACATCTCACAATCTGACTTTATATCTCGCTATTACAGATGTATATCTCAACAACATGATTTTTTACCTCTCTCAGTTACCTTTTGCGTTTTTCTCCAAGGCAGAAACAGACTTCAATACTTTTGCATCCACCCTTCAGACGCCGATCTCTCATGTCAACGAAAACATATTTAACTGAAGAATTTGAGACCAAGAAAACAAATCAGATGGCCTGGCAGGGAAAAAAAAAACCACTGCCTGCAGCACTTTTAGTCTTTTCTTTCATGTAACTGCTGCCGCCTTCTCTTTCTCTTTCACTCTCCTTCTAATTCTCTCTCACACACAATGTTCTTCTCTCCACCCCAGCCCAGAGGTGCCCACCCGAAACCTTAAAAACACCAGAGAGGTTAAAGGTCATGCATTTTGGTGATATGTGCTTTTGTTCAATTGGTTCGTGAGAAAAAGAGTCCTAGAAACCGGGAAGGACATGTCAAATCAGTGTGTATGCCATCACACTGACCTCAGGTCAGTGTTAATGAGAGGTCAAGCCTGGTAGAGGAGCTGATTACAAAGAAGGGAGGAGAGAATGGAGGTCAAATATGTTTTTTGCCAGTAAAGTGTAAGTATCTGACAATGATGCTCATTTTTAGTCTAGATCTAATAATGTATTAAATATATATATATATATATATATATATATATAACATTTTCAAGGATAAAAAATGTCAGGGGGATAAAACTGGCCAAAATTTGTCATTGTACATAAACTTAATGATGTTTATGAATTAATAATTCAATATATTCGTTAAAACAATACTTTTACCCTTGAAAATATATATAAAAGCTTTTTTTTTTTTTTTGAAAATGGAATAACAGTTTTTAAAAGCAAATAAAACCAAGATGAATTTCATCAAAGGGCATTTTCCCCTTTTCTTTATCAAGGACATTAAATGTAATTCACCCAGTTATACATTTTAAAGTTTGCAAAGCTTCTTATTCATGCCAGCAGTTTGCAGTTCTTTAATTCATGGCTTCACTTCAGAGTCCCATGTGAATAATGTGGGCTAAACAAGATCCCTGCATGCTAGATGGTCTGTGAAAACAACTTCTTTTAACATGCTAACCGTAGAGCGCTTTGAAGATTAAAAGCTGTTTACGGTTAAATTGCACTTTGGTTTTGCTCTGGGTTTGATAAAGCTCTCATGGTCTGCTAAAACAGGAGGAGCATGACTCCTTTGAAGATATGTGGGCATATGGCTTATCAAAAATTCAAAAATAAGATTAAAACAAGTTTTGGCATTCCTGGTAAAATTGTGGAGAAAGTGGGGAAAACAGCGATTCTGTGAAATCGTCTTTGCTGAAAGATTCAAAAGGATGAAATTCTTTGGGATTCTTGTAGGAGGACGAGATGTAAAGCAGCACTTGATGAGATTATGTGGGGGAAAAAAGCTTCCACGCCATGATTTCCACATGCCTCGAGTCTCTCTGTGACACCAATCTGAGCATCATAACTCAATCATTCAGCTATTCAAGACCAGTCATAATTATAACTCATTAAAATTCAGTATTCAGCTCTGATATTGATTGTGTCAGCTAAAAGGGCTTTTGTCAGTTTCTAAATGGCCAAAGGATTTCCTTTAGAATCAAATCTGTTTCAGGGTTTTTTTTTTGTGTTTTTTTCAGGCAAAGGTGTTGAATTTTATCTTTTGAATGAATGAATGAATGAATTTCATTCAATCTCTAAAGCCGTAATCTATTCTGCCTTATCATACGCCAATATCACGCAAATTAATAAGGGGTGATAATTCAATTGGAAAAAAATGTATTTTCTCTCACAGATTCACAATCCTACCAATACAACCCAGAGACACGGCACACTAAATATGCCATTGTGACATCAGCATTTCCATAGCAACAGCTCAAACGATTTTCCTTTTGTTCACAATACTTAAATGGAAGGTTGGATTATCCACTTTCCCTCTAAAGTGTAATTTTTTTTAATAAATAAAAGGAAAAATCAAGCCCCTGTGTGATTTGTTTTGAAATTTTACATGCAGATGAAGGTGCGAAGAGGATATAAGCGGCTGTGGAAATATTTTGGAATCATTTGGAAGCCTTTTTATTTATATTAAACCTGATCTTATATGAAATGAGAGTCAAAAAACATTATTGCTACTAAATATGACTGGTAATTAACAGTAATGTGATTTTTAACAAAATATGATATGTACTGTTTTGATTTTGCCAAGTATCTCATTGGTAACAGGAATTAGCATTTATGCTAACACATTCATTCACAGTATCTAATTGGTAACAGCCACTAGCACGTATGCTAATGCACATTCATTACCAATGCAATTTGAGTTACTTTAGATAATGGACACGTACAATTAAACAGAAGTAAAACTGCCAACCTATGAAACAGATTCTGTGGTCTCGCTTTGGGAGTAACTAACACAAGTTGCCAGTGATGTCAATGTCCATGCAACACATTCCAGTACAGCACCATGTGATAATGCCTTGTTAGGTACCTCAAATCTCCATATCCTGTACTAAAAAGACCAGTGCAGAGGCCAACTGATTTGAACCTGCATGGCCTCTTCAGAATGGTATTAACACACATTAACATTTCACATTTGTGAGGCATTTCACAAGGTGAGTTTTTCAGCTTGAAGAAAGCAGACTGCATGAGTGTATGAGCTTTAGTGATAACAGTCATAAAAGCATTGCTCTTTTTAAGCATGGATTATGGACTGCAGCTTTATGAACACAGACTACATGACCTAATTCAAATGTGAAGTCTAATTCAGTGAGTGAATGAGCCACGGCTATAGTATGAAGACAGATAGACATTACAAAATAAATCTGTCATCTGTTCTCTATAGCTCCAACATAAAACAACTCATTTTCTTTCCTTTTCACCTCTTTATATTGGACTATTGCTCATTTTTCTGTTTTGTAGGAACATTGCCAACTTACCAGACATCATTAACTAATGAATTGTTTGTTTCAAACACAAGCATCTCATGGAGGAATTGTGATCCACTCTGCATTATGCAACAAAAAGCATATGTTATTAGAATTGAGTCTCTCTTTCAACTTGCATACAGATCCAAACACATGCATAAGGATGACTAGAATAAACCATAACACTGTATATTTATTGCTTATATATATATATATATATATATATTATGGATCATGAAGATACACAAATTCCTCTGGAACATGCATCCACTAACACAGGCAAACAACACAGTGATTGACATGTTTAAAATCATGTCCTGAATATGCATGTGCACCATATTACAAACCTAATCAAGCCAAATATTGCCTTTAAATGCATTTGGAACTTAATTTCCATGTTAAAGTTCTTCAAAGAAAGTCATACAGGTTTGGAACAACAACAACATAAGGATGAGTGAATGATGACCATTTTCATTTATGGACAAACTAAACAGTCAATATGAAAGAGATACTGAAAATGAATCAGCCGTCCCATTAAACACACACACACACACTCACGTCCCATTCCCAAACGTCCTGAATGGGAAATGCATTGAAGAGACAGTGATGTCATGCTGTGGATCAATATGATGAAGGTCTTAATGTAATTCAGCTGGAATGGTACAGACAGCACTGAAGGGCGTATTTGACTGCGGCTGAAGCTTTCCCTTTAACACACACACACACTTACAGATTGTCTTATGTGTACACGCACACACTTAGCCAAATGTGCTCATGTGTCCGAATGATCTGGTCGGGGTCATGTGTCTGAGTGCAGTGCCCTGATTGTTCGATGATCTCACCTCCAAGGTCTTCAATATGAGATAGAACAGATAAGTGTGGGTGCGCGTATTAGCATGATGTGGGTTTAGCGTTTAAATTCGCCAGTGTATTAAAAAATTAAAATTATTAAAAAAGCACTTTTTTCTACTGCCATAAAAGACAAATGGTTTCTGTCATACCTCTCCCTCTCTTGCTCATCATTACATCATCCATTTCAAATATTTATTAACAAGTGTGTCATGCTAGCCAACCAGTGTACATCTGTGAAAGAGAAAATGAGAGAGTGCGTCTAAGTAAAAAGGAGAGAAAGCAAATAACAAAATGAGTGTAAATTTTTAAAGGAGGGTCTGTTTGCTGATCGGTCAGTTAATCTCTTGACTTTGTTTCAACACAAAGCAAAAACACAAGTCATATTAGCTCTGTTCTGAAACATAACAAGTTATCAGTGTCTACTGCCTATAGGTGTCCTAATCATAAAACCTCATAAGAAACTACTTAGGTAACATACATAGGCATCGATTACGTTCAAATTGTTCTGCTCAAGTGAGACATGACTCCAATAGAGTTTTATGTAGTATGTAAACAAAGTGATGCGCTATAAGCATACAAAAGACCACACACTCTTAAATATTGGGCAAATCTCCCACTTAAAATTACATTTAAACTATTTTAATTAAAACTTTTCAGTATTTAATGACAAATTGAATCTGCATTTTGGTTAACTTGTCCACCAATTTCTTTCACTAAGCTAGTCGCAATGCATTCTAGACTGCTTTTTTTTTCAGGAAGGATGTATGTGATGTTGTCAACTCACGCTCATGGCAATTTGTAACTGTTACGTTTTGGCGAATTGGTGGCTAATTCATGTGAATTTGTATGTTTCCGTGCAAACTGGAAGTTTGGAAGAATTGATGAATTCAGGAGTGTGTTTTTGATGCGCAACATGCTGTTTAATTAGGTAGCTTACAAGGTTTTGAAACAAAACAACTGTTTATGTATGGAGTAGGCGTTGAATGAATAAAAAGTGCAGCATGTTTTCTTGCTTTAAGCTGTTTCTCTTTCACAGCCTCTGCTTTCCTGACTGTTCTGTTCCAGCTGAACAGAATGTATAATACGCTTTCTCATGCCATTTACATTAGAGGAACACTGTAGGTGTAAGGGTGGGGGATAACTGGAAATGACCTTCACACTGTCAGGCGGCAATAAGACAACCGCTGTTTTCCACACGAGCTGCACTAGTTACAAAAAAAATGGTGCAATGAAGTTTGTATTTATGAGTTACGATGTAAGGTGTGTTCAGTTCACTTTGGTTGGAGTATGCTGTTGTACCAGTTCTACAAAAAATACAGCAAGATTATTTTTTAATGCTACTTATACAAAATGTATATGTATATATACATCTATATACCATGTTTTCTCACTGAGAGTTTTCTACTCGTAATTATGATTTTATGGTGGCATTCAACTAATGAATATGGCATGACTTGAATGCACCATTAAACCAACCTAAGTTTGTAGGGCTTAAGTGCCCAAAAACCCTCTGAAACCAGCAAACCAAACCAGCCTGACCTGGCTGTGAGACCAACTAGGACCAGCAAACCAGCTTAGACCGGTTTAAATGTTGTTGTTGTTTTAGCAGAGTGGATTGCATGAAACTCCAAATTAATTGATGGCAATAGTTTGATGTTAGCATGTTGCTAAGCTAATTATGACAAATATAAAAGCATATGACCAATATAAAGCTTGTTATTTAAAAGGGCACATCAACTAAGACTAACTAGCTTCCAGTGAAATGTATTTTTCCACAGGGTGGATTCTGTCTGAGCTATAAACAATTTTCAAGGGGGGTGGCTGGCGGTCTTTGTCACCGTCCTAGAAAGAGATCTCATGCCCTGCCATCTGAAAGCCCCCTTTCTTCAGCCAGTGGTAGGAGAAACGATGGCTGTGTCACATCATTCTTCCCAGTCCAAAAGCCAGCTCTTAACTCTCACAAGCCAAGAGACATGAAAAGACCCTCTCAAAAGAACAGGGTTACAGTTCAGAGTGGCAGGACCTTCCAGAGGTCTTCATTGACCGGCGCAGCAGACAACAACAATGACTGTCTGTGACACCAAAACACCCTCGCCTTTCCTTTACGGCCACCACATTTACATAGTCCACCACCCCCAGCACACATACACACACAGACGCTCGCACACACACACATCTGTAGTAACAATGGCCGCCTTTGCTCATGGCCCCCACAGGCCTTCTGCCTCTCAATAGCCTGGTTATACCACCAGCCAAATACCCTCCTCCTAATAGTACATTCACACACATAAACAGAAGTCTGATAACCAGGCACAGCTGGCACTATGAAAAACATGTGGGCACGAGACAAAAATTGTGACTTAAAAGCAAAAGACCTATTGTCAACATGCTAGAGATCCGGACTTATTAGAGAAACAAGAGGGAAAAAAAGAAAGAATTTAAAGACAGAAAGCTAATCGCTAATAGCTAATCATGCTAGTTCTTCTTTCACTTGAAGAAACCGTGAATTTCTGAAGATTTCAACAAACACATACATAGCGTATGGAAAATCTCGAGCACATTTGTAAGAGGAACTAAGACGTAGCGCAGACACTTTCAGTTCCTTGTTTGTCTATTTTACTCACAAGCACATGTAGAAACACGAACCTTAGCTATAGCATAACAACAAACTTGGAAACCTGAGATCTAGGGGAGTGATGCGCATGAAGTGACATTTGTTATATTTCCTCATCATCCCAAAACAATCTTGTAAGCTGATTAGTGTCAATGCAAAGTTCGTTTTTTATGGCTGATATTATCATCTGTGTTTGTTTTTGCTATAGGCCAAGACCTGCAACACGGAGATGAAAAACAGCCTGAGGGCATCGACCACAATGCCGTTCCAAACACACCCACTTGTACGGCTTCATATGACTCTACAGACCGAATAAACAACATACTGCACCAAAAACATCTCTATTAGAGAAAGAAAGCGGTTAAAAAATAAAAAAATAAAAACGGCAACTTTCATCAAGCCCACACAGGCCTCATCACAAAGCAAAACAGGCAGATAAGATAGTTTGTTTGATGCTTTTAAGTCACATATGGGCCAGTATTGAGGAAAGGCTCTTCCATGCTGGAGAAAAAAAAACAGCCTGTTAAAAACAACCAGTTTGCTGGTCTATGTTTGGTTCAAGCTGGTCTTAAAAATACCCTAAAACCAGTCACCAAACCAGCAAACATGCTTATGCTGGTTTATGATTAATTTATTTCAGCCGGGTTGTTTTTCTGGGTTCTAGTTTTTGTTTATTTCTCAGGCACAGGCACATACATGCATACCCATACAATAAACATTCAAGTCAAGTCACCTTCATTTATATAGCGCTTTTAACAATATAGATTGTTTCAAAGCAGCTTTACAGTGAGAATAGGAAATTAAAGTAACAGAGGTTGTTTTGGCTTTACGGCAGCTGCAAACTTGCAAAAATGCAAACAGCACCATCAGGACAACAGATCTTTTGCAAAAACAAGCCTCTAAGGGCAAACACCACTATACAAGGACTGCACATCTGTTGTGATGCGTTTTCTATTTTTTATTTTGTCATACAAAAAGCTGCCTAACAACCTTATCAGATAACTGCTAGCCGAGCGGCCCACGTCTCTTGCGATACCTGAATACCACTGGGTGTGGCGGCCCTGTCCGTGCTTGTATATCGCACCCCGAGGGGAAGAACAGGGACAATAATGGGTTTGCGTAGCCCAAACAGAGTTCTGCATAATATAAACACTGAAGGGGAGAAAAAACAGGAAGATGTGTGTTTTTCTGTATGGGTATTTTCAGGGTGTGAGAGCTGCTGAATCAGGGGGTTTTATTTGTTGCCATAACAGCCCTGACGGCTCTTCGCTTTCTGTGGAAAATTTACAGTTTTGAACACACCATGCAGCTTTCCACCACTGTGGGCTGGTTGTCGTTTAAAGTGGTGGTGATGTGTATGTGGGAAGACTGTAAAGGTATTTTGAAGATGAAAACATCCACCCATGAGTGTGTGAGTCATTGCACATGTGTGACAGACAGCTGGAATAAGCAGCTGTTCATCCGAGAGCTAAGCTAACCCACTCATGTGGCTGCTCACACACACACAGAGACACACACACACACACACACAATAGCTCCGTTCCATTGGGGAGCTTCAGTTTTGCTTTGTTGCTTAATGCAGTCTGGGAAAGTTGTGCGTTTGTTCATTACTACAACATGTCTTGCATTGAAGTCGGAAACATTACATGGAAGTAGCTTTAACGCAAAAGAATATTGTTGACAATAAGCCCATAACTACATCTGAATTCAAAATTATGAAACATATTTTATATTTTAGAGAGACACTTAGCCACTAGGGGGGATATTGTTGGTTGCAATGTATTCTGGGATTATAATTTGTCTGCAAAGGATACATATGATGCTGCCTTAGACTTCTAAAGGACTTTTCACACACAGAACACATTTTTGTATTCCACTGCACTGCATTTCCATTGCTTTTGCACTTTGACCTTTGCATTTGCATCTAATGCAGCATCTCGCGTATGGCACAGCGTTCTAGAAAAGCAAACCTCAAGTTAAAAGAACTTTTAAAAGATGTTTAAAGACCTTTAACTAACATTATTCAAAGCAAAAACGTGCTCTGTGTGAGACACTTTCTTTTGGCCAAATGAACTAAGAAAGCTTTGCATTACCACTCGAGGCAAACACAGCACTCAGTGTTTGTGTATATATCTCACATACACTGTCTATATGCAAACACATGCATGTGGATTCATAGCTCTCTCCGTTCTTTCTGCCCTCTCTTGGTTTTTGTCCCACAGCTGTTTTTTGAATGCATCTCTCTGACTTTAAATAAGCTTGAGGTCAGTGGTCCAAGACCGCCAGTGGCTCAACTGAACAGAGGGTCCCATTAAGGCCCGTAAGGCTCACAGCGCCCTGTCAGATGACATTTGACCTTCTGCAATGCTAATAATTCAGAGACTCAATCCTGCAATAGATTGGCTATCTGGTTTATAACCATTTCACAGCACTTAAAGAGAAATTCTTTGTATAAGCAGAGCAATTCAAAAAGTGTAATTTATGTGGAAAAAGACATTTAGCAAGAAACCAGTAAACATATCCATATAAATACTTCTGGCATGCAGGCACATTCGTAATTGTTCAACTCGGCAGCACATATATTTGGGTTTAGAGAATTTTTGGTGTTTACATCGCATTTTACAACATGCAAAAAGGCAATCAAGCATCTCTGCACACTGGTAATAAATTATAGTTGTTCATGTGCGGGTTCAGAAAGTGTGTGTACAAGTAGTTTGTAAGAGTATGGTAAGGACTGGTTAAGTATTGCACTTTTATACTCACACACATACACAAACAACTTATTTTTGACAGTTTGACACCTCCCAAGCTTTTAGCTTTCCATCTCAGCCAGAGCTGCTAGAGAGAACTGTGCTTTTCCAAACTGCTGGATCCAAATCAAACTCAACACCCTGCTTGTGTGTCAGCACTCATACATGCCATGAACACACCTGTCATGATTGCTCCAAAACACAGTGAAAAAGAACATAAGTGATTCAGCACTAAGGCGAAAAAAGCATAAAACACATCCTTACATGCAAGCGAGCAGAGCTGCTGGAACATCAACATGCCCACTTACAGCCAGACACTTCCAGGAAAACAGCACTTCCAGGCTTTGTTGCTACAACACTTAGATGGTCTAAAGCCTCTCCCTGAACAGGCCCCAAAACAATTACCATAAATACAGACATGCACGCACATACAAGTAGAGCCGCATGATTCTGGATAAATTGAGATTCGCGTTGTTGTTTTTTTTAAATAGAGATCATGATTCATCCACAATTCTGAATAGACAATTTAACAAAATAACATGTAATTTACTTGGTTCTGACAAAATGTTGATTGCTGCAGCAATTTGAATTAATCTTTTCTTTTTTTTTACATGAATGATTCAATGACTCACTCAAAGACTTCACTTGTTTCATTACTGGGTGAATCTGTGTTTTTTCACAAATCTCTTGAATGATTCAATGACAAATACATTTTTAACAGTCACTTGTCGCCACCTACTGGTGTAACAATGTAATTGATATCATCTTTATTTGAAGCATCAAGTTGCTTTCAATAGGTAATTTACTCTATTTTGATCGCTATCATAGACATCAGTGTTTATATCCAAAATATAATCTTTTATCCCAGTACTTCTGTGATAATTAGAATTATTGTAACACAGAAACAATGATACTGTGTGATTTGTGAAGCTGTTTCATGACAACTGCGCTCTCTGGCAGCGCCAAGGAAGATTCCCAATAGAATGTTCCTCTGTGATCAAAGGTTTAATAGACACAGAGGAATCGTTGTCATTTAGGAATAAGATTGTGCGGTGTGTTTGAATCGCGATATTTTGACAATTAATCCTGCAGCTCTATCTACAGGTTGTATTTTTTATTTATAACTTTTTGTATGCATATTTGCAGATAGATAGATAGATAGATAGATAGATCTAGAAGCACTTGATGGCACACCTATCTGCAGCATGCACCATACATACAACAAAACCTCTCTGTAAATTCAACTGCAGTCAAGTAATCAGCTCTTACACAACAGATTTAATGGTTCAGTCACCATAGTGATGTACAATCATTGTGTGAACCACAGAAGAAATGAATGGCTGCTGTAAGGGTGGAGATGGGTGGTACAGTTAATAAACGGGAAATGGTTTACATCACTCACAAAAGCCTATACAAACATCTTAAACTGATATACATGTCCTTTTTATCCTTCCTTTCTTTGTCTATCTTCCTGCACCTGGTGTGCCTAATATAATGCTGCTGTGAGGTGGGACACAAAAGTCACAATCCGCATCAGATCGCCATATGTTGGTTATCGTTCAGTGGCCCTAAAAAAAAAAAAGCCTCCAGCAATGGCTGATTGGATAATAAAATCCAAATAAAAACAGTCATTCTCTGATTTCCAGGTCAACACAAATTATACAAGGTTGCTTGACGGCCAACTGGATGAAACAGAAAAATTCACTGCCAGTTCCAACAGGTCTCAGCCCAAAATGAGAAACGGGAAAAGAGAAAATCTCTGGATGGAGTGACGTTCATATCAGCCCTCAAATGGCAAGACATGAGTCACAAAGTGATGAACTAATTTTGTCATGATTATCAAATCATCGAGAAGGACTGCACTATTCACCATAATTTCATATAAATTATGAAATTAATAAACAGAATCTAAATCAATAAAATCACTAAATTTCACAACCTGCTCATACTGCAAGCAAATATCAACATTAATATGGATTTTTCCATAATCATTCCTTGCTCCCACAAATCCTATGTGGGTTACAACCTAGCTTACTCACATGCTTATTGTTTGTCTCCAGTTTAGTCTAGCCTAGACTGATAGCACTGAATCAGCTGATGAACATACAATGACACTGACAAGATACTGGTCCACATGAAGACACACTCACACCTTTTTCCATTATATTGTTTGCAGTACATACCTTTTTCTCCTTTCTCAGATTTCAAGGTGTTCATAAGGTATTAGGCTCAAAACTGGAAATACCTCTTCGTACATGAATTTGATGCAATCCCACAGAGCATTGGTGTGAAACAAGGGCTCTATTTCTCTGAGATGGACGAGTGAAGAAGTCCATTAACACCTGCAAATGGCCACAAAGAAAAAACACAAGGTGACTAACTAAACTGGGACGTTAGTAGCATTACAATTATCGTATGTCAACCAGAAGAAGCGATGCTGACTTTCTCTCCTGTAAAACAAAAACAAATGTAGAATGTATACATTACCATAGTAGACCTTAGAAAAGTGACATGGAAAGACAGGGTTGCCATAGGCTACGTCTTCATTATCCATGACTTTCAGTCGGGATAAGAATTTGAAAACAAAACAAACAAACAACAACATTAAGTTCCGGTCCTCGAATTTGATTGGCTGAATGGCTGGGTCTTTTCACCGTTTGTTTGTCAGTGTTTGAACCTTCCCAAAAGGTGGATTTGTGGTGATTTAACACTTTTCTGCTGATAAATCGGTAATGCCAGTAGGTGGCGACAAATGATCTTTAATGAATGAGCCAATTTCTTAAATGATTCGTTTAAAACTACTGATTAATTCGGTTAAGTGAATCATTGAACGATTCATTTAGAACCACAGATTCATTCAGCAATTAAACACGTGAGTCATTGAATTATTCATTCGAAAGATTCGTTCAAAAACATGAATTATGCTGCCTTCACGTGCTATCGGAAATCTTCTAGGCTACTTCCCAGTTCTGAAGTCGTGATTACGAGCTCATCACATTAAAATTTTGACTTGTTCATGTCCAATTTTAACTACTAATATAGTATTTACGATTAGCCTATTCCAATAGCACTTGAAATCAGCGTAAATTTAGGAACAAAACAGCACTACAATATCTGGCAATATTGTGTCTAAAATAAGTGAAAGTTACTAAAAATGGACTTCTTGTTTAATGAACTGTTGTATAAAAGCAATCATACTTGATATCCAGAATAGGCCTACTAAATTATTTCTTGTTTACTGACCTATTTTATTTAAGCAATATCACACTTTTTAATTAGAACAACAGTAGGCTACTTGTGAAATTACTGAAATATTTTGTTGAGATTGCACTCACAAAGGGCAATTTCTAGCCAATAAATTATTTTAGAGCCGAGCATAACTGACTTTATAAATTTCCATGATGTATATTCTTAACTTTTGTGACATTATCATTACACATATTTACTGTTAATTTAGTCAGAAAGGCAAGTCTGCTGAAAGTGGGTGTATCTACATTCCTTGCATTCTGATGCTTCTATTACCTGAATTTTAGGTTAAGGGTTTAAATCAACAACCTCATTAGCGCTGAAACTAAAAACAAAGTTTTGTGTTACATTACATTAGGTGGAGGGAGTGGCTATAGAATTTACAGAAGCACTGTTACTCAAACATCAAATTTACAAATTGTAATTGTCAGAGGACATAATCCTGAGCTGAAAAGAGAAACTTAAACAGCTAAAACAACATGCAGTACAGCAGCTCAGTGATATGAGCACAAACGAAGAATTTAGTGGAATGTGCATTTGTTTTCCAGGTGGTTTCGACAGCATCAAACTATTCCTGTAAATATCTGCGTGATGCGGTGCGTTTTGTGCCAGACCCCTGAGTAAGAGATGAGCTCAGAGGTTTTGTGTGCGTGTGTTGATGAACATCAGTTCTGGATAATTTACATGTGATAAACAACTTTAATGTAAACCAGTCGAGCCCAGAGCTGTGGTTCTGAAGCTCTCACGCATGCTTTTCCATACACATATGGCAATGCCTCAAAGCCTATGGATCTAAGATGAAACAAAAAAAGGAAATTTCACACTGCATTACACTGTGAAGCTAAGATGAACTGAAAATATTTGAGCATTATGGGTAAAACAGCCTTCTGTTTACATGCCAGTGAGTTTGGAGTCTATTCCACACTGAACATCCTGGAGAGATGAATAGGGAACATGGAAGCATCTCACCATTTAGACTGTGATATGCAGAGAAAGCTGAAAGAACTTGTTTACCTCACACTTTCTCCACACAGCACAATGCTGTTCTACACAGCAGGCAAAGAATCATTTTACAGCCTGATTCTTTCCCAAAGGAGCCTTTACAGAGGCATCATTTCCCGAAAGCTATAATTATCCTTCCACTGCAGCAAATAACAATGAAAGAGAACAAGAAGGAGATGGAGACAGAGTGATACTTCCAACAAAAAGAATAAGAAACAGTGGCCTGCTATGACAAACAAAGCATGTGGGTATACTGGGAAAAAGAACCACAGTGTTAGCGTGTTAGCCAGGATTCATCTTTATTTGTATGGTAAACACATAGATGATTAGTTCCTTTTTAGCATGTGAAAACATCATGGGACTGGTTATAGCTTTATGGTTCAGAGTGCACATTGCTAATATTGCTAACAGTGTCTAAAAGTAGGCTAGTAGACTTCAGAACTCATGTTCTGATAAAGACTCTAAACGATTAAATGGTCTCGCCAGCCACCAAGTCAAACCACACCACAACACTTTCCAACCAGCCCCAATATTATCTTCAGTCTGAGTCTGCAAACAGGAGCCTGCCCCCATACCAAGCATCAAACTCATTTGCTTCCAGCCTACAAAAGAAAGATATGGCAGCCATTAATGTTAACATAAATCAGATTTAAACAATTGCGCAGTGTTTCCCAATTACAACACACTAAATCAAGGAAGAATTGTTATAATGGCAGAGATTTGTTAAGTCTGTGCTATAATAGCAAACACATGTGTAAAAGAGAGTGTTATGTTCGAAATGAGATACTAATTTACCACTCACTGATACAGTACAGTTTTTACTGGATACTGATAGTGATGTCACCTCATAAGATCAGTTGTCTACTTTTTAGTACAGTTTAGTTTAGTTAAGTTTAGTTTAGTTCATTTATTTAACAGGGACCATGCACAGCACAAATGTTGTGCCAGAATAGCTAGATATCTAATTTGCATCTGTAGTCCCTGAACAGGATGTGTGATCTGCTGCATACTACATATTTTAACAAATGTTGTAATCTGGGAGTAGAATAGTAGTAATCGGGTTAGAATAGCATTAGTCAGGTTTCCATTCACATATGTTTGTGCAAATTGGGATATTGCATAATGATGCTGTATGGATATGGATACAATTTGCTATATGTACATTAAAAAAAATTCTGCAATAATACTCTACAATGGAATCAGATTCATATTTGGGTATTCCACGCATACATACAATTTCCATGTAGTGCACACAGTACATACTATAGTAGTGTAGGAGTAGTAAGAATATATGTTATTCTGAACATGATAAATAATACAGCATTAGTCAGGTTTCCATTCACAAATTGGGATATTGCATAAAAATGAGGGATGGATGTGGATTAGAATTCCAAAATGTGCATAAATGCAAACATATTCTGTAAGAAGGCATGTACATAAACTACAATGGAGCACATTTAACAAATAAATTCCTAGATGTACTCTAAAAAAAAAAAAAACTGAATAGTTTGCCAAGATGATTGACTACTTTTACCTCCCAAAACGACTGACCTCATCACTTCCAGGATTACAGAAAACATGAAGTGCATCAGAGAATTTTGTTTGTCCACTCTAAATAGCAAGTAATTTATTTTATAAATTGAGTACAATGACTTCAGCTTTCATTTCCATTTTGCACCAATTTTCTCTGGAAGTGACTATTTTGTTCACATGAACACAGTGCTTTCGGTGCTTTCTTTGCTAATTATTTATTCTTTTCACATATATTAAAGGCACACTGTGAAGGAATTGTGTTTTTGTCAAACAGCGACCCCTAGAGTCGCTATGGAATACTTGCACTGTCGTAAATACCCCTCCACCCCCCCACCTCCCACCCTGTACACCGGTACCTGCATCGGGCATGGAATAGGCACAGATAGACTCCGAAGACATGATTATTGCAATTTATCATAATAGTTTGCAAATTGTACTTGTTTACACTATTTACAACCTCTACGTTAGGCTTATTTATGTCCTGATAATTATGTGAGATATTAAAAACTGTTCTCATGATAATCGCAAGAATCAACGTCAACAGCGTCGTCTGATATCCCTCAGGACTACGTGATAAATACACCTCACAACACCTGAGTTCAGCTGGCAAACTAGTTCGTGAGGCAAGCTATAAAACATAACGCAAAAAACACGTAAGAGAAACGAGTGTTTTTTTAGCAAGTCTGTTAACAGCTATGATAATCGAAAGCTAGCTAGACATATGTGGAAATTATTGGACTGGTCTAATTATCAGCAATAAATGAATGAACAGCATATAAAAAAAACATACTACAAGCAAGCGCAACAACATACAACATAGAATGCAAACAAGTTTACAAATAAGAGATTTATTTACTGGCCACTTCATGCGTTTTCTCAGATCGGATTTCTGATTTATCAAAACAATTTTATTTACAACTGGTCACATAAATGTGTTTTTGCGAAACGGATTTAAATCCGATCTTCAATTCCCGCGCTATATGCAGATTTAATGGAGTGCACGTCACCGAAAGCAACAGATATGAACAGCATTTTATTGATCATCAGCTAAAATTTCAAAATCAAAGACCGCAATAAGAGAGAGCGGCAACAGCCCTGGTAAGATCATTTCATTTCTTTACTTTTAATGATGATGACTGTGTGTTAAGCGTCTGCGACTTACTTTCACTTTGATTTGCGATAGTTTGCACGTTCTCTTGATGACTATGCTCAGTTGCTCATCTGCGGTGATGTGTGTTCCAGTAGCGTCGTCATATCTGTCTATAACATATAGCCTATAACACGCTCTCACACGTTTTTATTTTTAGTATTTTTGAGAGGAGTACAATTTACATATGTGGTTTCAACAACCAGATGCATTTACACTTGTCCAGTTTCGTCTGGAATGGGTCTCAGACCTCCTCCTGAAGTGGTTTGAGCGATCGGATTCAAATCCGTCTTGAATGCGTTTCGGAGGGCATTTACACCTGGTCTTTTCACGATCAGATAGCTATCCCATCTGAGAAAACGCATGAAGTGGCCAGGTGTAAACAGCCCCCATGACAAAAACATACGCACGAAAGCCGAAAACAAACGCTGGTTGGCCTCTCACGTCCAAATTTGACGAGGTGGTGGGGGAAGTGACGTATGCCGTAAAGCAGTCAAATTTTGTAGTTCTTTTTGTGCTCTGGTTACTACCCGAACCCCGAAGTTACATAGTGCCAGTAAAAGCGATACAGACCCCGTCAGGCTATGGCAGACGTGTCATTCAACCTATTGTAAGTCGATGTACCATCACAAGGGTCTTGGAAATATATATTATGAAGGTTGAAAAGTTTCACAGTGTGCCTTTAAATGTGCAACTTGAATGTAAACACGACATACTGTCCTGCATACAAATGTAGCTCATCCATACTGCATACAGAAAACTTAAAATTAACATTATAAATGCTATTGCTGGATTAGTAAGAATATGCTATTCCAAACATGTCACGACACTGAGCTAACTGCAGGGCCACATGTTGACACTGAGTGGAGGAGTTAAAGGATGGGAGGAGGTTTAGGAAAAATATACGTCCAACATGAAGGAGTGAAATCGCATGGATGAGAAGAAACTACGGGGTGCAGCTTCAGGTTAGAATCACACACCTGGACCTCCTCATAGAGGTGTATGCACAAGGCGCACAACCGTTCTTTTGTGCGAAATGTCTGGATTCTGTCACGGCCGTGAGAAAACATTCACTCCGCTGGGTGTTAGGGTCACTACATTCTACATGCGCCTTGGCAACACATTTCTGCAGTTCCCTGCAAACTAGCAATTCAGTTGTTTTCAATTTACTACTTGTTATGAGAAGATGGTTATCAGAGAGATTAAAACAACACGGCAGGATTTGCAGAATCAGACGCAAATCTTATCACAAACCCATCGCAGCTTGCAGAGTTTATTTCCTGGGCGGAAAATAGGATATTTACCCCATCACATCATGCACTGCATATCGCAACAATGCAATGCAAGACACCCAGCAAATGTGTTGGATTGGACCTCTGAAAGGGGATTTCCTGCTATGTTATGCTGGGAATTTATGCTGAAGTATTTTGCACACGGCCTTTCCCCGTTAAGGATTTTTTTTTGAGAATGTCAGTGCTAAAAGTGATTAAAAAAAGAGAAGTAAACACACAACGACACAATGATAAAAGCCAACATGAACAAAGTTTTATGCTGACAAAAGGAGATCCAAGTAATCTTAATTTATCATCCACAATGAGCATTTATACAGCAATGGATGGATCTGTATTTATTAACATCTCTCAATAGTAGCTCTGTGAACAAATCTGGCCATAGGCTACAGTTTAGTCTTGTCACCAGTCCAACCCACAGCACAAACTTATTGTCGTATAAGTACTTTTCATGGAATGCAATTCTAAAATCCTTTTACTCGCTTCTTACACAGATGCAAGCCATAAAATGACTTTTTCATTGGAAACATCTGAAAAACATTGCCAAAGCTTGGGCAAGACAGTGCACGCAAATGTTCATTTTCCTGTTTTGCAGACAGTCAGTTTTTTGCAACTCAAATGCCGTGCATGTATTAGCCAAATAGCATAAACTAATGTTAACAATATATATTTTTCAGTCAAAAACAAGAAAAACAATTACTATCCTGATTTGCACCTTAAAGGTACACAGAGTAATTTATGTTCAATGCAAAATGCAAAAGTTTTCAGTTGCCAAGAAATGCTCTCAGTCATGAATAATTTCTTCTATGGACGAAAATGTCCAATAACAGGGGTTAACAAGATAAAATGAGTAGTATTTCCAGTAGGCTGGTCATGTGATCTCAAAATGGCTGCCCCCATGAGGGGACCCACTGCATATAAAATAAAACTGCTTTTTTTAAGGCTACTGATCTGATTAGAAAGACTCGACTGGGGAAAGTTACTTTTAAAAGTAATGTGTTACAATATAGTGCGTTACTCCCTAAAAAGGAACTAATTGCGTTACTTGAAAAGTAATGTTATGTTACTTTTAAAAAAAAATCTCACTTGGACCGGGCTTTTTTGTTTGTTTTTTAATAACAAAAAAATACATATTGGAAAATGTAAAGGCCATTTCACGTCAAACATGGAATCAATGGCTGAATCCATAATCACCCCCTAAACCCACAATCACTATTCCCTACGTTAGTCCACTAATACAGTTCACTTAAAGGAGTGAATGAAAATGAGTGAGCGAATTCAGACAACCGTTGAGCGTACATCGGCTGTTGACTCATTATTGCGGTGCAATGTGGGATTGAATGAGCAATTACAATATGGTTTCAGACACCACTACAAATGGCTGTCCCCTCAAATAATGGCCTATTTGAGGGTATAGTGGGCGATTTTGGTTTCGGGAAGGAAATGCAAATTCACATCTGTACAGTGGATGGCACAGCTCAATCAAATGAAACATTTCATTGCAGATTTGCATGATATTCTGAGTTTGCAGTTCACTGTTTTTATTAATTTTGAGGAATACTGAATCTGTTTTTGTGCAAGTGAGATGAGTAGATGCTCACATTTAGTCTAGAACTACAAAATCCATCATATTCACACAGCGCACACAACGCCTCTGCACTTACTCCTGATTTCTCTCAACATGAGGACAGGACAGCTGTTAATACATAGGAGAACAAAGTAACCTGCATTACTTATTTGAAAAAGCAACTCTTTTGTAAATTTAAAAGTAATGTGTTACTTTATAGTTACTTGAAAAAGTAATCTGATGACGTACCTCGTGTTACTTGAAATGCCTAACCCCCAACACAGCTTGAATGTACATGATTTAAAAAAAAAAAAAAAAAAAAATCAAAAGTAGGCTACTATTCATTTTTGGTGTGATTAAAAAAAACAAAATGGCAAGGCAAGGTGACTATCAAATTACACATGATTGTATAAATGCCTGAAACAGTGCCGGGAGTGCCACATGTTCAACTTGCTAGAACAGACATTACAACAATGACCCATTTTCTGAAAGTGGCTTGTGAAATCACCATTTAGCTGCAGTCTTCCACTGATAAACAGCTGAATTCCAAGTATTATTTTGGGTACTGTTGAAAAAACAAAACTGAATCGAAAGAAATAGTCATGTTCGATTAGTTAACTTTACCCTCTCTTTGTGCCTGTAGCTACAGCTATTTAGTAGTTTCTTTGTTGACTTTTGGTTATGACGGTAATCTCAGGGATATAACCACAGAATATGGTGTCTTCCCAAACTTACACTTTCTCAGAATATGACTCATGACCTCAACATTGTTTTGAACTGAAAATCAGAAAAGCCTCAGGCTGAAACTAGGAAAAAGAGAAGTGGGAATTTTATACTCTCCTGCCATCCCCCCCAAAACCCCAAAAGCAAAGAGACAACACATTTGCCTATAAAGAACAGTTTGTTTAAAAGGACACAATGAACAGTACAGTCCCTTTATTCAAAGTCCAGCAAAGGATCTCCAGACCACGGCATGCAAGAAAACAGCTGACCATCCCAGCCATCCTGGGACCTCGCAGAACACAGGAGAGGAGGAGCAGTGGGTTCACATGGGACATGACCTAATACAGGGGGGTAAAACTAGGTTTAAGAAGGGGAGGGTATTATATGATCATGTCTGGGCAGGTTGACTGCAGACATACTTGCCATGCAGACTAGCATGAGGTTAAATTTCAGTTTAGGGATTATAATATCAGACATTTTCTTAGCATGGACTAGACAGTCAGCCAAAAAGCCAGTTAGCATTGCACAAATGATATCACGACAAAATCAATATGAATCGTAATCTTAAAAGCCATTAGTACTAGTAGAACATAACTTGAATACACGGGGACACACTCGGCTGATAAATGGAAAGTAAACATTTGTGCATTGTGACATTTATGGCCCATGGCAGGACTCAAGTGATCTGAGATTAGAAGCTCTCGCGAGAGACGCGTGAAGTCCTACTGAACGAATGTGTTTGTTTTTCCATTACGCGCAGTACAGACGCGATCAACGAGTTGGGCAACAGCGGCCTCTTGTGCTCATGTTAAACATTTTAAACATCCACGACGAGACAATGCACTATCCTCGCGATTACGTGATATGATCATCAGGGGTTTCATTAACCCTTTCCAAGGGACCTTCTAATATAAGGGTGTTTATAGACTTGTTTATTGCAAGGTCGCAGACATCGAGCATAAAAACATGTGTAAACACATCCGAAACAAACATACTTTATTGTATGTTCAGTCAAGTTGTAATTGTATTATGCAGAACATGAGAATTATTTTTAATTTAAGATACATAAACTTTGTTTTGAACAAATCTATTCTTTTAAAATGTGATTTCAAACTAAAATGTCATCACAAACTGCAATTAAACTACATAATTTAATAAATTATATTTTTAAACTAATATAAACATTTCATTAAATAAATGGTGGCACTTATACTAAATGTAAACAAATGAGACCTTATTGTAGGCTAATGTATTAACTAACATTGAGCAATACATTTGTTACAGCATTTATTAATGGTAGTTAAAAACTCATTCATTGTTAGCCCATGTTAGTTCTCAGTGCATTAATGATAACATATACATTTGATTTTAATAATGTTAATATTAAGATTGATTAATAAATACTGTAGAAGTATTGTTCATTGATATTTCATGTTAACTAAAGCATTTACTAATGTTAACTAATGAAACCTTATTGTAAAGTGTCACCAAAAAAATAAAATAAATAAATCTATATGAACCTGAACTGGAGCTAGTGTATGTAAACTTCAAAGGGACTTCTAGTTGAATAAAAACACCCATAAAGGAAGATAAACATAAGCATATGTAAAGATAAATTTATACGGAGATTAGCTATAATGAAAACCACATTACAAGAATCATAAGATTAAATGATAACCGTAGATGTGGAAACCAAAAAAAAAGAAATCAGAACATCAAAACATACAAACCTGTCAGCATTCTGACACCCTCTGATGCATATTGTAAGCTTACTTTCGTTCAAAACTCACATTTTAACAGAAAACCCGTTTAACCTGGGTTTTTACCCCCCTTCTCGTTATAAAGACTGCTTTTGCCATAAGTCACAAATCTGAAAGTTGTCAAACTGAGTGCAATAAGCAACTTCAGGAGATGAAAATTAGCGGAAGCCCAAGTTCTGTGAGACTGGTTTTAATAGAGGTAAACATCCCACACTATCTGCATTGACACTAACCTAAACAGCTAGACCAGCTGCAAACTTAAACCGCATTCACAGCTTTACTTGATGCACAAATGAAGCCATCACAGAAGTGAACTGCACATTTTTATTTCAGGCACAAGAGGGAGCAATTTTGGCCTAAACGCCTTCTCGGCGGAGTCAGTGTTCAACTTATTCACTCACAGTATTCCACAGACAAACACGCAGATTAGCACACATACACCCAAAACCCCAACAAGGCCACCAAGTCATTTTAAAGTGCTCAACATGTCAAGTATTACCAGAAAAAAAATCCTCCATTCTTGCAAAGCGATGTTTGTTCAACGACCCAAAAAACAGAAAGGCACCATGTTGCAGACTTTTGTATGGCTGGGAAACCTCTCTCTCTCTTTCTCTCATCTAAAGTGAACAGGCGAGAATACAGGGCCATCTAACAAGCACCAGAAGACGTTTCAGAATGTTAGGATTTCAGTTTAGTGCACACTAAATGCAGCTACTTTGGGTTACGGGTTTGTGCACCCAAGTACACATTAAAGACTTTCAAAACACTAAAAAAAAAAAAAAAAGAAAAAAAAAGTATATTAAATGATAATTAAATAAAAAGAACAACCCAGGTAAACCTATGTAAACGTTCACCAGCAAAACATCTTACATTAGCTTTAACACTGACTTTTGTACTATTGAACATCTTTCAAACATGCAGTTGCACCATGCGTAACCAAAAGCGCAATAAAGTGCAGAGTAGCTTTCAAAGAACATCCAAAATGCCCCATCCTCCCTTTTTGTGCCCATTTAGAGATAGATGTTCAGTCCTGGTACAGCAAGAAACCAGAGAAGGTGCTGTACTTCCAGCTGCTGCCGTAGATGGCGCCGCGGTGAAGCCGCAGCCACACCTGGTCACCCTGGAACAGCTGGAGGACAGCGTGATTGCTGGCGGTCTCGTGGTCCGGAGCGCCGTCATTGGCATACGCGGACACCATCACCTCTTCATTGCGCATGAGGTTGATGTACAGGGGCACGCTGATGGCAAGCTTCAGGATGTGGAAGATGAAGACGTAAGTGCCGGCGGCGGGACAGGTGAAACGGCCGCTGGTCGTGTCGAACATTTCGCCGAGGTTGGTGTGCAGAAGTTCGAAGGCGATCGGCTGATCCAGAGTGCCAGGGGCGAAGTTGGCCGCGCGGGCGGCGGAGAAAGCCACGCGGAGTTGGTTGAGCGGGTACACGTGTACGGGCATCATAGTGTGCGGGCCCTGGGGTGTGATGGGCACTTCCATTGGCGGGATGGAGAGAGTGTCACTGATTCCTGAGTCGAGCGGATACGCACCCTCCCGGTCTGGGCTGCTCACCTGAGAAGAGTCACTCCAACCAGCTTAAAGAGGGGAAGAGACAAAGACAGAACATCACTTCGATCTATTATGAGCCATTCCTCACCAGTGTTGGGGAAAGTTACTTTTAAAAAGTAATGCATTAAAATATTGCTTTACACCCTAAAAAAAAAAAAAAGAAAAAAAAAAAAGTGTAACTAATTGCATAGAAAAAGCGCATTGCGTTACTTTTTCCTCACCTGGGCTGGGCTTGCGTGTTTTTAAAAAAAATAATTATAATTTTTTTTTTTTAAAGTTCTTATTTGAAAAACTCAGATTTTGTTGTAAATATAAAATTAATGCTTTCCTTTACTGGTTACTTGAAAGTAATTGAATTACATAACTCACATTACTTTACCCCCAACACTTTTCCTCACATCTTAACTTAACAATATCAGTATTAAATATTTTTTTTTACAAAATAACAGTATGGGAGATTGTTCATACCATTGCTCCTTTGAGTTACTGTGCCTCCACCTCGTTTGAAGCTCTGCTGATACCCGTTTTCCTATTGGTAAAACAAAAATCACAACTGACCCAATATAATATATAATCTAAAATATTGCCTACAACACAACGAAAACAAAAATGATGAATTTTGCCGTTTATGTAACAAATGGCATTAGTAACCCTGACCTATAACAAACTATAATGGCTTAAACCCAAAAATAAATAAGATAAAGTAAACTAAAAGCATAAAATTATATAATATATAATGCCTACAGCACAATATAAATATAAAATGTACTGGTTTGTTCTTTATATAATACAACTTTAAATAAAAAAAAACTAAACATTACCTTTAATAGAATTTTTTTTAGATAGATAGATAGATAGATAGATAGATAGATATAGATATATATAGATATAGATATAAAACGCAATGCCTACAACACAACGTGAATATACATTGTTTTGGTGTTGACACTAAGCAAATAAAGTACATCAGTAAAAACAAACTTACTCTGGATACATAAACAGCAGATCCAGGGTCTCTGTGTGTCTGGGATATGAAGCCCCCTCCTGGAGAACGCATATTCACTCTGTACGCCTCATAACCACCTGGAAATAAGTCAGAAGGAAAGAAAAATGCAGGTTTTATACTATTAATCCAGGTCTGCTCCAAAGATAACTAGTATAGTAAATAGTATATAAAGTTTGTGCAAGAACAAGAGAATTCATGCATTGGCTCGGTGTTAAAGTTTAGAGCAGAAAATACATCACCATTACGTGATCTGCACACAATACAAAAAAAGAAAAAAAAGAAAGCCTAAGAGTGAAGGAGACCGAGGAAGAGGAAGGTACCTCTGTAGCCACCAGGTGATCTGTATGAGTGACCCAAACCCCTGCCTGCACGCGTCATACCTCTCGCTGTACCGCGGGGGTAACAGGACTGACTCAGACGAGACTGTGGCTGAGGGGTAGAGAACGCGGGACCAGCTGTACTGACCGGACACTCCAGCTGGTACTGGCCTTCTGCAAAAATGCATGATTAGAGAAACAAAATCTAACAGTGTGAGAGAGTGTGAATGTCACTAATCTGTAGGTCATGTTTTACCAATCTGTAGGTCATCTTCAGGTAGGTTGAGCTCAGGTGGCGTCTGGGTGCTTGCGGTGGAATAACTCTGGGTTTTGGCTGACGTGTAACTCAGATGCATAGACTCAGAGAACCCACTCTCATCTGACTTCATCCCCGAGCTCTCACTGATTGGCAAAGATGCCACGTTAAACACCTGATGAGGAGAGGAGAGGCTTCAGATAGGATGTTTTGCATTAAATGAAATGGAATTGATGTTAGGGTCATCTGAAGCATATGGAGATAAACAACATCCTCACAGAGTGGATGTTGTGGAAGTTGTTTTCTGCACTGATGGATCGGTGACTAGGTGGGGTTGTAAATGTCTGCGCAACCACAGAGGTTGATACTCCATTGCATAACATCTGCTTTCCTGCCTGACACATACAAAAAATAGTCAATCCCAGACAAGGTTTTAAAAGCACTGGATAGTCATTTCCATGGCACCATATGACATCTCCAGTCATTTAAATTTCCACTTGTAAACACTCATAGCCACAAAGTCTTCTAAATCTCCTGAGCTCAGGGTTAGAAACTTTTAAATCACCTTCTTGCAAGGCTGCAAATTTAAAGGGTAACTCTCGCCAAAATGCAACCTAGGGTATTTTTGTTAATCTACCCGAGGCAAACTTTCGTTTAAAAGCATAAATTAGAATGGAAACACCACTTAAGTTTGACCATATTTTAGTTTTCGGTCAAATTGACTTTTGAATGGGAGTGCTTGGGGCACTTCTATGATAGCATCAAAAATCGCTATTTTTAAAACACTAAGAAGGCTCGACAGAACATGAAACTTTGCTCGAAGTATCACCAGGGGCTCTACACATGAACTCGAGCATTGAGAACATTGCGTACACAGTTTACTCGCTGTGTTTCCATCCGCTGCATTTTGTCAGTCAAAAATAGTCGATCTCCGAATGCGAATGAACCGACTCTGAATTTTAGTATTGTTTCTTATGAGGATCCTTTTTCAAATACAAGGTCAATATTGATTTTCACTAATGACAAAAATTATCCGTGAATTTATATGGAACTAAGCTTTAGGACCTTTCCATCTTTACTCTCCTCCCCGTTACGTTGCATTTGGAGATTGACTATTTTTGACTGACAACATGGCTGCGGACGGAAACGCAGTGAGTGAGTTGTTCAAAATCTTTCTTTTTAGTAAACTGTGTAAACAAACAATGTTCTCAATGCTCGAGTTCATGTGTAGAGCCCCTGGTGATACTTCAAGCAAAGTTTCATGTTGTGTCGAGCCTTCTTAGTGTTTTAAAAATAGCGATTTTTGATGCCATCATAGTAGTGCCCCAAGCACTCCCATTCAAAAGGCAATTTGACCGAAAACGAAAATATGGTCAAACTTAAGTGGCGTTTCCATTCTAATTATGCTTTTACATGAAAGTTTGCCTCGGGTAGATTAACAAAAAGACCCTAGGTTGCATTTTGGCGAGAGTTACCCTTTAAAGGTCCCGTATTATGCCCCTTTTCACAAGATGTAAAATAAGTCTCTGATGTCCCCAGAGTGTGTATGTGAAGTTTTAGCTCAAAATACCCAACAGATCATTTTTTACAGCATGTTTAAATTGTCATTTTTTGGGGCTCAGAAAAACGTGCTGTTTTAGTGTGTGCCCTTTAAATGCAAATAAGCTGCTGCTGGACAACCCAGGGGGCGGAGCTTCATGAGCTCGCGCTCAGTCTGTCAGGACAATTTCATCTCACGGAATGATGATAATATCAGAAACACTCAGTAACGGTGTTCATTTCGAGTCGGACAATAATGCCTACAGAGTCAGAGTGCTGTATAGAGATGGAACAGGTATAGTTTAGTAGTTTAATTACGGTTATTATAACGTATTTGTCATCTGCTTGTATGTATCCATTATTTATTAATAGCCTACAAGTCTGCTGTTTCGGACCAGGTCCGAATGATGATCAAACATATACTGATGAGTTTAATAAAGTTTATTGTACATCACACAAAAGATGAAGCGTCAGTTTTACTTCAGAAAATCACCGTAAGAGCTGAGTAAACACAGTAAGTTATAAGAAGTGCGCAAGTACATAAACGAATTTCGGTAGAATTGAGGAAGCATTCCTGTGGGCGGAGGTTAATCAAAACTGTTCTACTGACGTCATTAAAGGAGGAAGTAGAGGGATGTAGTCCAAACGGGCCGTTCGATGTAGGCGACTTCTGTTAAATAAAATATCTCGCTTGGTATTGAACTTTGAGCTTTGAGCTTTATAATTTTACAGATATTATTTATACTCTAACAACATTACACACTAACTAAAGTTTGAAACATGGGATCACGAAGAACGGGACCTTTAAACTTAAAACTCAGATAATTACCATAGACAGTATGGATAATTACCTTCGAGTTTAAAAAGATTTATTTGGCCAAGTAAGGAATTTAGGCACCACAACATTAGTGTACAGTATCAAAACTGCCATTCATTTTGAGATTTGGTAAAGATTAGACTATTGGTATTTTAAAGATTAACTGTGATTAAAGATTAAAGTGAGCATTAGATGAAGGCAAAAGTAATCTAAACGTAAAAAGTGGAAATGAGAATATTAAATATCCAAATCAAATGTACGCAACTAAAACCTCTAAATAACATTTTTAAACCTTAAATTTGAACCTTCAAAATCTCAAAAAAAAAAAAAAAAAAAAAAAAAAAAATCCCCAGTTCAATCTCTGTAGGGTTTAGGAGCGCTCCGTTTAGCATGAATGAGAATTATTTGTCCGTGAAGTTCTTACCTGTACAGTGCTTTGATTTTCTAGAGGGACTGAGATGGAGGATCCCCTGCGGTACAGTGGAGGAGAGGTGAAGCCCTCACTTTGCTTCTAACAAACAACAGATACCATTACAGCATATTTAAGATTACAAGCCTTTTTGGTATCTTACATTCAATATATGTACCATCACAAAAAAAAAATCTTTACATGTGGCTTATCTTCATGGTGTAGATCTAGGTCAGAGCTGGTTATAGAACGGTCTCCATTTGACAGACAGCCTTTACCCTCTCCAGACAGCAGAATCTGTAATGGAGTGCTCTACGGTCACAACATGTCATATGCAGTCAGTCACAGAAAAGGCTGACCTCATTTTTATTGTTATACACAAAATAAGCTCTCATATCAAGTCAAACATGCTCACCAGCTGGGACGGAGGCAGACTATCTGATGGGCTTTTTGTCAGTTCCCTTTGTGCTGCATGTTAAAAGAAGCAGACTATCAATATCAGTTTAACACCATCCTAATCTTAATGTGCAACTTAAAGGGATAATTCACCCAAAAAATTAAAACTGTCATTTATTACTCTCCCTCATGCCTAAATTAAATCCGTTCGTCATATAAAGCGACCAATTCTCTTCAGAAAATTTGGACTAAACCACTATTCATATGGATTATTTTTAAGATCTCTCTATGAACATTTTGAAGTATCAAAATGTCAAAAAGACCTTCATTTGTGTTCCGAAGTCTTACGGGTTAGGAACGACGAGTGTTGAGCAATGACAGAATTTACATTTTTGGGAGAACGGTCTCTTCAATATGGAGCGCTCGTGTACCAAGAGGAGTAGAGCAGCCTGGAGATGGATGGCATCTCTTTGCACGACCGTTTACAGGTGAAGTTTCTCCATCCAGATGAGACTCCTGCGAACAGAATAGAGGAAAAGTCTCTGAACACTTACTTTTCTAAAAGATCTTTGTTTAAAAAAAAAATGGGAAAATTGAATTGAGTATCGTTGCGTTTTAATGTAAAAATCCCCTTTAAATGCATGCCTGCATGAAGCTGAATGAGCCAGAGATCTGGTCCATCAGAGTCTCCAGCTGCTGTTTACGCTGAACAGGGTCTTGCGGTAACGGAGATGGAGAGCTAAAGACTTCCACTGCGACAGGAGTCTGAGAGTATAAAGCATAAAAATAATGATTAAATTGCTTTGAAACAAATGAGTTTATGATGGATCTAAATAACTCACTGATTTGGAGTCCTGCTCCACCTTGGTCTTCTTTTGACGTTTCTAGAAGACAACACACACGTGAAGAGTTAGAAAAATGACCTTGTTACATATTAAACGGTTGCCCAACTGAGCTAATTGCCAACATGGAAGATCAGTCGTGCAAGCAGCAACTTTTAATGGGTTTTAAAACTACAGTCCGCAGAGCCCTAGGTGACCTTAGGGGTCCATACAATAATAAGAAAAAAATCCTCACAATTTAAAAAAATGTGCACTTTAAATTACATTTTTTATTAAAAAAATAATATTTGGATATGGTGAGGTAAACACTGTTATTTTCCAGATATTTTAATAATTTGTTCTGGTTGCATTTCCATTTTGGGGGTCCCACATAAATATTAAAATGAAAAGTAAATAAAAATAAAGATTTTCACCTCCTTGGGGTCAACCGTGGGTCTCTTCAGGATGTCTGTAGTCTTAGGAATCAATCCTGCTGCCCCTTTCCATGGCTTCTGTATGGGGGACTGAGAGGATACAGGAGGATCAGAAAGCTCCATTTCCCATGAGTCCGGTGGCTCCCTTTGCTTCATAGCCAAAAACTCATCCTTCCAGCTACGGGGCGAAGCCTTCTCATCCGGTCTATGCTCAGCGACGTTCGTTTCAGGTAGGTATCGTCTGTTAAGAAACTGGCATCATTCAGAAGTTACTGACTTGCTTGTGTTTCTCCAAAACACAGTTTATAGCGTTGAAGACTTAAGGATCAGGGTCACTTGTTTTTACCTCTTTGGGAGGCACTTCTTTTGAGCTCAGCTTCACCAGTGCTAAAACACAGAAATATAAATGGCATGTATTAGAGTAAAAGAATGGCTGCTGAAATTATTAAAAACTGGATGTTAAATTTGAATAAATCTCACTGGAGAGGTTACAAGGCCTAGATGGAGGGTCAGCCTTTACGGCCTCGGTCTTCTCTGGACTGTCAACTTTAGGAAGTGGTACGTGGTCAAAAAAGCCACAGTCCACTAGCTGAAGTAGCTTCTCCTTCATGTGCTTATCTGTGGAAAGACGACAGCGTTCACATTCAAAACATTTTGACTTTGTGCCCTCACAGCCCTATTAGCAAGTCTCAAACGCCCCTTCATCCACACAAATATATATATATATATATATATATATATATATATATATATATATATATATATATATATATATATATATATATATATATATATATATATATATATATATATATATATATATAAAAAAAGGTTATTTTTGCTGAATTACACGTACATAACAAAATATGCCTTGAAAAATACAATACATTTACCATTATTAATGGTAAAAACCAATATTGTGCAATGTATGCCATTTAATTTATTTATTAAATACTATATACCAGTGACTATTTATATAAAAATAAATCACTAGTATAAACAATTGGTAAAAAAAACAAAAATGTTAGTTCACCCAAAAATGAAAATTCTGTCAGTAATTACTCACCCTCATGTATAAATAATAAATAATGTATATATATATAGGAAGAGGGAAAAAAATCCTGGCTCATTAGATAACACGTGAAAAGCCATCAAATTAATTTGGCTATCAGAGAATGAGCTAGAAACTCACATGTCGAGCCAGCAACTGGTCTTTCTTTCCCTTCCAGCAGCTCAGAGTAAACAATAGCAGCCTGTTCCATCTGATCCTCTAAACTAGAGCAGGAAACAACAGGAAGACCATGTCACATCAACAGGCTGAATAGACATCAAATACAGTACTGTGATAGCATTAAAAATAACCAGCACCCACAGATACACATGTTGAGGACAACACAGTCAAGCCAGTAATTGCACAATAAATCAGAGTGGCTCTTGTATCATCCTGAAGTTTTTTGGGGTTTTTTACTGTACATTATCCCACTATTACACACCTGGCACATAAAATCAATATTTTTATACACTCAATATACGTTAAACACTTTTATATGAAAACGGTTTTAGTGGTTCAACAGACATAGACAATGTTGGAAATTAGTCCCCAATTATAAAGTTTAGTACTACACTTGATCACAGAATGTTGTTTTTGACCAATCAGAATCAAGAATCCAAGAGAGCCATGCACAAATACAAAAACAAAATACAAAAACCTTGACTATAGAGCGGAAGGTATTATCAGGTGTAGCACAAACCTCATCTTATGGTCTCGTTTGCATCCCAATAATGATGCCAGATCCAGCAAACTCTCCGTGTCCCGTGTGGTCAGATGACGGGAATGTTGTCTGGCGTTGCAGAAGTTCCTCCGGACGTCCTCTCTCTGCAGACTGTGGAGGACGTATTGCACCTGGAGAATCAAGCTCAGACGCTTCCTCTCTTGTTCGATCCTCATGATCTTCTCTTGGCGAACAACCTTCCGCTGAGCCTTCAACAACTACGGCGGAGAGCATCAGAAGATCCAGTGAACCATTCAGCACAATTCCATTCTGCTCAGTACTTTACAAATGCATAAGCCTTACATCTTGTGTGAGGGCACTAATGGTCTTCTGGAGCTCTTTGGCAAATGTAAGATTGTGGACAACCTCCTCGTACTTCCCCACAGCATCCTGCAACATTACCACACATCAGGGATCTTGAAACAAGCCCCATTTCCCAAAATGCAGCACAAAAAAAAAAAAAAAAAAAAAAAACGATTACCAGTTGGTCTTGATTCAGTTTTTCCCCCTTTTCCAGCCTCTCATTGTAGCTTTCCAGTTTCAGCTGTAAAAAACAAACAAAAAAAACTTTGTTTTGACAAGTCAGAAGGTCATTTAATGCTCTACGAGTAAAACAAAACCAATTCCATCCGACTACAATACAACTCATTCTTTCGTGCCATTTCTGCCCATATAACATAATTAAGGCACCTTCTTTTTCTCAATGTTACGGATCTTGTGCTTGAGGCAGATGAGGCCGTCCTCGATGTACTTCTCGTAGCCGTAGTAGGTGGTCGCGGCCGGGTTAAGGGCGAGCTGGAGGGCGGTGAGCACTCGAGGGGACCCGGATTTAGGGCTGTCCTGGTCATCATCCTTCTCCACGGTCAACGTCTCTATAGTCCGAGATGGTGACAGCTGAACCATGATCTTAGTCTCTCTGATAGACAGGGGAACGAATAGAAAGGTCACTATTGTGGAAAATAATAATAAAGACAGACTTACATGTTCAGAATGGAATAGTAATTACTTCTTACTGAATAATGTGCAGTATATACACCTTTATATTGCCCTAGCAATACATGTCACGAACAACACAGCGGTCATAAACTTTATACTGACACCTATTGGTATGAATGCAACATCACACAAACTCAGTTTATTTGCAGCCAATAGAGTTTGATAATATGGGGTCATGTGATCTCGACATGCATCTATGGTTCCACACATTTTTAAAATTCATAGAACCTTTCCACTGCACAAAAGATACTTTATTGTGGAAAAAGGTTCTTCAGAATATTAAAATACTCTTCACACGAAAAAAAAAAAAAAAAAAAAAAAATGGTTCTCCTATGGCATCACTGTGAAAAAACCCCTTTGGAACTGTATTTTAAAAGAGTGTGGATATGATGACCATGACCAGCCCTCCTTAATTAAACTTTAATACCACCAATACTGGTGTCTTATGTAGCCTAATTATGTATAATTTGTATGTACAATCAGATTATGTGTAAATTCCTCAGCATTATTTTAGTATCATTGAGATACTAGCCTAAGCCTACTATAGTTTTAGTTAATGAAAATTAGAAAATGACAAACTTCATTTTTAGTGAACAACCTAATTAAATATGTAAAGAAACTTTTAATGTATAATAACTCTTCCATGCCCGTGGTACATAAACTTGTTTTGCCTTTAAAATCATGTATATAGTGCCATATAATGTATCCTTGTTCATCATGCAAGGAGTTCAGTAACCCAATGGCAATACTGAAAAAGGAAATATCAGCAGACATATATTGAGAAGTTATGCACGAAAAGCAGCCTGAACACACTGTTTGATTACTGCATTATAAGCTAAACTCTGCCCATGTGTCTGGACATTCGCCAGTGCTCACCAACCATGACATGGCATTTACATGACAGACTGACAAATGCAACAACAAAAGGCGAATCACCCACGGAAATGCACTATGTAAAACCGTAATCATTTACTGTCAGCCATTTACAAATATTCAATAGAACGTCAAATGCAATTCTGGCGTCCATAAGCATAGGTTATGCATCCAGCATACCACCAAATCAAGCTACAATAACTTGCATTGCAAAAAGAGCAGCTGCAATATTGTAAAACGCAACTTTTAAAGCATTTATCCGACACGAGTTTGATGCTTTCCAGAATAATCCTCCCCAAACAGCATCGACGGGGTGCCACCACCCAAAATGACCGCGCAGGGAACGCAAATAAGTTGCTACAGGACGAATAAAAGCACAGATGCACGTGACAACATAACGCACAGATATCTCACCGACCTCATGCGTCTCTGCCGGTGTGTGAGTTTGTTTGCTGCGATTCAGATCGTTAGGATGACTAGGGTGGGAAGGCAGCTCATTTAGAGTCAAAAGCAAATGAGATAGCCTTTCGGTGAGCTGGAGGAAAGACGAAATAAAGCGGTGGGTAAACAGAGAGGACAGACAGCAGCAGCCTCTCACCTTTTTATGCCCTCGGAGAAGAGGAAACCCATCAGCTGGAGGAGCAATCATGACGTCACACAGCCAAACACACACACACACACACACACACAGACAGTCCCCTCGCGCAACCTCAGCACTCTCTCATCTATCTATCTATCTATCTATCTATCTATCTATCTATCTATCTATCTATCTATCTATCTATCTATCTATCTATCTATCTATCTATCTATCTATCTATCTATCTATCTGAGATTGTTTACTTGACTTCCCTTCATGCCCTAGAAAGGGTTCAAATATTGATATTTATGGTGTCACCATTTCAAATCTCATCATGTAAGGGGCATACATTTGTTGTTAAAAAAAAAAGTGTTAATTTAATGTTTGGGGTCGGTTATGCTCTCTTCAAGGCTGCATTTATTTGATCACAAATACAGTAAAAACAGTTCTATTGTAAAATAGTATTACAACTTAAAATTGTTTTCTGTTTGAATATATTTTAAAATGTATTTTACGTCAAAGTTGAATTTTCAGCATCATTACTCCAGTCTTCAGTGTCACATGATCCTTCAGGAATCATTCGAATATGCTGATTCGGTGCTCAAGAAATATTTCTTATTATTATCTGTTTATTATATGTCTTATTTATTACTATTATTATTATAATACACTTTTGATTAATTCAATGCATCCATGCTGAATGAAAATATTAATTTCTTCTTACTGACCCATGTATTTCATCATGCAGTTCATGTATTACCTAAACTGAACCCACAACCTTTGTGTTGCAAACACCATTCTTCATAGCCATTGTTACCTATATATCTAGCTTATTTAATGTTATTTATTGGTATGATCTATAGTTTTTGTATAAACAGCATGGCACAAACAATGCCAAGGTCATGGGTTCACTTCTCAAGGAATGCATGAGTTAGTAAAATGTCCTTCTTGAACGCAGTGTAAAAGTTGCTTTTAAAGCATCTGCCAAATGCATACATATATACACCAATGCACATAACCATCACAAGTTACATTTATTGAGGAACAAGTAAAAAGTACAATATGTAAAAAAATACAAAACCTGCTTCATATATCTCTAATAATGTGAATACAAAGTGCATAGCTACCATACATGCCTGTAGCGCTACAACTAAAGGACTAGGCTAAGGAAAGGTATGTGGGCATTAGACACCCTCAAACTAAAGTATAAAAATAATCAAATAAAATTGTTGTACTTAGGATACACACACAAACATATGTTTTTACAGCTATCCAGTCCTGAAGTTCTCCATAATGTTTAGTGAATCTCAGCCTACGATCTGTGACATGTGTAAAAGCATTTTCAGTCCATATTGCAGTGTTGTTAGGACAGACAGGTCAGTCCTACGACAAAATCTGATGAGACTTAAAAAGAAAAAGACCACAAAACAAATAAATATGAAATAAATAAGACAAAAGCGTATTCATCATAACCGTTGTTCAGTCTTACACATCTTATATTTACAAATAATGCCGTCATAGAGATGACACGATAGAAACCCCATATAGGTGCTTCAGCTGAAAGGATGTTACCACAAATACAGTCATATATGTCATTCCATGATATGGCATATTCACACTAAAGCCACAAGCTGCCACCATCAAAATACCCATTTCAAAACTGAGCAGATATTAAATAACAGATTAGATTACCCAGAGGGAGAAATTAAAATGAATGTGCAATTGAGTGTTTTGTGTGAAACAAATGAACTCTCTAGCGCCACCCCCTGGAATTCAACAGAAGTATGTTGTAAGTCAAAGTAATTTGTACAATCCAAGACAGAAATCACAAACGATAAAATAATAATAATAATAATAATAATAATAAAAACTGACAGGACAGGCATATTGGACCATAGGGGAATACTATGAAATATAGTATGAATACTCCTTATATGAAAGCTTATTACAGACTAGTAATTTATAATGAAAATGTACAAGCTGACGTTGATTTAGCTTTTTAGTATTTTGAAAAGAGTTTTCCCTGGAACATATGAACAAAAACATCTAAAACCAAAAACGGACAAAACGATAAGATCATGTGCACAGACACACACACAGACACACACAAAGCAGTATCTGTCATTGAACACTATTTACAAAAGGCAGAGAGGGAGAGAGATAGGGATATGAACACATCTATATACGATGATGACAGTATAAATAGCAAAATGTTGGGCTTTTTGGCTCTGAGTGAGACAATATTGAAAATATCCAATTCTAAAAAACATTTGAAGACAATTAAATCCCTGTCATAATTAAACGTCACTGTCATCTCAAAGTTGTAGTCAAACTCTGATTTCATTTTTGTTCTTTTCTTGCATTTATATAAAAATATATATTGGGACTGTCTCAAAAATTTGCCCAACTTATTGCAAAACAAAATTAAAAATCTCCTTAGAAGGCCATGCAAAATTCATGCAGATTTTCATCAAGACAATATTTTCCTTAGCGTTCATGCTCGACACTGATCTTTACCAAAAACCTTAAATCTACACTTTTGGATATTTACATTAGTACGCTGAATACAAGAGTGTTGATAACCAGGCATCATTTTTGGCTGGCCGTGCCCAGTCTGCTTCAGCACCGTAGAAATGCTGTCTGAGGAACAGTAAAACACTAGGCGTTGAGTTTGATGCCCATTAGTGGCTAAAACCTGCACTGAAATCAGGGTTTAAAAGTGACCATTCACCCAAAAAAAAAAAAAAAAAACTGCCATCATTTATTCACCTTCACATCATTAACTTTTCTTACATTAAACATGATGATCACAAAAATGTGATTTTTTTGAAGAATATCCTGCAATATTTTTTGCAAGTGAATGGGGACTGGCGCCATCAATCTTCAAACTGCGCCATAAAAGTTCCACGTCTGTCAAAAGTCATATGGACTACATTTAATCGCTGACATATGGCTTTAAAAAACTTGGAATATGGCACACAAGTCCATTTTTAAGATACTACTGTACTTTGGTGCTTTTTGTCATTTTGGAGTTTGACAACACTGTAAAAAATAGTTGCTGCATAAAATTAAGTACAATCAACTTGGATGTTTAAGTCATTGCAACTTAAATTACATTAAACTGACTTTAAAAAATGAATAACTTGGATAACTTAAAAAAAAAAAGTTGAAAATTGCTTAACTTATTTTGATGAGTTAAAGCAATGTAAAAACATATGTTGTCATAACTTATTAATCATAATATATTTTTTTACATGGAACCCTAGTACCCATTCACTTCCATTATATGGAATAAAGCAGCCAGATGTTCTTCAAAAAAAAAATTTTTTTACTTTTGGTGTTCCATGCAAAAAAGGAAAGAAATTTAAAGGGGTTTGAAACTACAGAGCCCCTAAAGTGATGGGGGAAAAAATGAGAAGGGAGGAAAAATTATATGTTAATGCTTTTGCGTTCTCACAAATCATTTAAGTTCTTTGCAAGAGAACGTGAAATTTTAACGTTTTGTGAGCAAACGCAAAATTTTTGCGAGAGAATTCAAAAGCGCTGAAATATAATTTTCCTCCCATCTCATATTTTTCCATCACCAAGTTCCTTTAGGCGCTCCATATGAAACAACATGAGGGTGAATGACAGATTCTTTTTTTCTTTTCTTTTTTTTTTTTTTACATTTTTAGGTGTCCTGTCCCATTAACTACAAACCAAGAGGGGGAATAAACAGAGCAGGCCTTAAAAATAAAGACATAAATAAATATATAAAAGGCAAAGATCAGAAGCTTCCCTAAATAATGGCTATATCCCAGCTGGAATGGTGGAATATCCTAAATACTGTACACTAACTGTCACCCCAGAGGAAGGGCACAATGGTGCTCAAGGGTAGAAAAGTGACAGCGTAGGATTGTGGTCACTGTCCAAGTCGATTCTCTACATTTCTACGCATGATATATGTAGATCCAGCATTCTGTGTTTGAGTGAGATAGCAAAAAAAAGCAAACTCATTTTCCCTGATCTACAAAAAAAGAAGGGGTGAACTGGAATAGCTTGGTACCAGGCTCTGAAAAACAAGGAAGGTTTTCAGTCAGTTTGATAAATAAAGGTTGCTTCGACTGCAAAGGAAATGAAAGAGACACATTCTCAACGAGGAGGAAAAAAAACAGGAAAAGACAAACAAGGATCCAGCTGCTCATGAATCGAAGGCAATCCGAGAGAACGTCTTTGAGAGTGTCTGAGGGGCGACGCTACGCCTCTGACTCTCGAAGGCTTCTTAAGAATGCCAATTCAGTACCCTGGGAATGTGGCATCACCACTCCTCATCCACTTCCTGTTCCATTTTTATTTGGGAAGAGGAGTGCGGTTGATTAGACGAGAGAATTTCTTGACTGCTCTGCACCTCCTCTTTCTCAAGGTCTCTGTCCTCGTCTTCCTCTTCCTCCTCCTCCTCTTCTTCTTCTTCTTCTTCTTCCTCCTGCTCTTGCTCCTGTTTTTTCTGACAGCAGGGCTTGTAGAGATGTGGGTCAATCAGAACCTCCCCGAAGCGACCTTTATAGATGATGCCACAACATATCCGCTGCCTAGAGAGATTTGAAAAAACGCTCATGTCATTTAAAAGTATTCGTTCTGATGAAGATTGAAAGGTCAAACTTGTAAATCAGACTGATTCGGCAGAGTTGAATACCTCTTCCAGTATGTCAGGTCCAGGAAGGAAAAGACTGGAGAGCGGGCGGAGCCAGGAGTCAACTCCGAGTCAGAACCCTCGTCTGATTGGTTACTGTAGCTGGGCGACTGGGCGGGGCTGGCGCTGGAGGTGGTGCTGTGAGCGTCTGAATCTGTTAACAAAGACATTTTTTCATCAGGAACATGCCAAGAGCAATTTCATGTTTTGTTTAATTTAGTTTTGCGATTCAGTACTCACTGTGTCTCTTCAGCTCCTTCTGAACTCTGCTGATCTGGTTCGGTCTGATCCGTCTGGATAGGGATTTGACTTTCTTTGACTTCACTGTAGTTTTCAGACTTGGTCCCCCTCGTGCATCAACCACCTGATAACAATTGATAGCAATAACAATCTCCATATAGTGATTGCAATGTAATATTTATTTAATTTTCATATAATTATTTTAGTTATAAACAAAACAATAAATATATTTATATTAATATGTGTTTTAGGAATTATATTATATGTCAGGTTCATAATCATTTATTTAATCATGTTTTATCAATTCATTATTTTACTGTCATAATATTTATATTATAGTGTTTATAAACAAAACAATAAATGCATTTATATTAATTTGTGTTTCACGTTTTATCTTATATGTCAGATTTATAGTTATTTAATACATTTATTTTCATGTAAATTATATTATATTACTTATAAGCAAAACAATAAATATATATTTAATCATATATAAATGTACAATAAATACATAGTGCCTACTTTTTTTAGGCATTTTGTTATTTTATAGACTTTTTATTTTAGATTGCATGTTATTTATTTTATTTTTTATTTTCATTTTATTATAGATCAGGTTTATAATTGTTTAATTTATTTAATTATTGTCAATTTATTATGCTGGTTAAAATAAATATAAAAACAATAAATACATTTATATTAATTTGTGTTTTAGATATTATTATAACATACATACATACATATATACACACATATATATATATATATATTAGTTCTAACAAAAACAAAACATAAATCTATATTTATTATTATTATTATCGTTAAGATCACCTACAACATTTTCGTCAGTGGACCAAACATGATTACATCACCTTATTTTTCATATATCATATTAAACTGCATTATATTTCATTAGAATCGTACTGAATTGAGTTGAAATTAGTGAATACTTTGATTAATACAATGTAGCTAATTGTTATTAATACTATTACATCTGTTCAAATACACATTTGTGCATGTAGAAAATTGTTTGAGGATGTGGGCTTCACCAACTAATTCCCATTTCTTCCCAAGGTTTCATCCTCATCTACTTTATAATCTTATAGGGAGTTGCCACTCAGAGGGGATTCAGTGAAAAGCTGCTCTGGAACAATATGGTTCGAAAATGGATTTGAAAAGACTCAGTGTGATAAACAAGAGGCTGTGTAAGTGTGACTTCAGTGGAGTTGTTGCTGTGTAAGTGCCACTTACATGATTCCAGTTCTTCTTGGAACCGACGGGCAGCTTCTTCCAGCGTTTTACCAGCAGGACACAAGCGTTGCAGATTTCACCAGAGCGAGTCTCGCCTAAACTGTAGAAGTATCCCATTGTTATATCATTGTAATGGCAGCATGCGTATGGAAATCATCGAAGTTCATGCATTATTTCCTACATTCTTCTAGAGACACAATATACAAATCCTGTACTTACTGTAATTTCACCAGGCAGATGTTAATATCATGTTAATACAAATGAACCACACACACACACACACACAGCAGAGATATACTCACCCAAAGCAGCTCTGAAAGTCTCTCTCATAGCGTTTGCTGTCAGTGAAACGAGAGCTGGAGGATTTTGCCCTGCAGATGCAGCATCCATCAAGGCTGCGGTACATCTTCGGCTTATGAAAGCCAAACATCTGTGACACAAGAAAAACAACTCTCTTTTTGGTACTTCTGCTGATTCACAATGATTTAACACACGTTTAAACACATTGGCTGCACCATAGTAGTCCCATAGTTCCAAACAAAGTTATTGTTATGGTCCCCATTATTATCAATGTTGAAAACAGTTTTTGCTTCTTAATATTTTTGTGGAAACCGTGATACCTTTTTTTTATTTCACGTATCCCAAACGTTTGAATGGTAGTGTATCGCGGTTTCCACTAAAATATTAAATATAAAATAAATATTAATATTAAACATTGATGATAAGAAATGTTTCACCAAATCAGCATATTTCTCAAAGATTATATTTATATTATGATGTAAGTTTATATTAAATCTGGAAATATTTGGAATAAAATGTAATTAGTTAAAATAAAATTGTCAAGTCATGGAAATAATGGTTAAAAATTACACAAATTAAAATGAAAATATTATAACTGCTTATTGCTGTCTTGTTTTTATCACAGTATTTTCATAATTTCTGTACATAGATTTTATATATGTATACACACGTGTACATATTACTTTATACATTTATAAATTTATTATAGTGTTATTAAATGTAGTTATTACAGCTGTATAGTATACTGTATTTGTACTGTGTGCATAGGCCTACATATAGAATATTCTGTTACAGAGAGAGAGAGAGAGAGAGAGAGAGAGAGAGAGATCTGAAATATGGGTTATCATCAGTCATCATCGCGTCAATGGGATAAGAGCTTAATGGACCGAGTGCTCCTGCTCCGTCTTATATAACCTCGTGCTGATGATGGAGCCGGACAACACCAGTGGCCTCGCGCATCGACAGATCGGTGTTAGCAGCGGTGCCTTCACGAGGCATCATATTCATACAGTATAACTGGGTCATTACAGAGGAAGCATCTGTCTAAACCGTTGTATTTTTATTTAAATAAATAAATAAATATATTGAGAGAGAGAGAGAGAGAGAGAGAGAGAGAGAGTTCTACGTAACGTTTAGCCTGAGCTCTGTACAGTGTGTGTTGAACCGCGCTTCTGTATTCTGCCTCTGCTCTCTGACGCAATTCAACATGGCAACGCGTTTGAGAGGAGAAGAGGGGCAGAAAATGGGGGCAAGAAAGTAATGTCATGCCGTCACGGAAACCACGATCAAAAGTGCCATTAACATATAAGTGTGTCATCTAAAGTTATCCAGATAACATCGAATTGACATTATCAATGTTTCGCGGTGTTTAAATGTACACGCGCGCGCACTGCAGTGAAATGGTGCGTGTGTCCCGCCGTATTCATTCACCGCCCACCAGCTCGCGCGGAAGCATGGCACGCCACACGGCATCTTTAAACACACATTCAGCATGTTTTCACTGCAGTTTCACTGATAAACGACCCTGCTCTATACGAGCAACTAATTCGCGCACTTTCTTTGATGCCAGTTGTGCTCAAAGAAGAAGAACGGTTGAATTTAGTCGAACTGTTCGACCGCTGTTCTTTGTTTTCCGCGCGACTCTGCGTCAGTGGCTCGTGCGACTCCATGCTTCGCGCTCGAGACTGTAAACACATGCGGTCCGTGCAACAACTTCGCTGAAGAGCATTGAGCGCAACAAAACACGCATCTGCATGTGTATTTCCTTAATAAAATAACTTAATACACTTTTAAACAATTCAGAATGCTAAAATTAAATATCGATTTTATAAGCTCCACGTTTAAATGCGTCAGTGACACCGCCTCCATCTCACAATCTCTTACAGTAGCAGATCTCTAACCGCTACATTAACGCTGAGCTCGTTGAGTTAGTAAAGCAGAAGTTTGGAAATGTTGTTGATGAGCTTGTGAAAATGCGGGTTTGTTTTGAAGCACACCCACCAACAGCGGAGCAAGAGACCACACGCAGTCAGACGGATAGTTCAGCATCGCAAGTTCAAAACGAGTAGAACAACTAAACTTGTTTTAATTAATGCATGCAACACCAAATACACATATTTGAGAGTGCATGTTCACTGCTGTAGTTTTATATAGGCTTTCAACCAGACTACGAATGCAAATTGTTTATTTTAAAATGCAACATTGGCCGTTTCTGTCAAAATACTCATCTATGACGCATTTTTTGTTTGTGTCTGTTCTGACTAGTGAAATAAAAATAAACTCTGGCTTCAAATAAATCAATTCTGTTATCAAACACTTAACAGCGATCATCAGGAAAGGATGCGAGCGCCCTAAAATGTGATGCGCTGTATAGGCACCATGTAAACACTAAACTTACCGCACGCTTTAATGCTAGAGCAAAAAATGTACAACAATTCCAGCAAGCTTCAAAAGTGATCTTACTGTTACATTTCTGATGAACGCGATAGCTTTCACCCGGGCATCGCACTGTCACACAACTTCTTAAGGGGGCCTTACGAAAGGCGAATTATGACATCTTCTGCACACATATAAACTGTTAAATAACTTTTACGAAAAAGACCTTTATTCTTACCTCGACTTGGATCAGTTGAAGTCAAACCACACAGCGAAATCCAAGAGTTACAGGCGTTACACATTTAACAATGCGCCACTCGTTACTGTCTCACTTTCTGTCTGAGTATAGTAAAATGTTTACGCATGCGCGGATGTCCATCCACCATTTTCTGAATTTCTTCAATCAACCTCATTTGCATACGCTGCTGACGTTTGACTGCGTCTGCATTCTATTGCCCATATAAGGGAAAGAAAATTACGCGGGAAACGTGGGCGGGTCCGGTTGCTAGGGCAGCAGCCAGTGCGCTGAGATCCCGGTGGGCGGGGTTACGCTCTACTACTACGAGGACAGCAGATGTCGGAACAAACGCAGCAGCAGCACATCCTCCTTCTCGCTCTGTGACTGTGTCCGTCAGCCATGAGCACATGTCGGCAGCTTCGTCTGCGATATAGCCTATTCATCATGAAAGTTGTTCGAGGTAGTCGTTTTTTATGGGCCCGCTGCAGAATAATTAAATAGACTGAAGGAGCTAAACAACATTAGACCAACATTCACCAACATTTTGGGTCAGAAAAAAAACGTTAATTCCCTCAAGCAGGAGAGCTGGTTTCGTTTGTAACAAGTGTTTTCCCCCCTCAAAACGTCATATAATAGCCTATTCCTTTATTTCATTTGCTTGCAACAAATTAGTTTAGAAAATGACTTGTGTACTTAAATGGTCAATTATTCTTAAATGGATAGTTCACCCAAAAATGAAAATTCTGTCATCATTTACTCACCCTCAAGTGGTTCCAAACCTGTATGAATTTCTTTATGTGGAACACAGACAAAATGAAACATTTTGAAGAATATAGGTAAACCATAGGCTACAATTGGCCCCATTGACTTTCCATAGTATTTTTTCCCCATCCCCAAGTATGGTTTACCCATATTCTTCAAAATATCTTGTGTTCAGCAGGGAAAAAAAATATTCATACAGGTTTGGAACAACTTGAGGGAGAGCAAATGATGACAGAATTTTCATTTTTGGGTGAACAGAGTGTTGTTAATCTATCCCACTGTGGATGGCTTATAATACAAACAGAAAACTTGGAACAATTTGAATTTTGTGCATTAATAAGTATAAATCAGTCAAATTTACATTAATCCCAACTTTTTTTCTTGAGTTATTATATTATCACAATCACTCCCTGCTCTCCCCAACAGCAAAATCACAGGTTTCTACTATAAAAACACTTATTTGATTCCTATGAGCCAAGTGCTGAACATTTGTTTCACAGATGCCATCAGCATGTCCCAAAACTAAAAATAACATTCCATGAAGAATGACTCTTCATAGAGGAATGTTCTCTGGGACCTGAGTGTTGTCCTGGAATACAATGCGTGCCTAAATGTCCTGTGCACACACACAGTTCAAAGTTCAGAGAGGACACAAATATGGACATAAGGAGCAATTTTAATGAGTTGCTTCACAAATATAAACATGATAGTGGAACCCACTCATTTTACACAGGGAACTTTTCATAATATGATTGATGTTTAGAAGCATTTCGTACAGGGGAGAAAAAAGAAAAAAAAACCATTAACCAGTATGGAATGAGACCGAAAGGATTTAGAGGAACATTTACAGCAACAGTACTTCTCCAAGATCTAAAACGCCGCATGCATCAGCACTGCAAACATGGACAGTTCCTGTAGTTTCCTCATCCATCCAGCCAGAGGATTCTGGGATTTCAGCAACTTCCGGGGCCTAAAACTAAGTCGACCTTTACACAAGATGGACGTTCCATTCTATACAATATCTGAACAAATCATAAAGTTGATTTACTAAAATAAATAAATGATACAGTGTCAGCTTACTGCATAATTCACCCCAAGATTTAGTTAATCTAAAATCAGACAGTGTCACAAAAGTTTTGTTTGAAAATAAATACATACAAATGATCTGAGTCATTATAAAAAGAAAGAAAGAAAGAAAATACACAGGTTGATGTACTCCAGATGTCTTAGATTAAATGCTGAGAGTCTTAAAAAAACAAAACTTCAGGGAACATTAAGTAATTTAAAGTTGTAACTGATCCTGTAACAAATGCATTTATTCTACTACTAGATTTCTCTCAGCATGGATTCCGGATTAAAACTGAGGCATAAAACAACAAACATAACTGGTTATTTAAGGACAATACTTCTTAATTTCTAAGCAACGTGCAAGTAATGCAGTAATTAAACATGGATTTACAAAAAAATGCTGCATTTAGACCTTCAATTAGTGATAAATACTAGGGTTTACACTTTATATTTAAAGCACCCCACAAGTAACTGTAATATTTAAGATTTGAGAGATTTTAACTGCGACTAAGGTTAATGGCAAAAAAAAAAAAAGAGGCTTGTTATTGCTTTCCAGGTCTGATTTCCAGTGTTTCTTTCTTAAACATAAAAAAATTCAAACATGATACTTTAGTATCTAAGAATGAAGTTAATACTCATTGGCAAAATAAACACATCTTCTCAAAGTGTTCATCTGATAAACCAGCCACACACTCGCACACAATTCTATCACACATAAACTATAAACACATCTTGTAACATACAGCGATTCACATCATGTTGGAATGTCCTTTTTCTCTGAAAATTCATTTGACAGGCTTTTAACCAAGAGAATGTTTCAAACCGACACCCTCAAATTCAGACTATCCAATGTCAAGAATCTTTCTTTCAAACTGACAGCCAATCAGCACATGGATAGCATCAGTTTAAACACACAGACATCGATTTACTGATTAGTCATTGTGAGCACTTGATGTCTGAATTCCTCAAGTATAGTAGCTATTGAGTGTGTCGGACATATATTAAGTCAGAACTAAGGCTCCTCAGCAGTTCAACTGTTCTTGACATACTTTGCAAAAAAAAACAAAAAACAGTGCTTCCTACAGTGCTTTCCAGAGAGACGGCACGATACGAAGCAGAAACGCTAGCGGATACGACCGTTGCTCGCAGACAGATGTGTGTGGAAATGACCACAGGTTTAAAAGCAAAATCCACAGGGAAAAAAAGTGAGTCTTCTAAAAATTAAAACAAAAAGTCATCAACACTTTCAGTTAGAAAGAGCACAACTCCATATACTGCTACAAAACACACTTCTGAAGCTCAGAGTTCATTTCTTTGGGGGGTGTCAGGTTGAAAGAAGCTTTGATAAGTCCTCAGTTCTTCCCAGGTCAGCAAACGCACAAGGCAGAGTAACTTATAGAGCCGCTTTGGCCCTGAGGGTGGCAGCAGAGAGGGGGGAGCAGTCTGAATTTGAGCTCAGTATGTGGAATTACAGCTCAACGCTTTTCGTAAAGGAGGTCTCCAGCGTGATGGGAAAGTCATTGAGCGTTTCCAGGACGCCTACGAGAGAGCTGACGGTGAGCTTGTCTCGAAGTAACGCGTTCTCCTCGTACATGCGCGTGTTGATGGGGCATTCGGCCAGCAGAGGGAGCCACTGCGGCAATAACCGGTCTCTGTGAGAGTGGGATATACATGCAGACAACTCTTGAGTACATTTTGCTCTGACTTTCAGATGCTTATATTTAAAACGAATGCATCAAAAAGCATGCGTTTCTCCTTACCTTGCCCCGAGGCAAACTAGCAGCTGGAACTTGCCATCCTTGCCGATGTTGCGTGGCATATTGTTAATGGCGTTGACGTATCGACAGAAAGATTCACAATTCAAACCAAGAGGCTCTGGTATTTCTTGGAGGTCTCCAATCTGATCTGCATTCTCCATAAGCGCTACTACTCTCTCTGTACAACACACACACAGCAACACATTCGTTAGAAACCTAAAAAATGCAGGAAATTAATTATAAAATATTTACAGTATATTATATATTTTAAGCAACAAACAAATGCTATCACACACACATTATATATATATATATATATATATATATATATATATATATATATATATATATATATATATATATATATATATATATAAAGTAGCTCCTGTACTTCTGGAGGACAAAAATTTGTTATAAACCGTTTACTTAATGTAAAATATTTCACTCATAAATGTAACATTTTGAAAACAGCACCCATGCTTAATGTCTTTAAAAAGGGTCTAGCTCTATATACAGTGAGGAAAATAAGTATTTGAACACCCTGCTATTTTGCAAGTTCTCCCACTTGGAAATCATGGAGGGGTCTGAAATTTTCATCTTAGGTGCATGTCCACTGTGAGAGACATAATCTAAAAAAAAAAAATCCAGAAATCACAATATATGATTTTTTAACTATTTATTTGTATGATACAGCTGCAAATAAGTATTTGAACACCTGTCTATCAGCTAGAATTCTGACCCTCAAAGACCTGTTAGTCTGCCTTTAAAATGTCCACCTCCACTCCATTTATTATCCTAAATTAGATGCACCTGTTTGAGGTCGTTAGCTGCATAAAGACACCTGTCCACCCCATACAATCAGTAAGAATCCAACTACTAACATGGCCAAGACCAAAGAGCTGTCCAAAGACACTAGAGACAAAATTGTACACCTCCACAAGGCTGGAAAGGGCTACGGGGAAATTGCCAAGCAGCTTGGTGAAAAAAGGTCCACTGTTGGAGCAATCATTAGAAAATGGAAGAAGCTAAACATGACTGTCAATCTCCCTCGGACTGGGGCTCCATGCAAGATCTCACCTCGTGGGGTCTCAATGATCCTAAGAAAGGTGAGAAATCAGCCCAGAACTACACGGGAGGAGCTGGTCAATGACCTGAAAAGAGCTGGGACCACCGTTTCCAAGGTTACTGTTGGTAATACACTAAGACGTCATGGTTTGAAATCATGCATGGCACGGAAGGTTCCCCTGCTTAAACCAGCACATGTCAAGGCCCGTCTTAAGTTTGCCAATGACCATTTGGATGATCCAGAGGAGTCATGGGAGAAAGGCATGTGGTCAGATGAGACCAAAATAGAACTTTTTGGTCATAATTCCACTAAACGTGTTTGGAGGAAGAAGAATGATGAGTACCATCCCAAGAACACCATCCCTACTGTGAAGCATGGGGGTGGTAGCATCATGCTTTGGGGGTGTTTTTCTGCACATGGGACAGGGCGACTGCACTGTATTAAGGAGAGGATGACCGGGGCCATGTATTGCGAGATTTTGGGGAACAACCTCCTTCCCTCAGTTAGAGCATTGAAGATGGGTCGAGGCTGGGTCTTCCAACATGATCCACACAGCCAGGATAACCAAGGAGTGGCTCTGTAAGAAGCATATCAAGGTTCTGGCGTGGCCTAGCCAGTCTCCAGACCTAAACCCAATAGAGAATCTTTGGAGGGAGCTCAAACTCCATGTTTCTCAGCGACAGCCCAGAAACCTGACTGATCTAGAGAAGATCTGTGTGGAGGAGTGGGCCAAAATCCCTCCTGCAGTGTGTGCAAACCTGGTGAAAAACTACAGGAAACGTTTGACCTCTGTAATTGCAAACAAAGGCTACTGTACCAAATATTAACATTGATTTTCTCAGGTGTTCAAATACTTATTTGCAGCTGTATCATACAAATAAATAGTTTAAAAAAATCATACATTGTGATTTCTGGATTTTTTTTTTTAGATGATGTCTCTCACAGTGGACATGCACCTACGATGACAATTTCAGACCCCTCCATGATTTCTAAGTGGGAGAACTTGCAAAATAGCAGGGTGTTCAAATACTTATTTTCCTCACTGTAATTAGGCCTTAAAAATTAAGAGAAATAATAAAGCCAGGAAGTAATGCGATTGGTTTTTCTAGTTTATTTATTCTGTTTGAGTGAATATCTTTGGTATACAGCTCAAAAATCTTAGAATAACAGTTAGAGCCATATACTCTCACAGGGAAACATTTAATAAGCTTTACCGTAGAAATCCCACACAAAGACATTTTTCTGAAAGATTCGAGCGGAGCGGAATCCATGCTGGAAAAACTGCTCCAGTGCCCACACCAGACCACCCTCACCACACAGCAGAACCGTAAGACTGCCCCTCTGAAACACACCATTTTAGGTTAAAAAAAACACACAAAAAACAGGGAAACATAAAGTGACGATATTCTTAAGTGGACACATCATACCTCTTTCTCTGGTTTGTGGAAATGCTTAATAATATTGTTGACTGCTTCACCGATGGATTCCTGTATCTGAACGGTTGTTGGTTCTGAAGAGAGAAGGATTGTTAAAAAAGATGAACACCTAAATACAATAATAGTACTTCACAACAATTATCAATTTAAAAATGGTTAAGAATAATGTACATTCACATTAGACGAAGACAGTCATATCAGTAGACTAATAAAATATGTTTTATTTTACAAGGAGAGGGTCGCTTCATGGAGGCGGCCATTTTGAGATCACATGAGCAGCCGAATACTAATTACTTCATTTCCCTAACCCCCATGATTTGACACTTTCATTTATGGAATAAATTAATTATGGCTGACTATTAACTCTTTCCCTGCCATTGACAGAATTTGCCATCATTTATGAGACAACGCTTCCCTGCCATTGATGGAAATTTCTGGCCTTTCATGTCTTAACTGTTATACGGTAGGAATCGCTATTATGCATCTTCTGAAAGAGTAGATAATCTCCAGATCAAAACACAGGCAAGAAAAGGAAAAAAAATCTTTTTGTTTAAAATGTTGCATTTTTTTTATTAAAAACTCACCCACATTCAAGTGTTGATACAAAAAAGAATGCATGAAGTTAGAATAAGATTATTATTATTTTTCTTTCTTTTGATATATTGCATGTTCAGATATTCATTCAAGTATTCTGGCTGCAATAAAAGTTTTGTTTAAAAAAAAAAAATGCTGGTGGGGAAAGAGTTAAAAGAGCATTTCTACAATGTAATTTGTCACTGAAAGCATTTATTTTTATGTGACGCTACATTCAAACCACTAGGTGTCAGTGTAAGTCCAAGACCACAGCAAATCAAACACTACTGAAAGCACCTTTAAAATACAAGTTAAACTTACTGTTTCCACGTCCTGTAAGTGATGTGATGCTAATTCGTCGGATCTGGGAAGGCGATCGCTGAAGGGGCGGAGTCTTAGCCCCTCGGCCTCCTTCATCATCATTGCACGGAACTACAAATTCACCGATCAGAACTCGCTCAAGACTGCCATCATCCACACCTTTCCCCAGCCACCTGCCGCACGGGAACCTGGAAAGGATAACAAGTGAATAACAAGAAAGCCATAAAAGGAAAAAGATGGAGGGAATGTGAAGAGAACAGAGTAGGCCGTACTTGTATGTGTGGCCTGTGATCTCATTGCGGACCATGACACAATCCACCAGCCACTTGGCAAGCAAGCCAGAATTATCATGACCCAGCTGCACTGTTGTCAACTTCCCGAGGTTCTGACGCTGTACATACAAAACAGATAAACGAAAAAGATGTCAGAGGCGTTAAGCAGCTGTCTGAGAATAACTGAACAACCCGTGTGAGGGTGTGTGCTGCATTTTGAAAGCGAGCAGCGGAAGGACACCAAGACAGTGAAAGTGTACAATGTACTATCACTGATTTAGATTTACTATTGCAACCTATGGCTCTAAAAATATTTACGGAATCAACTAAACGCAAGTGTACAAGCAGGGTCCAAAATGAACACACCATAAGTTCCAATTGTGAGAAAAAACTGGCTTGGTGAGTAAATTAAAGTTACACGCCTGAGCCATCAAAACAAAAATATACTGAGTTTAAGGTTATTTTAGTTTTGTGGCTTGAAAACAATACATATGGCATTTTTCTGAAACCACTCACCAAGTGTGCATAAGAGTTCATTTTGGATCCTGTATACAAGTAATAAATAATAATAGAAACATTTTGTACGGCTTCTACAGGTGTTAACTGTTACTAGTCTGGTCTAATTTTCATATTAAATGGATAGTTCACCCAAAGATGAAAATTCTGTCATCATTCACTCACCCTCAAGTCATTCCAACCCTGTATGAATTTATTTCTTCTGTTGAACACAAAAGAAGATATTTTGAAGAATATGGGTAACCAAACAGTTGATGGACCCCACTGACTTAAAAAAAATAATAATACTATGGAACTCATTGAGGCCCATCAATATTGTTCTTCAAAATATCATCTTTTGTGTTCAGCAGAAGAAAGAAATTCATAAAGGTTTGGAACAACTTGTGGGTGAGTAAATGATGACAGAATTTTCATTTTTGGGTGAACTATCCCTTTAATTTTAGATTTTTTTTCCCCCATATGTACAATCAAATGGAAAACGGCAGTTGTACAAATTTTGGGAAGATTTTAAGGTAGAGAGGAACCCAAAGAAGCAAAAGAGGTGATCTCTCTAAGTGGAGAAGAAGAAAAATGGAGAGATGAATGAATGTAGACAGAGGGAGGAATAAAATGGAGGGATGTGCACCTAACCTTGAAGGCGATGGAGAAGTGCGTGTGAGGCCTAAAGGCAGACTGCGAGAGGACACAGAATGAGTTAGAACATGATGGATGATTGACAGTAAGACAAATGGCAGTGATTGGTTCTATGAGGTGGGATGTAAGAGTAATACCTCCTCCCTCAAATTTATAGATTATTTATAGAGGGGTTTTGATCACTAATACATGAATCACCATCTCAGTTTGGGGGGAAAAAAGAAACAATCTGGACATCAAGTAAATCTTTTTGTGAGAAAATCTGCAAAACATTTTGAAAGGTCAAAGCAAAAGAACAAATTTTCACAACAATTGTATCATTAAAAAAAAAAAAAATATTAACTACCCCTGTAGTTAATAATTGTCTCCCTTAAAACTCATCTTTGATCACAAAAATTATACATTTAAACATCTTTTCCTTGAAAAAAAAAAAATCTCCTTCCCTTTAAAATAGCTTGAATGTAACTCTACACCCTTGCCTCATTTAGTATACGCGGTTCTATGAATGTGCAAATTAGCCCCGCCTCCACTCACTCGCACCAGTTCAGAGATCCACTCGTTGACGTGATTGGTTACGAAGTAGAGAGGTCACGAAGGAGACTGTCTTTAATTCACTGCAGTTTTAAGGAGAAAATACTCAGCAATGGTGTTGACTTATGAATTTGCACATGGTTTGTCTTAAAGCACATTAAAAACACCACATAGACATATAAACAAAATTAAAAACTTGATTTTCATCACAGGGGGCCTTTGATTCATTTTTTAAATAAATGAGCATAAATTATATTTATGTTCCACAATTCTCATTAGAAGAGAAAAAAAATGTATTACTAAAATTACTTTAAAAAAAGGCCTAAAAATAATATCTATTTTTTAAGAGATTCACCCTGTTACTTTCAATTGTTTTTATTCCTTAGATATTTTGTTCTGCTAAACTTTTGATGAGTTATTTCCATAAACAACTTCAATTTAGCAGATGTTCGAAAGACCTGCAAGAAATTCTGCGGATGGCAGGACAGATGACTGTTTCAGTCCCACAGGAAAACAAACACTCGAAATAAACTGCTGTATCAGTTTCAGAGCAGAACAGCTGGAGCGTGACATCACGGCACTCACGTCAAACGTCATTTCCAGAACATTCTTCGTGATCTGCAGGGTGCCGGAGTCGCCCAGCTCGCCGGACACACACAGCCAAGGGTTGGACGTCGTCATTGCGTTACTAAGCTTCTTGATGGGGATAATGACGGCCCGGTACGGAATCACTGAGGGCACAAAAAGAACATAAATCAGGTTGCAGCTAATCACAACATTATACAAAAAGACAGAAAGGGTAATTTGAAAATTAAGTTATGCTAATTCCTATGCATCATCCTATAGACAATGGCTAAACATAAGTATACATTTTTCATGATATGCAGCATCAAATCAGTGTCAAGTGTTTGACATGATGGATGCTGTTTTGTATGAACGTTTGCATTAAATATTCATAAAATTTTAATATACATTGATTGACTATGGTAGGTGCTGTCCTGGTTTGCACATCTGTGTGCGTGTCTCTTTCTCTGGGACGTACTTATGGTGGTGAAGACGCTGGTAAAGCAGAAGTAGTCCACTGCATTCAGGCTCAGGAGATGAAAGAGAAACTGTTCTTTTTCCTCTTCGCAGCGCAAGAAGGCGTACCGCTTGTACAGCTTTCTGTGGGAACATGGCATGCTTAATAACAGGTGCAGCTGCTTGAAACGGGTCATGTACTTCTTTGCGTCACTCAGAAGTTATTGTGATGAGCATGTTTTTTTGGTGTATATGTGGGAATCTCAAAGCCTGCAGGTGTGTGTGTGAGTGTAGTTTGTTTTTTTAACGCCATGTCAGCTTCTTTGGCTATTCTCATGGCGAGATAAGTTTTTTCAAATCTATTTTTGCTAAAAACAATATTTGGATTAACTTTGTAAAAAAAATGGGAGTTTGGATGTGTGTTAAGTATTGTACGCACTTGGTTAAAGACTGGTTAGACAACAGCTGTTTGAGATGCTGGGAAAGTAGTTTTTTCTCCAGGGACAGACGGATCCAGGCACGTGCTCGACCTACATCGGTCTTAATCTCTCCCATGTTCTGGATGTGTCTGAGAAGTTGAAAGAGAGAGAAAGGATGACGGAGAAAGAGAACAACAAGAACAATACTGTAATTGATTGAATGTGGGTTGAAATGGCCACAAGCAACGGAACATTGTGGGTGTATATCAATCTCTCTTTAAAAAAAAACACATCACGTCATTTAAATTACCCGGCTGAATTATTAAACAACCAAACCACTGTAATGCGCACTACTGTATACGACAATTGTCTTCAGGCGATAAACACACCTCATATCCTGTATGACTGAGACACGTAACGCAGGAAGACCAACACTGGACTCTGGCTTTCGTCTTTCCTGGCCATTAGACACTGTAGAGCGAGAAACACACAGTTTTAGCACTCTTAAGCTAAAAGTTGGAATGAGATGGAAATTCACCTATTTTCTAAATGCATGTTAATGATATCATCACTTGATCTTCCAGTGAAACGACTGACTTAGACGTAGGCTTCTCCAATAATTCCGTCCAATTGACTGGATAGGAATGCAATTTTGCAATCAACAACTGATGTTTTGAACCAAGACCCCATCCTACATTGTTTTATTTTAGAAAATGAGTTTCACTTGAATGTACGTCAAGATATGGAAGAAAAGATATGTTGCTACTTATGTTACATCGTGACTTTAAATCCCTTCATGCAGAGCTTTTGGTCTGTTAGCATAATTAGCATGGAGAGGTGTTAAGCCTGAAGACTTCTAGCTACGCAAGCTTAATGTCAAAAAGCAATTTGAAACCTTATGTTTCGCAAGCACTAGCAGGTGTTAACGTCAAAACTTTGTGAGTACACATGTTCCTTTCATGTTTTCTAGGAGAATCACTGAGGAATATAAAGTTAATCAGCTTGTAAACATGTTTTGCTAAGTCTTGAACTTCCTCAAAAGGCGGCAAAACAAAAGCTTGGGGTCTGAAAAACACAGTTTTTGTGTACAAGTATATTTACACTATGTTGTGCGAGATGAATCTAAATGCGGCCCTACAGAAATGGACACCCCTGAATTCTATCATTTGCAGAGTGACTTGAGTAGAGTTGTTTCTGTTCTTACAATCTCATATGCATTTATGAAGAAAGTTTTCACCTGGAGACTCTGACAGCAGCTCGTTTTTCTCTTCTCTTGCCTGGTAGTGCAATAGATGAGACCACAGCGCAGACTTTCCCTGTGAACCATGACGACAGCACACAAATGATTCTGAGCATTAGAGTTGCAAATGTTAGAATGTGAAACTCATTTCCATTTGTTGGTGTCTCACCTGTTTGACCAGTAGGCCGTGGCTCCATATTCTCTCCAGCAGGTCGCACAGACTGGCTATGAGCGTGTTCTCCTCCAGACCTGTGATGTTTACCTCTCCATGTCCCAGTTCAACAGCCTCTCTGCCCATTTTCTCCACCAACATACGCTTGGTCTGAACATCCATTGAAAAAACATCATTACCAAAACATCACACCAGACATTTCAATCTTGACTCTGTGAATATAACTCTAAATATAATGATAGAGTAGTGAAACGATTATTCAAACAACACTATCATATTTATTTTGGTAACGCTTTATTTTAATGTCCTTGTTACATATGTTACCTGTTTGTACTGTAGTAATAACAGTACATAATGCTTAATTTCATGCAACTAACTCGAAACCAAACCCTAAAGTATGTTAATTAATATAACTTACTATTTAAATGTATAATTTCACTGTAACAAGGACACCTTAAAATAAAGTGGTTTTATTAACAATAATTAATTTTATAATTCAAAGATCAAAGTAATATCTGTGACTTTTTACAGCATAATAAAACTATAATTTTAAAGTTCCCTGATATTTCCATTAGGAATGAACTAGCATTAAAATTCTTGTTGATATGAGCTGTATTATAAGCCTCATTATTTTGATGTCATGGCCAGTGACCAACCAATGGCTGATATAAAATTCTATATTATTTTGTATAAATAAATAATAAAATATAAATGAACAAAAAAAATCAGTAAAAAAAAAAAAAAAAAAAAAAAAAATCACATTCAGGAATCGCTGCATTATAATCTACAATAGGAAATGCAATAGGAATTTGCTAAACATTACATTTAACAGTGTATTAAATTATTACTGTTTTCAAGTGAGCACTAAATGACAACAAAGGTCATCTAAATAAGCAAATATGCATGCACAAATATATAGTATCTATCGATCAACACAAACCCCTTTAAAATGGTTTGATGACAGACTGATATATATAAATTCCAAGTTTTCCATAACTGTGGGATCCCCAGTTAAAACGCACAAATACTTCCATATACGCATATTAAATTCATCCTGACCTTCATCTTGCATTCTTTCAGTAAACCCTCCACAAACTTCCAGTTGGTCTGAGCGATGACTGCAGGGGAAAGGTCTGATAATTTGGGTTGTCTCAGGTTCTTCCCCAGGTTACGGGCCTCCTGCATGTACTTCTACAGATCAGGACACAAATAATAAAGGGGCTAAACACGTTTAGAAAGGTTCAAACACACTCACACAAGTAACTGTTGAAAAGTTTGAAACATTTTCTTAATAACTGTGGGCACAAGTTAACTGTTGATTATAAAGCCGAGGATTTTTTATTCTTCGTAGTAGGATCCTGTAAGGTTTGTGATTGATGAGTGATTCACTAAGCGCTCACTACTGAAACTCTGGTTTATAAGAGCGTGTGGGAAAATCCAGGGGCAGATTTGAGTGCAGCGGAGTTCAAAGGTCACTTGTGTCTGAGGGGCAGGGCTTCAGGGAGGAGTTTGTTAAGGGCATGTTAGGAATGTTTTAAGTCGGTCATATAACGACAGGCCTCCACATACCAGACAGCAGGCCGAGAAGGACTTTTTAGGTGGTTTTAAAGGCGGGGGTGGTGCCTTATCCCACTCCCAGAAAGCCATAGAGTTCTGCAGGAGCAAACACCCCTCCACCTGTTGTGAGGTGGTACGACCCACACCCCACAGCATCCAAACGCACACAGAAACGATGAAGAAACAAAAGGAAAGAAAAAAGCAGCATGCACATGAATGTGAGGCAGTCAGACAAGAAAAGACAAGTGAGAAAACACCAAGACACTTAAAAGAGAAAATGAAGACTCAAAAGTAAAAAAAAAAAAAAATGGAGACAATGAAGAAATGAGAACAGGCAGATTCACAAAAAAGCTCAGGAGGCCTTTGTACTAATAAGCATTATTCATCAAGAAATTTGACTTGTAAATGGTTTATTGTAAATCACTTACAGCCCTGAAGACCATTTATGTGATTCAGACATTAGGAATCTGTGATTTATGGATAATTACAGTCATTATCATGTCATTGAAAAGTGATTAAAAAAATATTCTGACATGCGTCTTACTGTTCTTTGGCGCGTTTATGAGATATGGTGCAATGACAACGAATTATTCTTTTGAGTCAGATCTTTTCAAATTATTCAATAGATCTGATTTACAAAACTGGTCTGTATGATTTGTTGCTCTTGGTTAATAGTGATGATTATCAGTAAATGACTTGAATATTGGCCAGTATTATATTGTCAGTTTTCATTATTTTAGTGTAGTTATTTTAAATGTGCTTTTGTCATTTTTATTATTTTTTAGTACTTCTACATACTCGTATTTAGTTTGTTTGTTTCATTTCTAATTTTCATTTCAGTTTTTAAGTTTAAAAATTTTCATCTAATATTAACATTTTATTTTACGCTTTATTTCAATTACCGATTTTATTTTATTTTATTATTATTGTTTGAGGAACAGACTGATATCATTGTTGTTATTCACAAAATACAACATGCCTTATGGGTCACTATTACGGTGCTTTTACATCCTTTTTAAAGCTTAAAATCTTATGTATTGCATTTATTGCCTTATTTATTGTAATTGCATGGAAAAGAGTTAGTTACAGCCTTCAGAAATATTTTTTTTACGGAAGTAAGCAAGCCTTAAAATAATGAGGCTGAGTAAATGATGACAGAATGATAATTTTTGGATGAACTATCTTCTATTTTTCATCAGTTCTATCTACCATCTGGCAAATGAGTCCCTGTGAAAGTGTCAGTCAAAAAGAGATGAAGTAAAAAGACATGAAAAAAGTCTGTGGTAATCAAAGGCTGCACACAGAACAGGATGAAAAGAAAAAGAGAAACGAGGAGAGAGGCTGAATAGGAAGAAACACTGCAGTCTCACCTCTTTGAGGTCATTGTCTAACACAAGATGTTCGTTCTGCTGTCTGTGTCGGTCCACTCTGCGCTGAGTCGAGCATGTGCGATTGGACCACCTGATCACAGAGGATTTTGTTTCGTCATCATCGCACACACACATTGATACAAGCTTTAAAGGGTTGCTCAGCTAAGACTGACGCTGAAGCGCTACATGCCCCACACTGAATGGTCAATGTCTCATAATGGTGTCATGTGCCATAAAGAGGACTCACTTGTTGGTGGGCCCTGAGGCAAGCACATCAGCCTGTAGTTTGGGAAAGAAGCCCTGCTGGTATTTTCCTTGGCCAATCTTCATATCCAGCAGGTGAGGGTGGATGGCCGTGTGGTCGATCTTTCTCAGCCGTTGCTCTATGGCCTGGGCTGGAGAGGAGAAACGCAGCTCGAGTTAGAAAGGTTAGCTGTTGCGTCGTGACGGCTTGAGACTTGGAAAGTGTTGAAGCTGCGAGTGACTTCAAGAATGTTCGCTAACAACAAACCTATAAGCTGTAAGCTCGAGGCTAGACTTCAACAACTGTCAAATAAAAGTCGTTGAAAATAAAATAAATAGTATTTTATTTTATTAATAAATCTACTCCTAATAAGATGCACTTTGCTTGGGTTATTTTAGAGTACAATTTAACACATAATAGTCATGAAATATAAGCAGAGTGACTAAAGTAAAAGTATAATTATAATTAAAACAGTATAATTAAAAATATTTTTATATTGTATTATTATTATTATTATTATTATTATTATTATTATTATTATTATTATTATTATTATTATTACTACTACTAAAACTTTAATTTTCTACACATAAGGTGCAAAAATGAAATGAGCGGAGTGACAAACAAAATATAAATAAATAATTATAAATTACAATAATAAAATAAATACTTATACTATGTAATAAGAATTATACATTATTTTAATTACAGCATTTTTATTTTTTATAACTAATAAAATGAATAACAATATATATTTATTTTATTATTTACAAAATTATATTATTGCATTGATTTTAGAACTAATAAAATTAACAACAACATAATATTCCTTTGATCATTTATAAAATTATATTATTAATAATATTATTATAGCTTTGATTTGCATAATTATAGATTAATTTTATCCTTTATAAAACAATGCTATTATTATTATTATTTTTTTAATTATTATCACTGGACTGACAGGGAAATTAAAGTAGCAATAGTAGCTGTGCATTGCATCAGAAAGACAGCTTCAATTATTTAGCAAAAATTGGAATTCAAACCTTGTTTTCATGCTAACACACTTGTTTGTTGCCTAGCTTTTTAAGCGTGCAACAAATAAAACAATGTTATCGCTTTCAAAATGCATTTTGTGATAGAATTGATAAAGCGTTCATAGCGCATCTGTGGGCAGTGTGCCATTTCAGAAGCAAATTTTTCAAACCCGAACAGCAGCATCCATCTTCCAATAGTGACCTTCAGTGTGACAAGAGGTTATTGACCTAACAATGGTACTGAGGGCTCAGCAAGCAGATGCACACTCGACAATATTCAGCGCACACACACACACACACAGGCTTCCCAAGATGGCACAACACAGCGCCAGGCGCCCGCCCTTTTCTTTTCAACATTTGGCAGTCTTTCAAAAGCCATCCATTCATATGACTCATTTGGGGACACGCTCTTCAGTTCTTTCATTCTGTGCTCCTCTCGTCATTTTTCAAACACTTCGGTTCTCTCTCTTTCTCCCTCCCGTCTTCCCGGCCCCTAAGCCGCCCTCTTGAACTGTCACTCTCTATAATCATCTGCGCACATAAGCTTTTTTCTACAGCTTCATTAAAATTGAAATGCACAATTTGTAGTGACAGAGCAACGACTGGGGAAATAACCATCGTTCAGAAAAAGAATGATGAAAGGTGATTGCACAAAACTCAAGGTATAAAAAAAGTCAATTTCCAATAGAGTAGAATAAACTGATTTACGGATCTGTTCATAGATACAATAAACAGCACCAAACAAAATAAACCGCCCAAAAGTAAATCATTTCAAAGATTTAAAAATTGTATTGATATGGGCATTTATACTTTACTTAAACGTAATACGAAAGACTTAGACTACGAAAAGTTTAGTTTATTTATTGCTTTAAAGAAATTAATTTAAATCAGCGACGACACATTAAATTAATTAAATGTGACAGTAAAGACATCATGTTTCAAAAGGTGTCTTAAATGCCGTTCTTTTGAACTTTTTTTATTCATAAGAAATATATCATGGTCTCCAACTGTTTTTAACATTGATAATGATAAGAAATGTTTCTTGAGCTGCAAATCAGCATATTAGAATGATTTCTGAAGTATCTTGTGTTTTTACTGTACTTCTTATTAAAAAAGAAAAGCAGCTAGTGATCCCTCGAACAGTGGAGTAAATTAGGCTGCAAGCAATCTTTTCAGGCAGACTGTCTGCATTATTAATAGCAAGTGATCAAATAAGATATGCGTGTCCAGACATAACCAACCTGCAACTGTGGTTTGAATCAGATTTGGGGTGTAAAAAAATAAATAAATCAGATTTCATGTATTTTTTTGCAGTCCATCTCAATAAAAACTGGATACGCAAAAAGATTGATTTTTGCTGTCAATCTGAACATAGCCTAAGATATTCAACAAGGAAAAAACTAAATAACGAGTGGCTGGACTTGATTTTATCCTAATGGAATTGATTAGATTGTGAAAAGTGCTCCAAATTTGAACATTCTTTAGTATACCATACAAACTTTTTTTTTGTGTGCGTGTTGGAATAACATGCACGCTTAAAAGGACAAGGAACGAGAAATCAGAAAGTAAACAGGGATCATTTTAATGTTATGTTCATTTAAAGATGAAGTGTGTGATTTCTGTGGCAAGTGAACTACATTTTTGCCATTTTTTTCCTTATTGCTCTGCCCCATCTGATATTGTTTGGAAAAAGAGTCTTGCCTCAAACTTACTTCAGTGGATGAGAGACTGTCACATTTTTTGAGCAATGTTTTAAAAGTAGCGCAGACGCAGAGAGGTAAAAATCAAACTTAAAAAGTTGACATTAAATCAATTTGACATTTATATTAAGAGAAGTCAATCTCATATCAGACCTCTAACTTTGCATGTTTCTTACCCGATTCCTTCAGGAACGTGCATTTCTGGTAAACAGATGAGCGCAAGTTGGGGGCGCGGACGTTGTAGAGGCGGGCCTTCTCAATGCGTTCGTCAAACACTCGTAGGAGGGGCTCTTTCTCCTCCCACTGAGACATGATCTTGTTGTCGATGAAGGTGGCAAACATTTGCGTTTCGATGAAATGGGACAGGAAGGGCAAGTACGGTTCCGGCTGGTCTGAAAGGAATGAGGCCTGAGGAGAAATCAAATGAAAAAACTTAATAATGGACGTACCATCTGAGACTTTTGATAAAAACTTTGGTACAAGACCAATAAAAAGTGACAAACCAGACTGAAAAAAATAATATTGAGAATGTGTTTGATTTGTTTTGTGCATCATTGAGTGTGAAACATGCCAGTCACCTTGTCAAAGTTGTGCATTTGCTCTCTGTTTGTCAGCCAGGACTCCAAATCTGGCGAGTTCTGAATCACGAACGACTCGTAGTCCGCAAACATTGTCGCGAAGCGCGCGGCGAACACCTCCCTCAGCTGCACGTTCAGTTTAGCGTTCCTCAGCTCCTCTTCCTCAACAGGAGACTTTCCTCCAACTCCCTCATCCCCTACGGCCTTCTGTCCCGCTGCCAATGCCTCCAGACGGGCCACTTTCACCCCAGTTCTTTTGGCCAGAGCCTGCAAACGCTCCAGGGTCGGGTTGCCTTGAAGAAGTTCCAGCATGTCCAGCGCCTCCCCACCGAGGTTGCCGTTCCTTTTGTCGTCCACTAACTCGCTCAAGGATGTGCTCTTCAGCTCCTTCTCCAGCGTGGAGGACTGCGTGCCGACGGCAGGTTCAGGGGAGGTGTTGCCCCCCGCGGGAGACAGGCCAAAGCTTAGCAACACCTCACTGAGTTCCTGGATGAACTCGGTCTTGTTGGGGAACTGAGGAAAGTCTTCAGGCAGTTCGATGCAGTGGTTGTCGACATCAACGAAACACAGGTTTGCCTGAGGAGGAAAATACTCTGGAAGTCAATGGGGCCCATCAACAGTTTGGTTACCCATATTCTTTAAAATATATTCTTTTGTGTTCAACAGAAGAAAGATACACATACAGGTTTGAAACAACACAAGGGCCAGTAAAATCATTTTTTGGGTGAACCATCCCTTTAAGGGCAAAGAATTTGGATCTTGGTTAAAACATTAATTTAAATTAAATTAAATGAAATTCAGCTTCATTGTGATGTGCCAAACAGAGCACACCTCCAAGAGGTAGAAAGTATGCTACAAATAAATACTGTGAATTCTTAATACATAACCAAACAAGATTTTCTTTTTAGGCATATTCACACTTGTAGTTCTCTTGGTTCTTTTGGTCCGGACCAAAAAAGAAAATTATACATTTAGTTCCAGTTGCATTAACACTGTCATTTTTTCCTCCAAACATAAAGATACAAAACAAAAGACAACTTCAAATTGTTGAGTAAAACTCAGTTGCTTTGAGATCCCCATATCTATGGGACTGAACTTTATAGCAGCTTGAAAATTAAGATTTCAAAAGGAAAGTTTATTAAGAATGAGAATCTAGAAGGATATTAAGATACCTTGAAAACCTTTACAGTTACAGGCATGCAAACTTTAGAAAAATAATATTTATATAATATTTATGGTATGTTTTATGCAATTGTGGTGATAGAAAAACACGACATACATTTCTATTTTCAACATGATTTGTTCTTAAGATATTCCTCTTCAAAAGAAAAAAAGTATCAGCTGTATGTAAAGTGACCCACATATGTTTTTTGACCACTGAACATGTTTACAATTTACAAATTTACTCATGGAGCTGCATTAAGATATCCATATTTCTGGGATTGCGCTATCGAGGGCCTTTATTAAAAATAAAAAAAAATACCAAAAAAAGTTTAAGAACCAGAATCTAAAAGGATATTAATATATCTTTAAAGGAGCCGTATGTAAGATTGTGGCCAAAACTGGTACTGCAATTACTTTCAAATTACTGTAGAGCGGTGTATCCCCTCCCCCTCCCCCCTGACTCGAGGTTGCCAGATAGGCTGCAGGATCCAGCAGGAACGTTTGTAGCTGCAGCTGTGGTAACTAGAGCTGAGCTGGCAACCCGAATGCTGAAACACTACTGACTTCGTGATTGGTAGATAGGTGGAGGGTGGCGCTTCAGGCCAAAACACAACATGACAACATCAACATCAGTTGAGGGCTGCAACTTCACTTTTTAAATGACAATATCCTGGCCGTACTACTGTTGTCAGTCAGTGATATAAGTATTTGAAATTAACATGATTTCTTAATGTCTAGTGACATATCAGGGCCATTTTATGATTAATTGAAATACATTTCTTACATACAGCTCCTTTAATACTTCTTGAGTTACAGGCATGCAAACTTGAGGGAAAAATAAAATAATGATGCTGCCATCTTTCTAAAGTCATTTGGCTCCAAATCTCAGGTGAAAACTGTCATTTTGACCCCCTGTCTGCAAAACAGTGGATTACTCAGTAAATATACATCTGTGACATTTGGTTAATTTGACACGGAATGACCCTGCTGGGAACAAACACTGACCCAAATCATCAGCTGTACTGACCTAATAACCAAAGCCAATATCTGGAATTAGGTTAAATCAATCCAGTGGATCATTAGAAATATTGCTCTGTGTGACACTGCTGATCAGTCCCATGCAATGCAGCTCATGCAGTCAAAATGGCCTAAAGTCAGTGTGTGTGAGCGTGACCTTGTTGCTGTAAAAATAAATCAGTCAAGCAGAACTGTCCGCTCTGTCAGGCCACAATGCTGACAGCCTGTCAGAAAGAAGCATTCAGGCCAGTATGTGTGTATTTAAACAGGTAAAAAAAAAAAAAAGGGCCACCTATTTAACTGTCTTCACGTAATGATGTTACAGAGTGTATATAATTTGAAATGTGTCAGATGTGTCTGTTCATTCGTAGGTTTGTTTGAGTTTTATATACACATCCAACACTGTTCCTGATCAGAATATATTCCTGTTCTCTTCTGGGCAGAGGCAAAGGACAGGAGCTGGAGCATGATAATTGAACTACTGTGAGGCATCCTATTTTGCTATTACACAAGGACATATCAGCCTCAAGTGGTTTTGAAGCAAGGACAAGGAAAATATTGTGAGAAGAGCAGCATTTTAGCAGAATCCAGCCTCAAGAGATGACTTTATGAAAATGGCGAGCTTAGAATGCACTGCAACAAGGTCAGGGGAACAATCCAATGTAAATTATCATATTATTTTTATTGTATTACTAATTTTGCCTAATATTTGTGTGCTGTTCATTTAAACAAACTTTTTATTAGAGTATTGCACTGTTAGCTTAGCAACATGCTAACAACAAACAATTTGAGTTGTCAAACATTTTCTATGCTACCGTTTAAAAGTGGGTCAATAAGAGTTTTTTAAAGGAATTTTTACTTCAATTCAGCAAGGATGCATTAAATTGATCAAAAGTGATAGTAAATACATTTATTAAAGACATTTCTATATTCAAACTGTAGAGGCATCAATGAATCCTGAAAAAAGGTATCTCAGTTTCCACAAAAATATTAGGCAGCACAACTGTTTTCAACATTGATAATAAGAAATGCTTCTTGAGCAGCAAATCAGCATATTAGAATGATTTCTGAAGGATCATGTGACACTGAAGACTGGAGCAATGATGCTGAAAATTCAGCTTTCCCATCACAGGAATAAATTACATTTTAAAATATATATAAATAGAAAAGAGTTATTTTAAAATGTAATACTTTACAATATTACTGTTTTTACCTATTCAAATAAATGCAGCCTCGGTGAGAGACTTCTTTCCAAAAAGATTTTAACGACCCCAAACTTTTTAATGGTAGTGTATAGATATACGTTCCGAATGCTCTGTTCCAAATCCTCACTAATACAACACAGCAAAAAAGAAACACGAAAGTCATGCAGTAAAATGGAAACCCATGCAGTTCCAAAATGAGCCATTTCCTCTCTCATTCCCCTTTGGTGTCTCTCTTGTTCTCACCAGTCTTTTTTTCTAGGTCAGAGCGACTTCAAAGAGAATGCATAGCAGGGAATCTGGATGTGGAGTTTACGGAAAATGGGATTTAGGGATGAGGATGTGGGGAAGCCTCGCAGCACCCAGATCATGAATAAACCTCTGCTAAGAATTCCGATACCGTGCGACAAAGAAACGAAGGATCTGATGATAATGCCAGACGTCAACATGGAAGCACTGCATTCCAGCATCAGTCAATAAAGACTATAAAAGAAAAGCCTCATACTGTTCCTGCTGCTATTTTCAGCAAAGGCCTCCGGTGCTTTTTAAAGGCACTGAGGGCGTCCTCATATGCAGATCACCCATCGTCACAAGCCAATCCGGCTCCAAACTAATAAAGCCTCTTAGAAAAACAGCCCACTTGACAGATGCGTCCACGTCCAATGTCCCTAAGTGGCTGTGCCATGATAAGGAGTGTGAATGTGTTTTCAAATTTGTGAGTATGTGCAGGTTTGTGTGACCATGCAAGTGTGTGCGGGTTACCTCTTGAGGCAGCTCTAGTTTGGAGCGGTCTGTGCCCTCTTTAGACTGCAGGCCCATGAGATAGGGCACAGGGGCGTCCAAGAAGTGCAGCAGGGAAGCGGGAAGGATGGGCACGTACACATGCTGCCATTGGAACGGGAACAGCAACGTTGTGATTCCCTCCGCAACCACCATGAGCCTCTGGTAGTCTAGACGTATACACGGGGGAAAAGCACAAGTTCAAATCACAAAATAACTATAAGAAAACATATTATACACTAAAAAGTAAATAAATATGTAATAAATTGTAATTAATAAACTAAAGTTTGTTGAAAAGAGGGTTAAAAATTCTCATTTCACTTGCCACTTGTGAGTGAATTGTAAAAATGTACTGGCCTTAAATACCAGCAAAGAAACTGAATTATTGCATTATGCAAAAAAAAGAAAACGAAAACGAAAATAAAAACTGGCTAGTAAATCTGTTTTATTTAACCATCAAAGTCCTTTCTACTTGCATTTGGCACTTAATGATGGTTCCTTTTGGATCCTGGGATCTGACTGAAATTTGATGAAAGGCACCTGTATGGTAGACTTACTAATACAGGGCAGTGTGATTATTAATAGATGTTTCTCACAAAATCTCGTCATTAGTTTATCTAGAGAACAGTCAGAGGAATTCATTAGCATGTGTATCAGCTTGTGTTTGCAGAAAAGCATATGTGCTGCAGAAGGGTAATGTAATATTCATCAGACTCCTCTACATTCACTCAGTCTCCACATCAAAGGCCCTGCAAAGATTCATTTGCCAGCATCAGAAATTAAATTTAAATGCTTAAATAAGAGATGAAATGATCTGCATAGAGTCAAAACCTAAGACACAGTCTGTAAAATTGATGTAAAAAGTAGGAGCCAAATCGATTAAACATTATATTTATATTTGAAATTGTTTAATTAAATCAAATTGCATATTAATGTTGCCTAATAAAGCCCCCATGAACAGAATTTATAACTTTAAATTACTGTGGCAGATCAATAAGTCATGAGACATAAACATTACAAGCACAAAAAGGCAATATATTGTTTGGAAATGCTGTATCACAAAAAAAGAAAAGAAAAAATAAGAAAAAAGAAAAGCATTTTAAATTTTATTATTTTATTTTAGATTTATTTTTTAATTGAAATGATTTGAAATTAAATTATTTTGAAATATTTCAAATGAAATGAAAGGAATGTGAAAGGATTATGTGAAAGGAAATCATTTTAAATGAAATTATTTGAAATAAATGAAATAAAAACAAAATGAAACTTTAATTTTATTTTTCAAGTTACAATCCTTGATTTCTTACCCTGCGAGTAGAGGAGGATCTGCATCTCCAGCAGAACACAAGTGAAAAGCTGCACCAGATTTTCCACACCTAACAACCGGAAGGCCTCACCCAGAGGAAAATCAGCCAATGGCAGCTCCCCAACACCAGGCCTCTGGCACAGAATAGGTTCATACACTCCGTGGAACTTTAAAGAGCGTCCGGGCGGTGGCAAGGGTACTTCATAGAGGATGTTGTAGACGTAGCTTTCCAAAGGGAGTGGGGGTGGCTGATGTGAAGTGACGGCCAGGTGGATCTGGGACAGGAAGCGTTTACAGGCGTGCATGAAGGGCATAGGCGTGATTAGACACATAGCTTTGGACACGTACAGAGTGTCGCGAACAGAGTCGTATCCTTCGCCAGAGCAGCCACAGCTCCTGCGACCCCCTTGTGAGGATGAAGATGAGGAAGGAGAATCGACTTCATCCAGGCTGCTGGCTAAAGAGTCCATGCTAGAGGAGGATGAGGAGGAGGAAGAGGACGACGAAGGGCAGTTATGCGCTGACGTATTATGCTCCGCTTGGTGCATCTGGTGTAGCGTCTGCATGGCGGAGCAGATCTGAGGGCTGGTCACCTCCTCGTAGAAGGTGTGAACGAAACCATAAGTGCGAGAGCCGTCTTCTCTTGTGATGAGGAAAGAGTGGAACTGTGGGGTCCGACTGTCACGCTGTGTTCGAAATGACAGACCTTTGGGCATGCAGAGCTGAAGACAAAGAGAAAATATTGCTTCAGTAACTACATATTTTTGTAATGTTGCTTTTATTGTGCAATTTGACACACACAGGGATTTTACGGTTTAGAGTAGTAGTGGGTAAACTTTTGACTGATAGACAACATTAACGTACCATGGTACCACTACAGTGTTTTTTGTAAGGGTTGTACATACTATATGAATTATGAAGTAAGGGCACATCATATGCTCTGGTATGGCTTTTCCTTTCACTCTGCACTACTTAAACATATTGACCAGTCAACTTAGCTTTATAAGATGTACTGTCTCTCTCACTGGCTGACTATTTAGATTAACATCGGCATTTTGAATACAAAACAATGTTTGCATGTGCTGTACATCTATTAAAGACATGCAGTTTTTTCTAAATATAGGTGAGCAATTCACTATTTTTCGTTGCTTCATAAAAGCTTATAAAAATCACGAAATGTTGTGCTGATAAAGAGGTTTACAGTACATTTCCAGCTTGTTTTCTACACTTCACGGGTCAAAAATAGGAAGCTCTTGCACCTACACATCTGCTTCGCTGCTATTGTGCTGCTCGCACATACAGTGTGAATACTGGAACCTGGAATAAATCGTGTCATTCAACTGCTGTCTGAAACAGGCAAGCACTGAAAAGATTGAGAAAAGGAAGGAGAGGACAGCAAGAGAACAAAAGAATGCGGGAGTGAAAAGAAGATCAGCCAAGAGTGGAATTGAAAAATGAAAGTAATCACTGGGGAAATTTTATTCAGGCCTTGAAGGATTGAAAACCGAAAATGGAGTTCTGTGATTGCAAGCTGTCTTTCAAAGCACTTTCAATGTGTAAGTGGATTTTTTATTTTTTTTATGTGTGAACCTCTGCAGAGAAGAGACTGGCCTTGAAAAATGACTCAACAGGAATGTTGGGAACAATTTTTTTGCTCAAATGATGTGATGGCATCATGACTGGCAGTGCTGTACGCTTCAGGTGTTTCTTTACAGAGCGAGAATACGCACAATGAGCCGTTTCCATACCGACGTAAGCAGAGAGCCTGGGTTGAATAATTGATGCTGGTGTCACTACAGCCAAGCTTCCGTTTACGTTTGCTGATGGAAAAAATGACCTTGCTGCACGGGAACGATAGGTCAGAGGTTTTCGTTACCTCTGCATGCTCTGGGACGGTAACACAAACCCCTCGGCTGATCACTGCATGCAACCACAGAATGAACGAGAGTCTGTGTAAACACGTTATGACACTCCAAATCAATGCAGATACAGATCTCTCCAATGACTAATGTGAGAAATAGTTAGACTGTGTGAGGGAACCTTTTTTTGAAAGGAAAATAAAACAAGTTTAGATGTGTCGGATGTGATGGATTTCTCGTAAAAGTTCACCCTGGTTGACAAGCCTCACCATGCTCTGAAAGGCACATGTAACACACTTAAAGGGATAGTTTACCCAAAAATTATCTCTTTATGAACTTTTTGAAGTGTCAAAGTGGTAGTTGCGTAGCTGTCAATGGAGGGACAGAAAGCTCTCAGATTTCATTTAAAAAATATCTTTTTTTTGTGTACCGAAGATGAACAAAGTCTTTTTTGTCCAAAATGTTTTGGGTGAACTCTCTATAAAACACCTTTTGAAAAGGAATAAAATAAAATAAAATAAAAATCTATAAAATGAAAGAGAAAAAAATAACAATACTGAAATAAATCAAAGGGGTAAATTAAACAGGTAAAAATCTAAAGTACTGAAGTCACTTACCATGTTAACAGCATCCTGGTCAAATGGGCTGCACTCGATGTTCTCTGGGTAGTGGGCCAGAACTTTGGATTTAAAGGTCCTTTTGAGGGGGCTCTGATCAAAGTTTTCCCCTGTAATTGTAAGGAATAAGAATAAGGATAAGGAGAGTAAAGGCATTGAACCTTCTTTTAAATTATTCATATGAAAATGCAAAAGCAACTATGGCACGAGTGTGTCTGAATTCTTATACATAGTCATAAAGAAGAGGTTTGCCATGTGTCTCAGTTACACTGCATTAAACTAATAAAAGATTCATGGGTTCGCCACTAAAATGCATAACTATTGGCCTTTTGAGAGTCATCCATGTGAACCAAGTTACAGAGGATTACATGCTTTACATCTACTTAGTAGTGCTAAACCTTTCTAGAAAACGCTCACTTGTATTTGAATATAGCTACAGTAAAATAAATTGAAAAACTTTCATATTTCTCTAATGCAGAATTACACACCTTACTTTGATGGCTTAATAACTTAATAAACATTGCTGTAATTTTAATATTAGTCTGATTCCTACAGCTCTCTCAGGTACGTTGAACAGAAATCCACTTGTACGTGACCCAGATACAACACCTGTCACTGGGATAGTGCTGAACACACACACACACACACTCATTCATTCATTCGCTCACTCACAATGCAAAAATATCAGTACAATCAATAATTGATAATATAAACAGTCTAACATAATAATAATAATAATAATAATAATAATATTTACTAATATTATAAATATTTTCTAAAATACACACAATATTTCTGATCTCAAATGTATTGTATTTTATCATGTCATGTAATCACTATTCATTTGTAATGCTGGTGTTCGCTACCTAGAAGACTGTGCTACCAGCATTATTCATGTGGTTTGAGGCTTTATTAACATCCACACCTTAAAACAATGCAAATATAGCGGTAGTTTTGGTTGCACAATCTGATAGGTAGCATGATTCATCAGACCACCAGCACACAAAGATGGGCTAAAAACATCCTCCATGATCGCAACAGTTTCATGAAACACAACTGTTAGTTTTCTTTTGGCTCTGTAAGGGCGTCATAAACAGGCCGACACACGCCGCCTGCAGTGTTAGATGGAAACGTCATAGCTTTGACAGCAAAGCACAAGCGGGAACAGAGATTGGAAAAGCGCCATGATTGCCACAACAGCGCAGATTACAGGAGCAGACAGTGTGTCATGCAGGATTTGGATCTGATGACAGTTAAAAAGAACAGATTTAAATCGAATGGATGTGAAGCAAACAAGATAGAGAGTGCAGTTAGCATGAAAAGATAAACAAGACGACGATTCTGATGATGGTACATGTTGATAAGCTGACAACAGCACTCAGAATAAGGCAGAAGAGTGCGCTGAGGTAATTAAAAAGAGTCTAATTAACAATCTTGTCCAAATCAGCTTAGTTTTGACATGTATGAAGATCATTTAGAGCCTGAATCTGTGCACTGTGGGGTGAACTAGCGGTGATTTGGCATGTGACAGCCCTAGGCATTAACTAACAGGAAAGGACAGGGAGGAGGAGAAATCTACTAAAGCCCTTTATAACAGAGAGAGTCTGAGGCCGCAGGCATACACGTGAGAAAGAGAGACAGACTGATGCAAACACCCCATGAAGTGATAGCAGGAACAGCAGGGGAACAGCAGAAAAACAAGGCAGGGACTGGGAACAAGAGATAGTCAGTGTTGCAAGAGAACAGAAACTGATTTAAAATAACAAGCAGAGGCAAATGACCCACATTTAACTATGACGAGCCTGCATATCGCAAACTGAGAAAGAACGAGAGGAAAAGAGGGAGGAAGTAGCGAGGACCGAAAGCAAAAATGACAACAATGACCCCGTTACCACTTGGTATTCAACATGGTTAAAGCAATGTAATGCAATGAGTCAAAATCAACTATTTTCTTTCATAATGCAAATTCTTTGTCTTATAAACTGTTATAATCAAAATAAACTATTAATTTCAAATAATAAAACCTGTTTGGTTTCATAACTCTCTAAAATGTCTGTTCTATAATATTAAAATTAATATGAAGATAAACAGAGTTAATTTTATAATACTAATTATTAAGTACTATGTACTAATTATTCATTTTTTATTATTATTATTTAACTGATAAATGTTAAAATAATAATATTAAATATGCAATATTAAAATGCTATAATATTTTGTTTAAATCATTTAAAAATAAAGTAAAAATTATTTGATTTATATATTTAACCAATAAATATTAAAATATAATATTAAATATTCTTAAAACATTCAAATACAAGCATCTATAATTTTAAATGCTACATATGAATTTAATCAATATTATAAATGTACAGAGTGTAAAATATTTATTAATTTCAAGATTTTGTGGTTAGATTAAAATTTGGGAGAAATGTTGGGTGGTTTTGAATTTTTGTGCTTTATCCATTACGCAGCAACACATTATAATAAGCAATATATTTAGTCGCAAAATCAGAGACCATCCCCTCAAAGTCTGAAGGGTCAAGTGGACACAGGAGATACATTTGGGAAGCATATTATATTAATACCAAGTGTGAACAGCAGTCTGTCTTGCCATGACTAAAGATGAAATCATCCTCTTAATACACGATGTAATCAGGGCCAAAGGAACAGAGAATGGGAAACAAAAATGGATAAATTTAGGAGAGCTTAGCAGTGAGGTGATGGTAATGTTTGATGTTTACCTGCTGCCAAGGCCTCTGGGTCCCTGCCCTGTCGATCGGCCTCTAGCCATTGGTACAAAGCTGAGATGGCAAACACACAAACAGACAAACAAAAAGCAAAAATGTCAAACCGAACACAGAAATGGAGAAGCAGACAAAATGATCTGATGCGTGACTACTAAATTCAAAGTACAATGGCTTTGCAGACAGACAGCGTGTGTGTTATTTTGCAGGCTGAGGAGTGATGGAGGTGAATGGAGACATGTTTTTCACAGCCTCTGCTTTTGCGAGCACAGCTTGACTGTAGGCCACAATCTCTGCCGAGATGGAGACATCACGTTGTGCATGACCAGCAAACACTCGCAGAATATCTTAAAGGGATACTCCACTTTAAAATGAAAATTCTGTCATCATATACTCACCCTCGTGTTGTTTCAAACCTGTATGAATTTCTTTCTTCTGCTGAACAGAAAGGAAGATATTTAGAAGAATGTCAGTAACCAGACAGTTTCTGGTCTCATTGACTTCCATAGTAGGAAAAAAATATACTATGGAAGTCAATGAGACCAGAAACTGTCTGGTTACTGATATTCTTCTAAATATCTTCCTTTCTGTTCAGCAGAAGAAAGAAATTCAGGATTAAAACAACATGAGGGTGAGTATATGATGACAGAATTTTCATTTTAAAGTGGAGTATCCCTTTAATAGTGGGTGTTGAAGGAACACGAGTTCCTAAGAAATATCTTAGAGGTTGCTAAGAAATATCTACATGTGCAACCCACACACACACACATATTCAATAACAGCTGACAAGTCATCTTCGATTTGGCCTCAAACAGTTTGGATCATCAAAATTGGATGCGTGTTATTAAACATCACTCAAGATATTCAATGTGCACTGGGGAAAATCCCAAACCCTGTCAAAAACATGTTTGGATCATATTTCACTTATAAATCAAAAGATAAAAGTCAAAAATCAAATATTGAGAATACATTAACAATTTGTTGTACTACTTTAACTTACACTGTTAAAAATATATAATTGCATCCATAACACAGTAATGAGAATCTTCATGAGAATAAGGGTTATGAACATCTAACATTAGATCAGTAATGGAATATACTTAATGTCAATGTTAAAATGCATAAAAATAGATTAATGCTAAGAACAGGTTTAATTTATTAGGAAGTGAGCCACCGATTCATATTTCTTTATTTTATTTACTTATATATACACATTTATGAAAGAAATGAATGCGTGTGTGTGCTGTTATTGAGATTCCCACACAGGAAGCAACTGCTGTGTCTGCAGTTTTATCAACGGTACTTACAGGATGACTCAGCCTGTGTTACGAACAAATGTCACCTACCTTGACATTTGTTCCCTTTTACAGTCTATGGTCACTCACTACTGACTTTTACAGTCTATGGTCACTCACTACTGACTTTTACAGTCTATGGTCACTCACTACTGACTTTTACAGTCTATGGTCACTCACTACTGACTGAATGAGAATCAAGTACTCTTTGAACTCTTGTGAGATCATAACTACCTCTCCAAACTCCAAAATCCAGCACCTGCCATAGTCTTCCTCAATCAATCAACCCATATCACATTTTCAAAGCTGATGAATGTTAAATGCCAGTCAGATAAGTCTCAAAATAAGGACCATACCACGTTTTTTGGACTATGATATTCTGTGCAGTACGCTTATCATTAATCATAAGAACTTTTTATCCAAAAGCCTTGCAGCAGTGAAACAGAGTATTGGATTTGTGATATTGAGCTTCAAAGACCAAAACTCACTGGCATTGCTCCGAGCACCATTCATTTTAAAAGCGCTGATGGAAGACTGGGAAAGAGCAAGAGACGGCACACAATGTCTCCTGCAGCCTTTGTCCATACTCAACAGCGTTACGTAACTGAGCTCTTGCTATGTATGCGTGTGTGTGTTAAGTGCTGATTGGGCACATTGTGAGCACGAAACATTGGGGTCTTTTTGCTTCTGGCAGGGTTTGGACAGTCAGCACAGCTCTGCTGTCAGCCTCATGACGAATCTGCTGAAGCTGTAATCCAAAACAAGTCCCAGCCCGTCAAAACCTCGGTTTTATCTTGCTGCACCACAAGGATAAGCAAGAAAACCCTTCACTTACATGGTTTGGTATTGAAATTTCACATGGCAAATGACTTTAATTTGCTTGATACAAGTTACTTTGAAGCCAACAGAGGGATGGAGCAAGTCTTTCATCTTTATTTAAGATATTTAATGAGACGCTCCCAGTGTTTTATTAAGAAAAGAGCCTTGTAGCATAGGGAACATGGTTAACCTCAAAGAAACAGCTCAATCGATTAGAACAACGAAACTCATATCAGCCTGTTGCACACATTCAGGTCAAAGTTTACAGAGAATGAAACACTAGGTGTGTTTACATCCTCGTTAAAAGTTTGAATTCAATTAAAAAAGACATTAAAAGTCGTATCAGTCTGGTTTTTGTGAAGCAGGAATAACAGACATACGTTCCAATATATATATGGTGCGTTCCAATATATATATGCCGTTTTGTAGCATAAATAGTTCACTCACATTGAAAAGTGCAGTTTAAATACATGTATGGCACACTTTATTAACCGAAAAAACTAAATGTGTAATGTTGGACACCATGCATTCAACTGTCGTTTGCTTTAATCATGTAGTGAAGGGGGTGTGACGATCAGACTTCGATGTTGAACGATAAAATTACCTTTTTACCTTTAAAATTAATTCACGACACCATGCATAGTATAAGTAAATCATGTATAGTGCGTCATTTGGGACACAACTTTACAATGTGGTATACTAAACCTCTGTGGTAGGCTATACTTTAAAAGCAGAGTGTATGGGATGGCAAACAGTAATCTGAAATCTGAGTTAAAGCAGCATATAAATCACACTTACTGAAAACAAACAGTCACGTGGTGTTTGATAAGCCTTATCTGAGGACACAGGTTACCGATGAGTTGGAACTTGGTCAATGAACTAAGTCAACATGACCAGTTCATGGTCTCATTCTGCCTCACACATACACAGATATAGAGAATTCTTAGCAGATCCAATGGCGCAACCCTTTCGACCTGTTTTTGAGACCCTAGACGAGCATATCGGAACATCTACTTTGCAACCATACTTTTGTGGTCGAGGAGCTCAAAGCAACCATGACAGACATTACATATCCCGAGCTGCATCCATCTACTTTCTGACTGTCATTAAAGTCAAATATTTATATAATAAAAAGCTTTTACTTTCAACTATTTAATTTACGTGCTATCCATTTTGCTCTGTAGACCAGAGACAAAAAGATATAAATTTATATGATGAAGGCCTCTGAATGGCCTTATCTCAGTCGTAATCTATTAGATGAGCGCCATGCAGAGTGGTAAAGATATTATGCAACTGGATTTATGCGCTCGTGACATAACTCGGCAAGTTATGACAAAGATTGCCCATTTGGCAGCCGCCAGCTTCCGACAGCTTTAAATGGCTCTCGTCTAGAGCAATGATAATTATGATGTTCACCCAAAGCAGACACAGTCCCCCCCCTAGATGCCTTTCAAACTTGACTGACAAAACCATCTCATATACTATACTGTACATGTATACTATATGGCCTAAAGTATATGGACACCACACTCTTGGTCAATGGGTTTCTATACAGAACCTACAGAAGGTTCTTAACTCTGTCATAAAGAGCATTTTATGTAAAGGGTTCTATATAAGGATAAATGTCATGATTGGATAATACTTTTATATTTAATGGGTTATATACAATTTTTTTTTATAATTAAATTTGATACTTATTGTGGACATGCATGTTTTTGCATTATACTTTATGAATACAAACGAATATTTGTAGTTACATTTATACAATGTTGACACTTTAACCCAGTGTTACACAACCCTGTTCCTGGATGCACACCAAGGCTGTGTCCAAAATCGACCCATATACCCTTAAATAGGGCACTATTTGAGGGAACAACCATTTGTGATGGTGTCCGAAACCATAGTGGATGTTATCGAGTGCACTCATTCTATCCCATAATGCACCTTGATTACAAGTGTACAACTGATGTAAACTCAACAGCTAGAGAATACCCATAATGCACTGTGATTGTCAGCTGAATGAAGACCAGTGTCTCGCCAGTAGATGGCGCATGCAGCTGAATGATCCATTCATTTTCCAAACCGCTGGTCCATTGTGGGAAGCATAATATCATACAGGTATAAATTATTCTTAATACAGACTCGTTCTTACAGATTTTCCAACACTGATGGCATTTTACCAAATCTGGAGTAGAAGACTGGCCTGCACAAACCTGCTTAGACTTAAACCCCTATTGAACACATTTTTGAACTGACAGCAGGCCATTATCCAACATTAGTGCCTGGCCTCACTGATGTTCTTGTCTTGCTGAACATTTCATATGTCGAAAGCATAGCAAAAAAAATTAATCCCTCCTTTTGCTGCCATAACAGCTTTCAGGGATTTGCTCCCATTTAGACCCAATATCATCAGTGAGATCAGGCACTGATGTTGAGTGATGGGTTCTGGCTCATAGTTGGGGGTTCAGTAGGGTTTATTCTATGCCATATTTAGTAAATAATTTCTTTATCATGCTTTGTGAACATGGGTATTGCTGGAACAGAAATGACCCTCTTTAAACTGTTGCAACAAAGTTGAAAGCACAAAAAGCAGGAAAAAAAATGGGTCTATGGGTATAAAACTAAAGGTCAATGCATCTAAAAATTTACTTAAATAAAAAAAAAACTTAACATGTTTTAAAAGTTCTTTCAATTTTTACATATTCACAGTGCAAGTATAGTAAAAGTTAATGACATAAATATAAAGAGTATAATAACAGCTATGGTACATGCTGTGAAAATGTGAGTCCTATCCCATGTTTGCAATACAGTACTGTGCAACATTGAACTTCACTTGAAATTAAGAGGAGGGCAGATTACAGTTGTACTGAGTCTCTGAGTAGATTATGCTAACAGGCTTACAGATCCCCCCCTCCAACCATCTCTGATCTTCATAAACAGTCTAGAAAGTACTGGGGAGAGTAAAAACACGACTTTGAACTGCTGTACCTTTGTTTCAATTTTCAAAAGAATGCATGATTCAAAGTTGTAGATAAAACATTAGACACTGAAAAAGTGAAAATGATGAAATGTTAAGTTAAACAAAGCAGGGAAACAGGAACTGAAGAGGAATGGCTCAGCTACACAGCATTGGCGTTTGACCCGTTTTCCCCCCAATTCAGGCCGATTGGAGGGAAAAGTCAATGGGAAGCCGGGGAGGTGTTACGACATTAGCATAGCCATTGTCCCCATGTCCACGCTGGTGCTCACAGACAGATGGTCCAGGAACCAGTCCTCTTTATGGCCGTTCACTACTGCCTTGTGTCTCTGCCTCTAGTCACAATACGAGCTGGCCAGTGTCATTAAGAAACAATGAGCGGAGACACGTCATGCAGCCACAATATAACAATGCGCCATTTGACGCCCAATATTTGTTAGTCTTGTCTGGTCTGAAGTATTAGAAGCTGCTTCAGCAGGTATGTTTGAAGTACCACTAAGTGAAAACAGCCCAGTGTTTCACCAGAGTCAATGTCAATGTGATGGACAACAAAAAAAGAGCTGTAAAAATGGAAGACCAGCACCTTTTAGAATAGAGATGCACAATATAGCAATCAGTTAGCAGCCTATTGGTCAATAATATTGAATATTTAATTTTTATAGACAATTTTTACCACTTTGCTATGATCTACAGTATCTTTATAACAATAACAACAAAATAAATAATTAAATTCAATTACTAAATGTGATATTTAGCAAATCTCACAATGCATATCCGTTTTTTCATCCGGTACATTATAATGTTTTGATGCATGTTCATTCGTAGTAACTGATTTTAGGTGTTTGATCTTTATTTAGACAAATTTTAATATCAGCATTTAATGGATATTAAGGTCAACATGCACATAACTATCGACTTTTCTAATTTGCCAGAATTTTTATATTGGTGAATTTTTTAGTGTTTTATTTGTTTACACAAAAAAAGTCCTCAAGACGAAGATGTTTTTTTTTTTTTTATCGAAACGTTGCCAACAGTGTGCAGATTTTCCTCATTTATTTTTATGTAACTTTAGTTTTGATCCTGAACCTGTTCATTCGGATGTGTACTTTTTTCCTCTTTCGAGATTCTTTACAAGACACGACATCAAATCAAAATGCCCTGCAGAGCATCAAGGGGGACGTCAGAAGTATAAGTAAGAATCTTGCTTTGCTCTGAATACATGCATTTAGTTTTTGTATGACTCACATCACTGCCTAGACAACAAACCACTAATGGCAGACACACTGCTGGCTGAATAAAATACAGCCCTCAGCATCTTGTTTGCCCAAGTACTTGTTACAAGCTGCTTAGGGACCACTATAAAACTTAAACGGAGATGATACAGTGAATCAAACAGCACAACCCTAAATCAACAGGTACCTGAAGGGGACCAGACATGGTCGATTCACAGTTAATGACCGTTCAAGGTGTCAAATCCTCAGTAAATGAAGGTAATTCAAGAGACTAATCCCCTCTTTAGGTAGAGGTGTGAACGATGGAGACAGACTAGAACATCAAAGATTGAAATCTCTTCCTCTGCCAAAGCAGGAAAACCCATTTTACTGATGCATGGCAGGCACATCAGTAAGACACGAGATGAGATGAAGGCTTGAGGGTGCGGGCACGTTTTGTAGGGAACTGAAATCGTACAGAAAGCGCAGACCACCAGAGCATAACAATGTGTGCATGTGCATGACTATGATTAAAATTTTGTGTTTCATGTTTTCATTCTCTATTACTGTGGGGACTGCTTGGAAAGTAATTTCTTTCTGACATGTAGCAATCCTCTTCTCGTAGAGTCGGACACAAGAGGCCTATTTATAGTCTTTATTTTTATCCTACTCAGAGGACATATACTATACCCTTAGGCCTAGAATATGAGTGTTTGACAGGCCCTCTAAGAAACTACTAACACATAGTTGAAAGAGGGGGCTAAAGAGACTGACTAATGAGAATGAGTCTGAAGAATTAACAAACAGAGAAAAAACATGAAATATGGCCATAGTGCAGCTTGTTTTCCCCAAAATCACTTTGTTATGGAAGTAATTTAGAGAAAGTTTACGATAAGACATTGTGAGATTAGAAACTGCATCGTGAGATAAAAGGTTGCAAGATACATTGCAAGATAAAGCCGAAAACTATTAAAAATAAAGTCGCACTGTGATATATATTGCAATTACTTGATAGTCACAATTACTAGTGTCAAAATGACCTTCCAAGATAAAAAGTTGCAGTTACAAGAAACTAAGTTCCATTGCGATATATAGTTACAATTACAGGAAAAGTCGCAATTACAAGAAACAAAATTACCTTGCAAGATAAAAAGTTGCGGCTACAAGAAAAGGTTGCATTGTGATAGATTGTTGAAATAAATTACATGATAAAAGGTCGCAATTATAAGAAATAAAATTGCTTTGCAAGATAAAAAGTTGCAGTTACAAGAAACTAAGTTCCATTGCGATATATAGTTACAATTACAAGAAAAGTCACAATTACAAGAAACAAAATTACCTTGCAAGATAAAAAGTTGCGGCTACAAGAAAAAGTTGCATTGTGATACATTGTTGAAATAAATTACATGATAAAAGGTCGCAATTACAAGAAACAAAATTGCCTTGCAAGATAAAAAGTTGCGGCTACAAGAAAAAGTTGCATTGTGATACATTGTTGAAATAAATTACATGATAAAAGGTCGCAATTACAAGAAATAAAATTGCCTTGCAAGATAAAAAGTTGCAGTTACAAGAAACAAAGTTGCAGTGCAATATATAGTTGGAACTACAAGAAACGGTCATCTTGCGTGATATTCACATTGTGAGTTATAGCCTAGCCTAAAGTCGTAATTATAAGAAATAAAATTACCTTGCGAGATAAAAGTAGCAGTTACAAGAAACAGAGTAGCATTGCAATATATAGTTGTAATTGTGTTTTAAATTTTATCTTGTAATTGCAAGAAATAAAAATGCCTTGCGTTATATAAATATTACATTGTGAGATATAAAGTTGCAATTATATAGCCTAGAAAGCTGCACTGTGAGAAAGTCACAAAAGTGAGATATAAAGTCAGATTGTGACAAATAAAAATAAATAAAAAATAAATAAAAAAACACTTTGCAAGATAAAAAGTTACAATTAGCTTTATTTCATTTTACAATGTGGAAACGGTCTATTATACTTTGGCCTTGCAGAGGGTGACGAGCTCGAAAAATCTGAGCCGAGGACAACGGTCCAATCAACAAGCCTCTGCCCATCAATGAAAGGAGGCACAATAACTCAAAATGACATCAATCGAGGGGCCACAGTGTGTTTATGTAATGAATGATCACTTCAATTAACCGTGACACAGTAAAAAAACAGTTAAATAAAAATCCTCCATTACAAGAAACAGATTGTACAGGGACAGACCAGTGAAAGGGCGACCAGCAGTGTTGATTACGCTGAAAAGCCCTGGGAAGGGGGGGGGGGGGGGGGGGGGGGTCATATGAGTGCAGAGCCCCTCTGGGATTGGACGGCCGCACATTAAGTCATGCAGAAACACGCTGAGGTACCCAGCAGGAAATGTGCATTAGGAACAATAGAACTGAGGAAGCAGGGCCAAAAATATATCAGGAAAACCATCTCTCACTCTTTCCTTCTTCAAGTGGTTTAAATTACAAATGAGCGTTCTCATCTTCTCACGGGAGGCGCAACCAAAGCTAACCTTCAGAAACTAGGCCACCAGAGAATACAGGTGCAATAGGGTGGGGCGATGGGGGCTTTTCAAAACACTCGATATTGATCAAACAAGAACAGTAGGATAATCTTCAACAAAGGTTATGCTGTACGTGGATCTCTCAAATGAAGCATCTCACAGTGGCATTCACAGTGCGAGGCTTATCTGAGCAACCCGGGGAGCTGATAAAATCCAAGCCCTCATGACACTGGACAAAATTAATCAAGTTCAAACTGTTTGATCATGATGAACTTTATCTGGGGAACCAGACCTATCTCACAGTGGACAGGCAGATCTGTTTAAAGGGGAAAAGGCTTTTCTCTCTATACAAACATTACAAACCAGATTTTTAGATTGTGGTGCTGCTATGATAAGGGGCTGAGGTTGATGGGTACTGCCAAGCCCCAAGTCTCTAGAAAGTTCTCCATTCAGTTTTGTTATTGTTAACTGAAATTAAAACTATTACAATTATAAAATAATACATTTTTGTCAATTGAAATAAAACTGAAATAGAATAAAATATAAGCATTAGATAAAAAAAAACTAAAACAGTTAGTTCCCAAGGCAATTTACGTTTAAGTTGAAGTGTACTAAAATTACTCAAACCAAAACTTAAATGAAAATAAAGCTAAAATAAAAATGATCATTCTAGAAGAAAATTTCAGATGGAACTCTTCATATATATATATATATATATATATATATATATATATATATATATATATATATATATATATATATATATATATATATATATATATATATATGAAGAGTTCCATTTTTATTTTTAAACACAAAATAGTATAGAAATTGAATGAAGACCAATAATCAATTATCAACTATAACATGAAAATATTTTACGGTTTATTCTATCAGCTACAATTTTAATTTCTAAATTCCAAATTTTTCTTTTTGAAAACTGACTTTAACAAATTGAATTTATTATAATTAATTATTTTCTGTGGATAGAGTTTTTAACTTGCATCAACTTCCCAGGACAATTGCGCAGGCTTAATTTATAGATTTGTTCAAGTAGAGCTAAAATAGAAGCTCTAAGCAGGTTCATCAGTTTGCTGTGCTCCCACACGTCCTGCTCTGTCCGCTCTCGGTTAAAAGAAAACACATCTAATCCCACGAGAGCATCACGCACATGCAGCTTAGCTCTTCACACAGTTCAGCAGCAGTCTGTTAAACTGCACCAGGCCTTAAAAAGGTAGAGCAGTCATCATCACATCTGTTAAAACAAGGCCAGACAAAGATTGGAGAAAAACAGGGTAAGAGTAGACAGGCTGGCTACTGGGATTACAAGTTGTTGCTTTTAGAAGCCCGGTTTGCTCTGACAATTACACTTGTGCTCTTGGCAATAGCTTTTGTGCTTCCAAATGAACTTACAAGAAATGTGCATATTGCATATGAGACAATTAGTACACAAACAAACAAACCTCGTAGTGCCAAAAGCATATAATATCAGATACAAGCCACACAGATCAAGTCATTTGAGACTCGTCTCTTTTTGATACCATTCACTGTATGAGTGAGTGAAATCAAAATGATCAGTAGTGAAAGCCACGTGAGCTGGCCAGCATTGGTTGCTCAATGCAAGTTCATTGGACAGAACCTGCAATACTTTGTGATATCTTCAATATCCAACAAGATGCATTATAAGACAAATAAGCCAAAAACAACACATATAATCAGTTATCAGGCCATGAGACATCATGTTGAAAAATATTCAGAGAATCAATACATGAGGACGATGATTGTTTTTATTGGATGCTTTAAGGCTCAATTAAACATTGAATAGATCTGATCCTTCCTCCAACACTCCACGTACGCAGCTGGTTTCAGAGAACATTTGGTGATTGGGAACATTGTAACTGATTTCACTTAATTTAGGTAATTGGATATTACATTGATTTATCTAAGATCCATAATTTTCATCTACATGTCAATATATCATGATACAGATCCATAGGCTTTAGAACTCCATCACACGAACCGTAAAGACAATGTTTGGGATTTTAGGTATTTTTATTTATAGTCACCAACAATATCAGGAAAACAAAATGGCTACTACATTTAGGCTAATAATATTAGCCATTAATCACGTCTGACTGAATGAGTTAAATTCAATATGAAACCATCTTGTAGTCTCAATAAATTGGAATTAATGCTACAGTTTGTTTTTTATAAGAAAAATGTGGCAGATATTTTTATCTTGGTATATGGTGACTTGAGTAGTGTGCAATTAAACTAATTTTATGAGAAAATTGAACCCAAATATAGGTGAAAACCATGGAGCATGCTGAACAGATTAATCCAAAACAATTCACTGATACCTATACTAAATCATGTCTCAAAAATCATGTCTCAGTTATGTAATTTCTTAGGGTCCCGTGTCTAATCTGCTATTCCCAGCCAAGCTTATTAATACATTAAATGTATACATTCCTAAAGTCCTAATATCAGGAGGCTATAATGTGATTCAAGCAGGGCTAATAAGAAATCAGTGCACGTCAGCTCGTGTTCATTATACCTGCTGACTCTGGTGTGTTTACCATCACGCTATATGTATAAAACACAATAACTCAATCTTACCTGCCAAAGCATCGGGCTCTAGACCAGTTTCGTTGTCTATTCCGCATATGATGAAGTAATGTGCGAAGCGACAGGGCGCTGACCCAGAGCCGCTCATAGTCGCGCTCATCTCGGCTCGGCTCGAGCTGATCCGCTTTGTTATAGAGACCCAACCAGTTCCATATCCAGCGTCCCCGGGCAAATGAACTGAACCAAAGTGAGGTTGTAATAAATACTTATCGCTATGTTTTCGTGCAGTAAGCTTCGGAAAGCCGTCTATGACTATCTAGTTTGGTTTGAAGAGCGTTTGATACCGTGTCTGCGAGTTGTAGCTGCTCGCACTGCTCGCGCACTGACGCACCGCTTCAGCTGATCACACTCAGCCAATCCAGTCCTTTCAAATGTTTGACCACAAGTATTTGTCTGAGAGAGAGAGCGCGTGCAGTGATGTACGCATCATCTGTAAAATGTTATGATTCACCAGCAAATATAAATAAATATATATATTTTTCATATATCAATATATTTTTATTATTGTATTATACATCAGATTATCTAAGAAAAATATTTGTATTTGCTCATGTAGTGTTTTGATACATTCTAGGCTATAGATAGGCTAGATAAATAAATAATACAATAACTACAACAATAAATACAAAAATAAATAAATACAACAGTGTCAAAGTGTTTGTTATTGTATACGCCTAATAAAAAGATGCCATATATATATAGATATATGCTACAGTCTTTATGTTGTTTCTACATTAATTTGGAGATTCAATGTGATATAATGTATTACACTATAAAAAATATATATATTACAAGTTTTACTGTTATTACTCGCAATTAATTGGGAAACAGAAAAAAATGATTAATTTGTTTGTTTGTTTTTTAATCGATTGACAGCACTCGTAGGCTATGTATATTTCTGAGCGATATATTATAACAACATAACTTACTGTTTTAAATGTTGCATATTAATTTGAATAAAGCTGAACATTTTTGAGTGAGAGGTGGTAACAGTTTATGTAAAGTTTCTGATTTCTCGCCAGAGGATGAAATGTTGCGTAGGCCTTTTATAATAGGGGCATTTTAATGTTTTATTTATTTATTTATTTAGGAAGTGTACTGAGTCCCCCTAGTGGGCCTCGTTCACCCAGTGGAATGAACAGTAGTGGCCAAAAGTGATGTCCAAAGGGGACATTCGTTTCTAATGACCCTACAAGTTCAATTAAACCATCAAAATATGAGGATATATATATATATATATATATATCAAATTGTTTTTGTTTTTTAAAATGAGGGAAGAACAAAACACTAAACGTGGTTAAGGTAGCCTCTTCATCTTACAAAATTATTTGGCAAAACAGGCAAACTACATCACTTACAGGTTTTATTTTACTATGTTCTCTCTTGTTTTTGCATGTGTTCATAATTTCTTTGTATGACAGCCTGCCAAAAATAATGTCCGTACAATTGGGCATGTTTCATTGGATTATCACAAATAAAAAAATTGTCTGTGCAATATAATTACAAAACCTTTAACAGATTTGTAATAACATTCGAATAAAGGGTGGAGACATCACTTTTGGCCACTACTGTAGTGACTCAAAAATACAGAATAATAAACATAGCCTATAATAGCCTATCTGCAAATGGTATTACAGCCAGATGGCACCAATCTGCCAATTTTAATTAAATACTGTATATCCGTTTCCACAAATGTTAAAGGAACACTCCACCGTTTTTTGAAATAGGGCTTATTCACCTTCTTTCCTACATTTAGATAGGTGGGCAAATGCATTTTTGTCTCAGTGCATGCATTGTTTTAGTTTGACAGGGTCGGCGCTAGCTTAGTTTAGCATAATGAATGGAATCCTTTGTTGCCAGCTAGCATGTCCTGAGTAAAAGTGATATAAAAAATATATAAAAAAACCACCTAATTACTTCTTGTGGCCTGCGTATTCACAACAAGTACAAATAGTGATGCAGATTAACACTAGGCGATTTCCTAGGCAGATATTGACTTGGGACTATATTAGGGGGAAGCACAGGCGAAGCACTGCTACTTGGGCGCAGAGATATCACGCCCAAGTAGCAGTGCTTCGCCTGTGCTTCCCCCTAATATAGTCCTTAATATATAAGTCAATATCTGCCTAGGAAATCGCCTAGTGTTAATCTGCATCGCTATTTGTACTCGTTGTGAATACGCAGGCCACAAGAAGTAATTAGGTGGGTTTTTTTGTTTTTTTTATATCACTTTTACTCAGGACATGCTAGCTGGCAACAAAGGATTCCATTCATTATGCTAAGCTAAGCTAGCGCCGACCCTGTCAAACTAAAACAATGCATGCACTGAGACAAAAATGCATTTGCCCACCTATCTAAATGTAGGAAAGAAGGTGAATAAGCCCTATTTCAAAAAACGGTGGAGTGTTCCGTAAGGTATACTGGGCCTAAGATCAGCTAAATGACTTTGAAGATATATTCACATTTTGTAGATTCTAACTTATTTTTTACCTACTGCCTTATATTTGTGTATTGTGCAAGAAGTCTGAAGTCAAATCTATTTTTAAGTGTAATGCATGTCGACAATAACCCTGATTTCTGTTTTTTTGTGCACCATCAGTCCATCAGTAATAGTCAGGATGAAAAGAGTAGGAGAGTTTTGACACGAAAAGGTCAGGCTCAGCAAATGCAGGCCCAAACTACAGCACCAGTATATGAGAGAGAAGCGCCAATGGTAAATTAATCAAATCTAGAGCTCTGTGTGTCCAATATTCTACAGCATTTTTACCTAAATATGGGTTTCCATTAATTAGGAGAACTTTCTTGTTCCTAGAATGATGTGTCATGAATTACCATTAGTAAAAATCTACTCCATCACACAGGGCATGAAATCGACCAAAAAGCTTGGTCAGAGAGGATTTGTAATTTGACTTTTAACATTTAGCTAGCAAATTGTTTGATCTCACACTGTCCATTTCAAGTCCACTTTCTTGTTGTGTGGAACAGGTGGCAATAAAATGATTATTAAAATAAAATGATCTTAAATGATAAAAAACTAAATCAGTTAAACAATAATAATATAGCTGTTACTAATTATTTTAGTATGCAGTGATATACACTTTTTTTTTTTAAATATCTATGCTCATTCAACATAAATCTGCTATGTATTAAATATTATGCTATGTAAAATATTCATGATATTATATGTTCTATCATCCACTGATAAATTACAGCATTATGCCCAGCATATTACAATAACGCCCTCTGTTGGTTAAACTGATGTGTTGCTACTGCCTCTGCATTTATAAGTAAAGTATCAATTTATCAGTTATCTCTCTCAGTGTTTTCCAGTTTGCTAAAAACAAATTAATATTATGATAAATAAAATAAAACAAGCTGTGAAGTCCATCGGTGCGGTGTTTCCAGAAGTTAAAACACAGGTGACTAACCAACAAACAATTGAAAATGAAGTAGACACAATAAATATAAAAACAAAAAACAAAACAAAAACACAGACAATAAATTCAGACTGTATGTACAGAAATTAGGGGTGTCATAGATTAAGTAACTAAAATAATAATCATTCAAATGAATTACAAAAAGTAAAAAGTTTGAAGTGGTTCTTAGATCTCCCTTTTAAACCAATGAATCTACATGACTTTTCCAGTAAATGAGTAAATGATGAAAAGAAGGGGGGGAAAATCATTTTTGGGTGAACTATCCCTTTCAATTAATCATTTAGGCCTAAGTCCTTTTAAGGCCCCCTAGTGGGCGCTTACCCCTGGTTGAGAAACACTGCCAATTGTAGAGCTAAAGAAGTATCTATTGATATTAAGCAATCCCTGTCGCATGCTGACAGAAATGGTTACCATGGTAGAGTATTTTACCTATACAAACTTTCAAGTGTGACGTCTCTGTTGTGGGAGGGGCCGTCTCATATGACAGACAGGGGGTCTAAAGGTTTTTGTGCATCACTACAATCAATGATTAACGCTGAGTCCACACTTCACTGCCAACTATTCCCCATCTTTAGCTGACTCCAGTGACCAGTCGGTGTCTGCAGTGGAAACCTCCACCCACCTCCACGAACACAGGTGTTCAACCACTAAATATTCAGAAACACGATCTGTGTGAGGTGACGCATGTTTATACCACACCCTGTACACAAAGACCGAGCACAGCGCTGCTACACGCCCAACAGAGACTCAAACACCTGACGCTTAATACCAACTCCATCTGCAATGGCGGTGGAGGCAGACTTTATGCGGTCTGTGTTGCCCGTTCAGGGCGCTTTTCACTCGGAAGACTCTTCTTTAGCTATACCGCAGGCGGACAAACTCGCGGACACTCACCGGCTGAACAGACTACAGCAACAAGTGCAGCTCACTCTCTCTCGGAAAAGAAAGAAACCAAAACTGCCAGGTATGTAGAATGAAACCGCATTAAATAAAACAAACTATTTCGAGATAATCAGTGTTTTGGCTTGGAATAGGAATACAGGTGTGTACATTTATATATTTCTCAAAAAACAAAGGATGTCAGTCAAATGTTTATGGTCAGCTTTCACTGGTCCTTTGTTCTCAACTCTGTAACGTTACTTTCACTATTTTTTTTAATTTGTGTTTAAAATAACATGCAAAAGAAAATTTATTTATTCTTTCTTTCTTTTTTTATTGTACTTTTGATGTATACCATGGCACTGAAGGATAATATATTGTTTTATATTAATATACTGTAATATTTACATAGTACTTCAAGGTACTTGGAAGAATATTTAAGGTCCAAATATAGCTATCAAATATATAATATAATAATATTTAATAAAATAACTATGTAATGTAATGATCCAAATAAACACATTTGTTAACTTTTTGGTAGTAGAGAAATGTGAACCATACTTTAGTTTGTCAGAACTCACTCATTCAAACCTATTTAGTAGGATTTGGAAGTGAGCATGAGGAATATGTTTTCCATTATATTGTATTGTATTGTATTGTAATTCGATTGTGTGTGTTTTGGGCGTTGCAGATTCATCTCTCTCAGACAGTCTGTCCAGCTGTCATATTTCAAGTAGTTCATCTTTAGGAAATCTACACGTAAAGGTAAAAACTATTTTCCAGTGGGATACATGTGTTCTTTAAACAATAGTTCACCCAAAAATGAAAATTCTGTCATCATTTAGTCCATACTTTCAAGGGAGGCAAAAAGCTCCTTAAAGCAAGGTAGTATAAAAGTAGTTCATACAACTTGTGCACTATTTATATTGTGCACTTACCTCATTTGTAAGTCGCTTTGGATAAAGGCGTCTGCTAAATGACTAAATGTAAATATTCTACATCATCTAAAGCTGTATGATAGGTTTGTGTCCACAATTGTCAATGCCTTTTGGGTGAACTATTCTTTTAATATCACTAAATTCACTTGAGATAATAACACACGCTATACATTGCAGCGTATCTCCGCCAATCATGAATCTACAAGGTCGTTGCGGATGGTTGACCGATCTCAGTGGTCAAGTGCCGAGCCGCCTCGATTTCACAGAGGCTATGGAAGCTTTCGTTACACCACCAAAAGAGCGGGATTATGCTGGGGGACCAATTCTCTCACTCTCCCCTCGTCCCCTACAGCCAACCATTCCCATATGAACAATCACCCTCTACGTTACGCCCGCTCTGAGGTTCTGCGAAACCCGAGGTTGTACGTTACCGGCCTGTCGGCTGTCACTCAGCCCACCAATATCTCTGTGAATGAGGACAATCACATAGATGATACGGATGACATGTTTTTACCCAGCACCCCACACAATGCTCCTACAGAGAGGAACAGGATGGAGTTAGAGAAACACACCCTTCAGAGGACCCTCTGCAAGCCGAGAGAGGGGGGTTTCGGTGCTCACGAACAATCAGAGAACGTGTCCTGGCAGAGCCGCGTGCGGAAGCCGAGCCTGGAGATTGTTGCAGGAAGACGACCCTCCCAATCTGGCTCAGAGATCAGCATGGAGGAGCCGTCGGGAAGTTTAGTGAGGACAGAAAAGGTGGAGGTCAAGCAACATTCAGTGACAATGTCAACAAAGTAAGCCAGTAGTTTAAACATTTTAGCTACTTAATCTTAGTTATTTCGTTTTTACATTGTTTTTGAGTATTGAGATTTATTTTAGATTTTTGTCGTTTCAATATCACAGAAATATTAATGTAGTTTCTTATTAGTAATTAACACTTAGCAATAAAGTGTATATTATATATATATATGTATATATATATGTATATATATATATATATATATATATATATATATATATACTATTTTAGATTTTCTATTTTAGACTATTTTAGATGGAATGAACACTGTCTTCTTGTGTTAAAGGAAAATCAGAAAAGGTGAACTTGGTACAGAGATGACATTAAACAAGGCTGTAAATCTCCTGGAACAAGATAATATGGAAACACAAATCACCGCGGCAAACTTCATACAAAACCAATGCTTTAACAGTCCTGATGCCAAGAAAAAGGTAAGTGATACTTGACTCTAAAATAGCACATGCTGTTATGATCCACCCAGAAGATGATGATATACTGTATCTCGCACAGTCCTTAATGTCTAGCCTCAATGGTTGCAGTGATAACAAACACTTCTGATAGAATGAAACAATGAGTCATAGTTTTACATTGTGAGGTGGGACTTTAATTAAGAAGAAAAGGGGTGTGGAAGAAAGTGAGAGGAAAGTATTTAGTGTGGTTTACAATGCTGTCAGACAGTAAGTAATTAATATGACAACAGTGTTTCACACTGTCTTTGTAGAGTTATTTTTCTGCTGTTTATATTCCTCAGTACTTGACCTTTATAGACTTTAAAACATTATGACAAACATTAAAAGGACGGTTCTCATTAAAAGGGATGGTGTAGTCTAGTGGTTTAAGATACAAGCTGGGCAATTCATGAACTAACACTGTTGAATCATTTAGGGAGCTCCGGGGGGGATTGCCTGCATTTGCTTTGAATCCAACAATAGAAATAAAATTAACTTTAAGTGAGCATTATATGATAAAAGAGATAATATAAATGGAAAAAAATAGGGGAAATGAGCATGCACAATTAAATATCCAATATCAGTCAATTACAAGATATTTAAATCTCTAAAATTGGCCAATAACCAATATGGTACAAATATATTGTGCATCCCAAAAAATATTTTTTTGTTTTTGTTTTGTGCATTAATTACAGTTTAGGACACCAGTGTTGGGAAAGTTTCATGTACTACTGTATGTAGATGAACTATAATGTTAATAATCACAGAGCTACCTCCCCGTCCAGCCATAACATTTACGAAACCTAAACTGCAATTTATTCTTAATTGTCAGGGTTGTGACATTGCAACCGTTAGCACATGCATACACACACAACCGCCCATGTTTACATATCAACAGTAACTCAGCAACTTCGTCTGTCCTGATGAAAGTGTGAACTGCACCGGTATGCAGAGGTTAACCAAGCATGAAAGATCAATTACTTACACTACCATTCAAAATTTTGGAGTCAGCAGAATTTTTTTTCAACAAGGATGCATTTATAATTTCACAAACGCTTTACATTTTAAAATAAAAGCTGTTCTTTTGAACTTTCTACCCTGAATCCTGAAAAAAAATATCCAGGTGTCTACAAAAATATTAAGCAGCACAACTGTTTTCAACACGGATAATGGTTAGAAATGTTTCTTGAGGAGCAAATCAGCATATTAAAATGATTTCTGAAGCATCATGTGACACTGAAGACTGAAGTAATCATGCTGAAAATTCAGCATCACGGGAATAAAGACATTTTATAAATGTATTAAAATAGAAAACATTTATTTTTAATTGTAATAATATTTCACATTATTACAGTCTTGGTGGAGACTTCACAGAAAAACATTTTAAAAAAATCTTTTAAAAAAACCTCCAAAATGTTAAAAAGTAGTATAAGTTTTAAAGGTAAAGTAGCAAAAACAGGCTGTTTAATTAAGTGTCAGAGAGATGAATTAATTACCAATGTTTTGGTGCATGAACCTTGACTAACATAAGTAGACTTGCTGCAAAAGAGTAAAATATGACCCATTTAAATTTTGAGGTTTCTTATTTTAGCATGTTCTATCTGCTCAGGTACATTATCTTCAAGGCATCCCAAAGCTGCTGACGCTCATGCAGAATGAGAGCGAGGAGCTCCAGCGGGCTGCCGTCAACGCGCTCCGAAATATTGTTTATGAAAACAATGAAAACAAAATGGAAATCAAAGACTGTGAGGGGCTTCCAGTGATCCTGAGACTGCTCAAGAAGAACCGAGACATCGAGACCCGACAGCAGCTCACTGGTAAAGGAGCCATTCCAAGTACTTTAGATTTTGCGCCATATACTGTATATTTCATTATGCAGCCAAACTTGACTTCACTTTAGCTGATCCTGCTAAAACTCCAGCCATGTCTCCAACTATGAAAACATCCAGATCTTGAAAGCGTGACCTCTACCCTTCCATTAATCTTGCCGATGTTATTCTCTCTCCAGGGCTGCTGTGGAATCTGTCTTCTCATGACCTTCTGAAAGAGCAGCTCGCTAGAGAAGCGGTCAAACCTCTCACAGACAGTGTGCTGGTGCCCTGCTCAGGCATTTCTGAAGGGGAAGACCCCAAGTTGGAGCTCCTCGCTGACCCTGAAATTTTCTACAATGCTACTGGCTGCCTGAGGTATTACCAATTGAAGAAATACAAGATACAAAAGGTTGAAAAGGATTCATTTTGACAAGCCAGGCTGTTCTTAGTAGTGCTAAGTACCGCTCAAGCTGTGCTGTGCGTTATTAACAAACCAATTTTAAGTGTGTTTGGCACTGCCATTCAAAGGTGTGTGGTCAGTAAGTAAAATAATTAATACTTTTATTCAGCAAGGACTGATCAAAAGTAACAGTCAAGAAATTTGTAATGTTACAAAAGATGAAATTAAATAAAAAAGCGGCACAACCGTTTTCAACATTGATAAAAAAAATGTTTCTTATGCTTAAAATCAGTATATTAGAGGAATAAAGGATAATGTGACTGAAGACTAGAGTAATGATGCTGAAATTTCAGCTTTGTCATCACAGAAATAATTTACATTTGAAAATATATTTAAATAGACAAGTTATTTTAAATAGTAATAATATTTCACAATATTACTGTTTTTACTGTATTTTGGATCAAATAAATGCAGCCTTGGTGAGCAGAAGAGACTACTTTTAAAAACTACAAAAGAAGTCCGACCCTAACTTTTAAACTGTAGTATAGATATTCTTATAATTACTTATTTATTCAGATCATTGCACTTTGCATTGCATTTTTCCATAAAAGTTTTTTTTGTTTTTAAATAACAAATAAATCTTTTTTATATATATATAGAAATTTGAGCTCAGCCGGTCCAGATGGACGTAAAGCCATGCGGGACTGTGAGGGTCTCATTGAGTGCATCATCTACTATATCCGTGGCACCATTGCAGACTATAAACCTGATGATAAGGTACTTACATTAAATCCCCATCTTTAGCAACAGCAACATTGAGTCTTTCATTTTTATGTCTAATTATTAAAGGGGCCATATCACAAGGAATCCAATTTTCCTTGATCTTTTAAGATAAAAGAGCTCTATGTACCTGTACAATAAAACTTTTTATAGCTTTCAGAGCACATTTTCAAAAACGGAAAAAAAGAATTATTGAAACTAAGCTCATTCTGAACACTCGCATTTACGTCGATGTTATATTTGTTCCCAAAATGTTTATGTAATGTTATATTATCTAATGTGATCCCGAATGATTATTCCAACTTAATGATTAATTCTTCTTTTCCAGGCCACAGAAAACTGTGTGTGCATCCTGCACAACCTTTCTTATCGGTTTGAATGTGAGGTGCCTCGTGTGGATTCCCCGCTGATACAACAGCCCAGACAGAATCACAATGCAGAAACTAGCAACCCCGGCTGTTTCATTCTCAACAGTCCCAAAAACTCTGAGGAGGTTAGTATTACAACCCTAAAAAAAAAATTTAAAAAAAGCATTTCAAATTCAAACTTGGCTGATTTAATAATACAGCTGATGATATTTTGTATATTGAGTGCAAGACTGACCAAAATACCCATTCCTAATGCAAAGGTAGTGGTGTAGAAAAACAAATTGACCTCATATGTGGCATCATATGTTGTGGCTCAGGAAGCAGATACAGACTATCCTCTACTCGAGGAGAAAGGCAGCCCTAATGGTGTGGAGTGGCTCTGGAGCGCCATCACCGTCCGCATGTATCTCTCTCTCATCGCCGTCAGCACAAACCAACACACAAAACAGGCGTCCATTGGAGCGCTGCAGAACCTCACAGCTTGTTCCGGAGAGGTATGATCTGGAAATTAGCTTCATTAAAAGAACTATAATCAGCATTGGCAACAACCACATTCAGGCTTAGATTAAAGGGTTAGTTCACCCAAAAATGAAAACCTTTCATCAATTACTCCCTCTCATGTCATTCCAAACCCTTAAGACTTTCCTTCCTCGCCTAAACACAAATGAAGATCTTACGAAATCTGAGAGATTTCTGTCCCTCCATTGCAAGTCTATTCACCCAAAACTCTGACTAGGGTTGTCACGGTACAAAAATTTCAGTAGTCCGTGCCAATACCAGTCAAATTTTGCGGTTCTCGTTACCAATTATTTCGGTACCAGAGCAAAAACTGTTAAATTAATTACTTTAAAAAATGTCCCGTTTTGTCTCATCCATTGGTTATCACTGTCAATCAACGCAGTTTCCAATTCAATCGCTCTTTTAAATACGGTTGTCAATCCAGAAACTTTGCCGTGTATTTAGCAGCATGAAAAACTAAACTTGAATTCAGATTATGAATGGGTACTAAACAGAAAGAGAAGAGCCCTACCTTTATAATCACTAAGGCTGTCAATCTCTAAAACGCAAGCTCACTGAATTCTGCACTCGTGCGAAAACTCCCGTTATAATAAAAAGGTCTTAATTGTACAATGAATCTCTTATTTACATCGTGTTTACACTTTGTTGGTTATGATGAAAGGATTCGTGAGCATGTAGGCGTTGAACAAAACAATACCTTGTGCATTTTCAGCTGTGTTGAGAGATTCTGACTAGCACCTCTGATAGGCCATAGCATTTACGCGCTCAACAGATCTGATTTTGATTGGTCTCAATGCTTGTAAAACTGTGCTGTAAATAGAAATCTTTCCACGGAGTTTCAGAAGACAAAAAAATCTGGAAGCTTAAACGTGCTTCGTAACATACGAGGACGAACCTCATTGTTTCTCATGCGTCAAGCATGCTTGAGCCTTCTTTTACCAAATTTAGTGCTTCGCTGATGTCCGTTCGCTGATCAATGTTTATATGTGAATAAAAGCCTAAATTAAATCTGTTTATTATGTAAAGCAATCGTGTCTCTCCAGAAGACTTGGATTAAATCGTTTTATGAGCTTTTTGAAGCATGAGAGTTTTTGGTGAATAAACTTTCAATGAAGGGACAGAAATCTCTCAGATTTCATTAAAACCACCTTCATTTGTGTTCCAAAGATGAACATAAGTCTTATGGGTTTGGAACAACATGAGGGTGAGTAAATAACAGAATTAAAAAATAATTGTTTAAATTTTAATTACATTTTTTTAATTTTTAATTGTCTTTGTATCGCCATTAGATGTCCCAGGCCATCGCACACTTCGTCGTGCACAAGGAGGGAGGCCTATCTCAGGTGAAGAAGATGCTTCAAGAAGGAGAGAAGGAAGAGATCAGAATATCTGTGTCACTGCTAAAAAACATCTCTCGCTACCGAGAACTGCATGCTGATATTGGTGAGCTGCCGTTATATACCAATATACGCAAATGGCACATGGCAGTTTTTTCAGGGGAAAAAAAAGCTAATGAACATCTCTACAGTTAAACAGGTTCTGCCGGAGCTGGTTGCCATCCTCCCGAACACTGACCGAAGCGTAGAGCAGCCAATAGAGGTCACTGTGACGATATGTCACATCCTCATCAGTCTGAGCAATGCGTCTGTATTGAACACCACTGCCATCATAAACCAAGGAGCGTTACCCAAGATCATCAGCATTAGCACCAAAGACAACGGGTACAGTTTCATTTTCAGATATGTAATAAAAGTCATGTATGTTCAGTTATATGACCGGTTTAATTCATACATTTCATTTTCAACTAAATATAGGTTTGGACCCACACGGGCGGGCCAAGCGGCCTGTATTTTACTTCATAGCCTGTGGAGACATTCAGAGCTGCATAGCAGTTTCAAGAAGGTGAGATTACTACATGTTTGCATCCCGTAGGAAAACCCAGACAACTTCCGGCAAATTTAGATTTGCTCTGCAAGTAGTCTGGCAAAGAGCCCATTCAAGCCCATTTCTAATCCGTCGAAATCGCGGCACCAATCAGAAACGTTGAGGCGGGCTTTACACAATGACGATCGCTCTGATTGGTTTTAGGTCTATCCAATTGCGCCCAGAGGCATTTGAGCGACGTCTGTTGGTGAAGCGCACCAACTTTTAAATGCATTATTATATTCAAATTGCAAACACATGAGGACAGTCTCCACGAAAGACCCACTGGCAGATGAACGTGCTACTACATTTCTCTCCGAAACGGTAGGAAATTAAATTAGATTTAATAGAGGATTTTAACTGTGACAAGATGATTGACAGGGCAGTTTAAGTGACAGGATGCACGCGACAGATCCGTCCGATAAAGATGACGAAGTAGTATGTCCCAAAGCTTGCCTACTTTTTTGCTACACATTCAATAGTAAATACCTTTTCTTCACAAAAAGAGTACATACTTTTATGGCGTAGTGTAACTTAGGCGAATTGGGACGCAGCATATGGCTTTACAAGATGATGATCGCTCTGATTGGTTTTAGGTCTATCCAATTGCGCCCAGAGGCATTTGAGCGACGTCCGTTGGTGACGCCCCTTTGGAAATGAGTTATTAATGAAGCTTTGCCAGACCATAACTCAGTTACTACTGAGAATGGTCTGGTTTTAACCAGGCTATCCCGTAGTGTCCATGAAGTAATAAAGTGTTATTCTCAAATATTTTGGGGCAAATACATAAACAAACTACAGTATAACAGTCAAAGATCAGTTTAGGGCAGCTACTCAAAATACTGACAGTGTTTACAATGAAGAAATGAATGCAATCAATTGTTCGTTTAAGCCAATAGCCAACTATTGCAACTACTGTTTCATGCCAACTTTAAATCACACACTTTAACAAAACATTAGGCTACTTTATACTGTGGGAACCCTGGTTCTTTAAAGTGTGTGGGGAGGTGAATTAAAACAAGAAATAGGTTTATTTTTTATTTGTTTTATTTGTCTTTAATCACATTTTTTCAAGTCATCTTGATGCCCCCTTGGATGTTTACTGAGGGCCTCGGGCCCCTGGTTGAGAACCACTGATCTATAGAGTGCTCAAAAATGAATTCACATGTTAGTGTTTCAGATTTTGGCTTTCACGTCATATTTACTCTTGTCATCTGTTTTTCAATCTATGGCAGGCTGGTTACAGGAAAACAGACTTCATAAACAACAGGACAGTAAAGGCTGTGAATTCTGCTCGTGATTAATGGGATCCAGAAATGAATTGCAAAGAAAAGGCTTTTCACCTGTTTTCTTTGGAAAGATTAAAAACGGTGCTAATATCATGGATTTGGTGTTTGTATATGTGTTTTGTCTTAATTTAATACTTATTAGATTACTATGTGTTTTAATAATAGTTATGTCTGTCGAATTTACACACTTTTGTTTTATTTTTTTTACTGATTTTTACTGCCTTTAGTCTGTTTAAATAGTAATATTAAAAGTTTAAATATATTAATATTAAAACACTTTTATAAGCTACTTTTTGTGTACCTGTTTTTATTTTGTTTTTGTTGTTTTTCGTTCTTTTGCAATGGGTAGTAACTTCCTAGCATTGTGTATTGAAACACTGTATAATATTTTAATATTTTCAAATAAACTACCATATTTTCTCCAGTCACTGAGGGGTTAATGTCTGTTTGTTTTGTTACCATGGTTCTGTTTGAGTACAGCATTGCTCTCAACGCTCATGTAAATACGGTTTTTTAAGCATAACGCATTAATAAAAACCTCAAAGGAACTTGGCATGATAATTTAATACTGGTGATGATTTCTGAAATCTGAGAATCAGGTTCAGGAAGTGATTTAGTCTTTTGAATAATAACATCATATAGTGATGTTGAGTCTTTTGAATAATAACAAATCGTAATCCTCGGTGGGAGGGATCAAACGAAAGATAGAACTCGCTATAACGTTGCCGATAGAATCAGAACTGAAACAAAGCGTTCGGATAAAACTGCCGCGTGCATTCATCGACAATAAATGACTATGGTTTCATGTTTTGATACTTTATACAGGAGCTCGCTTTGACTGCAAAGCATTTAATGTACTTTGACGTCACATCCGTAAACAAAGAAGCTCATGCAAGCTGGGCTGTACCAATATGTTACTAGAGGGTGCGTGTCAGTCTAGTCGGGATTTTTTATTTATTTTTATTGGAAAAACAACAACTTTTCAATAAAAGCAAAACTTTTTCGTTTATATTCTTTTATTTAGTTTCTCTTTCTACCCGTTGTATGGGAATTTATCAAATTAGCTTTAATATTTTTATCGAAGACAAAACGTCGAAAACCCTATAGCTGCGTAATAATAGATTACCCCTGTTTCACAAAACAGTACAAGTCAAGTCATTTTAAAGAGCCCTTTAAAGTCCCACAGAGACGGAGTATCGATATATTTCATCTACAAATCGAGAAAAGCTCGGTTGTCCACTGTTGTTTGCCAAGTCTCCACTGTCGGGGACTTGACTCAGGTAATTGTTACATAATAACAGTTAGTTTTATCTGTTTAGAGTTTATATAAGTGATATTTCTTTGTAAATTCAAAGGGCTGGACAATGGTTGTGTTTACATAATTAATTCAAATGGATTACTATGCTTTTATAATCAAGCATTATATGAAAATTACCGTAAGTGGAACACGTACGTCGGTGCGTAGTTCGCTTTATTAAAATGGCCAGACGGGCTGACGTCGTCTTATTTATTTCACATACAACCCATAAAGTTAATATTTACTAAATCCACGTTGCCCATCTTTAAACGGACTGGGGGTTTGCGTGATCTGGAAAGTCCAGTTCGGCTGCTCGTCTGCTTTGACAGTCTGCTCGTGTTTTGCCCTTGTTTGTGTGCTGAAGATTAGGTCACGTGTGCATCGCAGCTGAGCGCAGTGTGTAACTGCGTGTCTCGCGCTGTTTACTGCACCTCCTTTTAGGGGCCAAAGCTGCACGAGCCGTGACCGATGCCAGTGGTGCTGTCATCGGTGCCTCCCAATTTAAACCTGGCTGAGGATGTGCATATGTGCATGGCTTTCTGTTTTTACCATGCGAACTACTGAACGGGTCTAATACAAGAGGAGGTCGCAGTGTTTTTCCCCTATGCTTAAATCAGATGCTCTCTTTTGGGAGTAACAAGAATGGAAGGGCTTGAACATGTTATGTCATTGGGATTTTAATTGAAACCAGGCTCCAAACACTGGTTGAAGTATTGGGATTTGTTACTGTGTTAATTGTTATAGACTTCAGTTGAGACCGTTCAGGAGCAAGTTGAGGCACACAGATATACAGTTCATATAAGTACCCTATTTTGCATGGTGAAGACGACATTATGGTTTTAACATTATAATAAAACTAAATAAACAATGTAAGCATTTCAGCAAATTATAGTGACTTTATTATTAAAGGACAAAAGCATTTTAAAGGGACAGTTCACCCCAAAATTTAAATTTATTCAGTGAGCGGTATAATTTATTTTTGTTTCATTTTGAATAATCTATTATTTTCATATTTCCAGTTTTCATTTTAATTTGAAAGTTTTAGTAATTTTTCTCTGTGCTTTTGTCATGATTTATTTAAATGTTTATATTTGGCTTTAATTTGTATTTATTTCACTTTTAGTTGTATAGTAATTTTAGTATTTAAACTTAAACTCATTTAGCTGTCAATGCAACATTCTGAATTTTCGTCTAAGTTTTTCATCTAATATTTATACATGATTTTATTTCAGCTTTTTAAACCAATATGACTTTTTACTTAAGTGGAACACAAAAATTAGACATTAGTGATTTTTTTCCACATACAATGACATAAATGGTGAATTGTTTCCGCCATGGAATTAAACAATTAAAAGACAATTGCGACTTTTTATCTCACAATTTTGACCTTTTTTTCACATTTGCAGGTTTACATCTAGCAATTCTGACTTTCTCTCGCAATTCTGACTTCTTTTCTCATAATTGTGAGAGATAAGCTTACAATTGCAAGTTATAAAGTCCAATTCTGTAGAAAAAACTTCCTGTAAAACTTTTAATATAAATTACGAGTTTATATCTCACAATTCTGACTATAACACGAATACGACTTTATAACTTGCAATTGCGACTTTATTTCAAGCAATTTTGTGTGGGGAAAAAAAAATCTGAATTGTGAGATGAAAAGAGGCAATTACCATTTTTTTTATTCAGTGGCGGAAACAAGCTTCCATAGTGACTGAGATTGAGTTCCACAGAAGTGAGAAATGCATACAGGTTTGGAACAACATGAGGGTGAGGAAATGAAGATGAACATTTTTGGATGAACGCTTCATTTAACTCAAAATGTGCAAAGAATGTTGTTTTACAGTAGGCTGTTTTGTAGCCTAACATTTGTACTTCTGTTGTAACAATAGGTAAACTTGTAATAACAAGGAAGGTAGTCAAAGCATCTTGCATTATTGGTAGGATTAGTCACTAGTTTATCCGATTGCATTTTATTAATTAATGAAGGGCATTGTTTATTTTATTTTTTCCCTGATGCTGACTCAACATTTACTAGAGTTGAATAAGCTTAAAAGACTAGCAGTTACTCGGTTACATCAGGAAACAGGTGTGTAGTGGAGCCTATAAAGACAGAGGACTCGAGGAGTGTAACGAGATAGGTTTGCTTTTAAAGATCACGCTGTTATCAGGAGTTATCTGTTACCCAAGAGACGGCACCGGTCAACGTCTGAATCGCATTTAAAATACAATGTCCCTTTGTGGATGAATACACACATGAATATCACTGAGCCCTTTTGTTGCCCATTTATTTTCTCTAGCCTTTGCAATTCACTTTTCTTTGTTATGGCAACGAAGCTTTATGTCCTTGTGGAATTTTCCAGCTCTAACCTTCCCATTTAAAGCATCAGCTTCAAGCTCGGCCCAAAAACACCCTTCATTTTAGCCACAAGACTCAGTGCATTGTGTATGTTACCTTCCCAGCAAACACAGAACGTTGGCACAACATACCCAACCTTCTAACAACGTTTTAACAACATGGCCAAAAGGTTGCTATAACTACGTTGTGTGGTTGTTACAGCGTTATCACAGTGTTGACAATGAACCATCGTTCAGGGCCATAATGCTTAAGGTTGTGCCTAGGGTGTCTTTATATATAAAATACATATTTACAATATTTTCTTTTACCGTCTATGGGTTATACTTATTAATGCATTTGCAGCAGCCACTCACAATGCCACTGAACGATGAACGTCCCACTTCCACATCTACGGTGGCCAGTGAGGAGCAGAACAGCGATACAGAGTCATCGGAAAGGTGCGACAGTTTGACCTCTTCTAGCGATGTGGACTCTTCTCGCCAGAGCTTCACCAGCGATTCGTCCAGCAAACACAACTCTCCTTCATGTAGGTGTCCCACTAAAATGCAAATGCATAAGCAAATAAATCTTAAGCTTATTTGTGTAGATTTATTTGACACTAGATTCATAGCAGAAGGAGCTTAAAATTTACTGTTTGATAAACATAAAAAAAATGTAAAATCATTTTGTTGCATGTTTTTGTTTTTACTTTTTTTTTTTTTTACATTTCAGTTTAGCTTTTAGTTCTGATTTAACAATTTAGTACTTTACTTAAACTCTTGCCAACTTACTGCAATGAAATAATTCCAAGTTTTTTTGATATTTGTATTTTATTTTGTTTTAGCTTGATTTCAATGACCAAAAACAATTGTATTTCTTAGTTTTAGTTAACAATATCAACATCTAAACATATTTTTGTTGTTGTTTATAGTGTATATAATAAATGGTCTTTTAACCTGTATTGTCACTGTGTCTTCAGGCAGCCCACCAAAAACCATAACGCTTGATGAGGTCATGGCCTCGGCCCGGGACCTTTCTAATCTGAGTCTGGCTCATGAGATCGTAGTCAACCGAAACTTTCACATAGAGGTTCCAGAGCTACCTCAAAACAGGTACTAAACTAATTTATAATTTCCAGAGCTGAGACCCACTTGATGTTTGGTATAAACAGGAATTAAGGGTGATGATCAAGAAAACGTACACAAGAAATATTCAATTAAAAGTCTATATTTATGCATTGTATAGCATTTTACTTTTTTATGATTTAAAATTAATATAATGAATAAATAAAATGCATAATAAATATAAAACAATTGATTCCAAACCTTTGTTTTTCCTCAAGCCTGGTGAAGAGAGTTAAGGACATGGTGCACAAAGCCTTCTGGGACTGTCTTGAATCGGATCTGAACGATGACCCCCCTGAGTATTGTCACGCCATCAACCTACTGGAAGAGATCAGAGAGGTAGGTTACACATTTACTCTGATACAATGATGAAAAGCAGTCTGATGGTAAACGATTCATTGATCACTTATTTTTTCCGATCATCAAAGACCCTACTGTCCTTCCTTAACCCCGGGGCCAACCGCCTGCGTACTCAGATTATGGAGGTTCTAGACATGGACCTAATTCGCCAACAGGCTGCCAACAATGCAGTTGATATCAAGGGACTTGTGTCTTACATCATCAATACTATGGGCAAGTTCTGTGCGCCGGTCCGGGACGATGAAATCAAGAAGCTTAAGGAGAACACTGGCGACGTTGTGAAACTGTTCAAGTATGTTCAAGGTGTCTTTTTGTATGCATTTGCAGAACTGGGCAAATTTCCCTTTAGAGCCTATTGGTTGGTATAATAACATGACAAATAATGGGTCCTATTCACTAACCATGCATACACAAATTTTTGCATGAAATCGGTGTACGTACATTTTTACAAACAATTCATGAGTCACCAATTAAAACAGGAACAACTGAAACCATGCATGTGCAAAAATCACATACTAAAGGTTGCCTTATAAAGGTGTTATTGTTAAGATGGAATTTTACACATAAAAGCTTCATATAAAATATTTTTAACCACACACATAAAGGTGCGTTATAGCTGAGAGTGACAAAAAGCTGTAAAGGAAAGATTGTGCGGAAAGCCCTTAATTTAAAGCCCTAAATGACTAATCTCAGGCATTCAGATGCTAATTTAGAATATTCCAAATGTATTAACATTAGAACGAGGTTAAGAACAAACGTGCTGTGAATTTTTCGTGATTAGTTGTCCTGTGCATACAAATGCAAATGATCCACGCAATTATTAGTGGATGAGACCCAGTAACTGAGGGTGATGTGGGACACACATCAGTAATGGCGTTCTCTTCACTAACAGTCATATTTGATGCAAACATTCGCCGGAGGTAAAATAATTGAGTTTTAAATGGCAACTTGTGTTGTAAAAGGGAGATCTTCCGGGTGCTGGACCTGATGAAAATGGACATGGTGAATTTTACCATCCAGAGCCTAAGGCCAGAGCTTCAGAGGCAGTCGGTAGAGTATGAGAGAGCCAAGTTTCAGAGCATTCTGGAAAGAACTCCCAGTAAGTCCACAAACTAAACCGAGATATAAATTATTTTAATAGATAGTTCACTCAAAAAAAGACAATTCTGTCATTGTTTACTCACCCTCATGTCATTCCAAACCTGTGTGAGATGTTTTGAAGATGTTTTGAACGTTTTTGTCCATATGCTGTAAACAGAATAAAACTGGCAGCTGTGGTTGCCAAAATTATTCTGTAAAGATACAGTAAAAATGGAAACATATTTACAGAACAAAAAAAAAAATCACTTTATACCGGTATATCCAATAGCCTTTTTATATCAATAGCCAAGGCCATGCTCCTACTAAAATCTGTTATGTAAGGGATAATGTATAGCGAGGCGGTTGTTATAGCGAATAACAACCCCGACAGGCTGAACTGGAATTAGTTTGAATTGAACTTGAATTGAATTGAACTTGAATCAGCCTGAAGGGGTTGTTATTCACTATAACAACCGCCTCGCTAAACATTAACCCGGCAATTACATGGCTACCTACAAAATAAATCAATAATTTGACACAAAATATTGATTTAAAAAGGAGTTTATTGATTTAAAAACGATTGTATTGCTTCCGCTAAAGAAAATAGTCCGTTCCGCGTCCATAGCAACGCTCTGTTTTTCATGGCAACGGTGTATTATACTTCGCAGCGGTCTGTTATCAAGAAATAACAGACCACATTCTACATTGGAATTCAACCAAGCCATGTAATAAGTACTTTTAACATACTGACACCCACTATAATAAAATTGGTGGTAAAGAGAAAAAGCTACAATGAATCAAGGATCAAACTAATGTAAAATAATGCAATAAACATGCATTTAACAAAATAAGATAACATAAAATCTTAATTTATAACTGATAATTAAGCAGGAGCATAATTATTAAAATTAAAAACACCATCAAATGTGAAGTGTCACAGGGAATTGTGGGAATGCCAGTTTACGGTTTTCACTGTAAATTATAAGTTGATTTGTTCTTTTTACTTCCAAAAATTTTACATTTTGCAGGATTTTACTGTCAAATTACATGAAATGTAAGGTTAGATGAGATCTATTAGTTTTTCTCCGTATATACACTCACCTAAAGGATTATTACGAACACCTGTTCAATTTCTCATTAATGCAATTATCTAATCAACCAATCACATGGCAGTTGCTTCAATGCATTTAGGGGTGTGGTCCTAGTCAAGACAATCTCCTGAACTCCAAACTGAATGTCAGAATGGGAAAGAAAGGTGATTTAAGCAATTTTGAGCGTGGCATGTTTGTTGGTGCCAGACGGGCCGGTCTGAGTATTTCACAATCTGCTCAGTTACTGGGATTTTCACGCACAGCCATTTCTAGGGTTTACAAAGAATGGTGTGAAAAGGGAAAAACATCCAGTATGCGGCAGTCCTGTGGGCGACAATGCCTTGTTGATGCTAGAGGTCAGAGGAGAATGGGCCGACTGATTCAAGCTGATAGAAGAGCAACTTTGACTGAAATAACCACTCGTTACAACCGAGGTATGCAGCAAAGCATTTGTGAAGCCACAACACGCACAACCGGATGGCGGATGGGCTACAACAGCAGAAGACCCCACCGGGTACCACTCATCTCCACTACAAATAGGAAAAAGAGGCTACAATTTGCACGAGCTCACCATAATTGGACAGTTGAAGACTGGAAAAATGTTGCCTGGTCTGATGAGTCTCGATTTCTGTTGAGACATTCAGATGGTAGAGTCAGAATTTGTTGAACAGAATGAGAACATGGATCCATCATGCCTTGTTACCACTGTGCAGGCTGGTGGTGGTGGTGTAATGGTGTGGGGGATGTTTTCTTGGCACACTTTAGGCCCCTTAGTACCAATTGGGCATCGTTTAAATGCCACGGCCTACCTGAGCATTGTTTCTGACCATGTCCATCCCTTTATGACCACCATGTACCCATCCTCTGATGGCTACTTCCAGCAGGATAATGCACCATGTCACAAAGCTCGAATCATTTCAAATTGGTTTCTTGAACATGAAGTTCACTGTACTAAAATGGCCCCCACAGTCACCAGATCTCAACCCAATAGAGCATCTTTGGGATGTGGTGGAACGGGAGCTTCGTGCCCTGGATGTGCATCCCACAAATCTCCATCAACTGCAAGATGCTATCCTATCAATATGGGCCAACATTTCTAAAGAATGCTTTCAGCACCTTGTTGAATCAATGCCACGTAGAATTAAGGCAGTTCTGAAGGCGAAAGGGGGTCAAACACAGTATTAGTATGGTGTTCCTAATAATCCTTTAGGTGAGTGTACTTTATTACTGAACTTACTGTTAGCCATTTTTACTTGCTTTTTTTATACAGTTAATATTACAATATTTTTTTTTACTGTGTACAATAAAACTCAATGGGGTCCTAAACAACATTTTTCAAAATATCTTCTTTTCGTGTTCCACAAAGTCACGCAGGTTTGGAACGAGGAATAAATGATGACAGAATTTTCATTTAAATGGATAGTTTTTGCACATCTGGGCTCTTAACCCTGTACATCCTTGTAATTCCCCCAGATGCTTTGGAACACACAACTGAGTGGATCAGATCCTCAATAGAGGAGGCCACTCAAGTCATGCCATCAACAGAGAAGAGCAGCAATTCTGGACAGAGCAGCAAACCCTTACCAGGGCCCACACTGGTGCTAAATACTGCCTACATAAGTCTGCTGACCTGGGACGAGAGCAAGGGCCCTCTGCCTGAGGTTGGAGCGCAAACACGCAGTTATCATATTGAGCTTTGATATCAAATTCATAATGCATTTTTATGATCTAATAATCTGTATTTTGCACTTGCAGACTATGATTACGGATGAATTGAGGTTGCAGGAGATGCAGCGCTCTCTTCAGCTGTATCAAAAAGTTGCGTCTGTTCTGCTGATAGTCTACAGCTCAATAGGAGGGGCCGTGTCAGGCCTGCCCGCTCTTGCCGAGCGACTTAAGAAGATGACAGCAGTGCTGCTGGAGGGCATGCATAGCGCGTACGTCAGATCTGTGTCCTTCCCCAAAACTCTGCTCAGGCCAACACACACACGCATTACTGCACACATACTTCTACATAAATCTAATGCAGTAATGAAGGTGTCAATCTAAAAGATCTCTCCTGTCGCTTTTGTTTTCTATTCATTTGGCTTACAGAGACTTCAACCTTAATGAAGCTCTTAGTAACATCAGCGCTCAGATCTGCTGTGAGGTCAGCAAGTCTTTGACTGAAAGAAACTTCCCAGCCCTCTCGCCTGAACTGCAGGCAACTTTAAAGGGCCAGATCTGTGACATCACCCAGGAAAACAACCCAATACGCACTCTTGTTGGTAAGAAAAACGCATATTTGGGTTCAAGCTATAGCATTTGCGGCACTGCAAAAAATGACTTTCTTACTCAATATAAATAGTACAAATATCTAAAAATTCTTAAAATCAATATACTTTTACTTCAGAAGTATAATGACTTTTGGTCTTGTTTCGATTTGTTGGGTTTTTGCTTAAAACAAGAAAATCTGCAAGTGAGTGAGAAAAAATTACTTTCCTTTTGAATTAAGTTTTTCTTATTCCACTGGCAGATCTTTTTCTCTTGTTTCTTGTTTCATGCATAAAGTCACTTACTTTTGAAGTATCTTTATTTAAGAAAGTTTAGACATTTGTACTGGAAAATAAGACAAAATGCTGAATATTTTTTTTGTACTGTGATGTTATTTTCCTCATAATTATGACTCCTCCCTTGTGTCCTATATTAAAAATAAATCATAAATCATGGTTACGGTGAGGCACTTACAATGGAAGTGAATGGGGCCAATTTTGGGAGGAATTTAAAAGCAGAAATGTGAAGCTTATAGTTTTACAAAAGCATTTACATTGATTATTTTGTTAAAGCTGTAAAGATAATTTATATAAGTTGTATAAGATAAGTTGTAAAATCGCATATAACAGTTAGTATGCATTTTATTTTCACTCTAAGAATCATGGTAACATGCATATTGTTCACGTTTTGTGGCTATACTGCTGAAACAGTGATATTTTAATGTTTATAAATTGGCCCCATTGACTTCCATTGTAAGTGCCTCTAAGTAACAAAGGCACATTGTAAGTTCCTTTTTTGCTTCTTTTATTTTATCTTATTTTTTCATGAAAATGAAAGTGGACATTATGTAGTTAAATTTTGTCGTAATCAACATTATTCCACAAATGCCATTGACTGAACTTAACTTGTATTAAACTCATATTGCCTTGAAGCCTGTATCATTTTAATTTGCCTATTCTGTCCCACAGAGGGAAGGGTACAGCAGTACTTCAGGATGGTCCTTGCCTCTACCAACTCTCACAGGACGCCCCCTCCCGTACCGCCAGGCTTGGGTCTGATCCAGCAGGAGCTCATGGGACTGGGGGTCAGTTTTGTCAACCTCGTCAACTTCAACAAAAAGGTTTACGGTCCTTTCTACATAAGCATCCTGAAGAATCTACTTTTTGTCAACACACAAGCACCAACTCTGCAAAATGGGATCACACAGGGTTCACCCAGCAGCCCACTGGAGTCCAGTTAGACAAGGATGCTTCATCTGTTCCCCATTATCATACCCAGACATTTCAATTATGTGTTTCCAAGTGAGTTATTTGATGATTGATTCTAGGGATTCACTGCAGTACAAAGAAGACTGAAGAACAACTATGTGGTATGGTGCTTAAAATGAAAAAGTATGGATTTTCGTTGTTTATAATGCTACAAACAAACTATGTTGTTTTCCAAGTAATATTTTTAGCATCTCTCTAGCTGTAGTTTTAACTTGACAGTGTTACTGCAATAGAAATACAGTCGTTACGTACTATTTAGGTGCAAGGCAGAAACTTATATAAATAAATACAGCTGTTAAAGACATAGCCAAAAGAAGCTAATATATTTACACATACAATTTACAGACATTTGAAAATGCGCATTTGTTAAATGCGTTTAGAGATACCCGTGTATGTTGTATCCCATTCCCAGATTCTAAGATTATAAAAAATATGTTTGTTGGAGCATATTAAAATCCATCGGTGACGAAGTGAAATTATACTTTGTGTTTGCTACATATTTTTTGAAAGTATTGTATTACAATTGTTAACTGTATTTATACTTGAAAAAAAATGGTCTAAATTTCTGTGTAATTTGAAGTGGAAGAAACTTGAAATTAAAGTGGGAGAACTCTGACAAGAAAATTTGAACAATAGTTAAATTAAAAATGTTTGGTCCTGGTAGTGTCATTTAATATAATTGTCACTGCATGATTATTTGTTTTCCTTCTTCTTTTTTTTTTTTTTTTTAGACATCAACATTTGGGTTAGTTTATATGCCGTTTGTATGTCATTGTGCTTTGGTTACAGGCATGTTTATTTTATTAATGTTGTTCATAAAAAAATTAAGGGGATTGTCTTACATAATGTCTTTGCTTATATAATTAAATTGTTGATAGCTTTACTTTACCTATTATCAAGAACCTTGTTTTGCTTGGGATTTATTTTTTGTGACAAGTGAGTGGAAAGCCATTTTCGTATAAACATGACAGACCTTCAATTTAACAATTTTGCATTATGTATTGTTTGTTTTCCAGATGTATGTAAGAACCCTTATAAGAACAAAACAATGTAGTGTGACAAGCACTAAAAAAATTAATAAAAGAAAGTGTGAAAACGAATTAATATTTATTTTAAACATTTGTTTCTGCATTCACCTGGCATTTTATTATTATTTGTTATTACTTTAAAAATGTAAATGTTATGGATATGGGAAAAATATATTAATAGTTGAATCACAATCGTATCTGTATTTAATTTATTTTAGTGCAATTAAACATTTTCTGTGCCCTTTAACTTACTAATTAAGACCTTTATTTTGCAAGAATACTACTTCCGGTGTGTGTTGATGTTGTCATGCTGACGACATAGGAAGCTAATTGAAGGCTAGCCGTGTCAAACGACCATCCTAACTTTCGGGATCAGTGTCACTTTTATTTAGTTTTTCCATAATTACAAAGCTGGAATCATGATGCAATTCATTGTAAGTGTTTACATCTGTTTGTGTGATTGTAATCGTGTTTAGTAGCTTGCTAATTCGCATTGAAGTAGCTAACTAACGTTAAGTCTCTTAGAATCTCAGATAAAAAATAAACATTTAGTTAAACAGCCGGATATTTTACAATATGAAAGAATGTAAGTTATTTATCTGTCATATCTTGTTTTTCCAGCTTGGCTTCACTCTGGGGAACGTGGTTGGCATGTATCTGGCACAGAACTACGAGGTTGTAAAAAATATATATTTATTTACATTATTAACTGTCTGATTTTGTCTGTCTTTCTAAAATCCCATGTAATAAACGAGTAGTCTTGAAATAGAGTACAGCTCTACTGTTTAGTGATCAATGACTAATTTGTTTATTGCTTATTATAACTTGTTTTCAAGGTACCCAACATTTCAAAGAAAATCGAGGCCTTTAAAAAGGACGTGGAAGCCAAGAAGAAACCCCCAGGCGCAGAGTGAAATATCATATGGCTAATTATAATTAACTGAAGATGGAGGGACATTTAAGAACAAGCATATCATATATAGGATGTGTTATTTTTAAAGTATGAACAAAAGAGCCCTCAAGATGCACGGTATATTGTCAAATAGTGCCTCTAAATCCCATTTGTTTTGAACGTTGATGTGTTCTGCATTTTGCATTGTATTCTCTCTCTTTTTTCTCTCCTAAATCAGGTTAGATTTGTTTAAACCTGACTGATTTTCTGTTACCTGTTGGATAATTATTCATTAAGATATTTTTAAAAACCCAATGTAAAAACAACATCAGTTTGCAGTAACTTGATGTAGTTTTCTGTATTTATTGAGAAACAACATGTTTGCAGTGCAAATTGTTGGACAAATAGAAACTGCACATACAAATCAGTTGTTCAAAACAAATTACGGAAGCATGTTTTAAAAGCTTCTTTATACTATAATGTAATAAAGATTATATATATATATAAAACGCCATTTTTAAGTTGTTCATTTTCTGCATTGTGGTGTTATTTTCTAGTAATACGTATAATGTGTACGTATTACATTTTTTAGACTTCAGAGGTGTAAGAAATTGAAGACCATGCTATAAAAATTGTATGATGGATAATTTATCTAAAATAAAATACACCAGAGAAACATGGGGTTTGGATGTCTAATGCTTAACACCAAAGGACACTAAAATGACATTAAGGCATAAACTAAGAACGGTAGAACGGTCATGAATTACACAGACACGTCAAAGAGTTTGAACCAGAGCCATAGAAAAACGGCTCCGGTATGAACAATGTAGAAAATTCCGCTAATTTTAAAAGTGTGTTTTTTTGTGTACAAAACAAAAACCCGCCAGATGGCGCAGTAAACACGGAAGTAAACGGCTTTTCAGTATCCAAAATAAACCAGTTGTGTCTCTGTACATTTATTAATGTTAAAATGATGGTAACGTTATATGAAAATATTACAACAAATAATTTCGATTTAAAAAATGTTAAACCAACGGTTGGATTTGTCCATCGTCGCACCAAACATGAGTTTAAAACAACCCAGCGTTTATTTAGAGCGTAAATGTCTTAAACGTGCTTTATTTTTTTTTATTTTTTTTATTTTTTATGTAATGTGTTTTTGACGTAGTTTTTCTAAGTATTAAATAATTACGAAATGCATTAAGTTTTTTCGTGTAAAGTTTCTCCGGATGTTGCGAGTGAGTGTTTCCGGTACTCGTGGCCGGGCCGCTCCTGTGACAGCAGCTGCTCCGAGTCGAGACCAGCAAAGATGATCTCCCTCACCGACTCCCAGAGTAAGAACAATACTACCTGTCTCACTGACAGCTTCTCGTAAGACAACGTCTATTGTCAGTGCATTCATCTACAAAGCCTGATGTTTTTATAATTCCGCCTGTCTTAATGTTTATATGAGTAAACATACTATATACTCATGCAGCTAAGTGCAGGTGTCACACCACTAGTAATAAGTCTAACGTAAAAATCATTGGAAGACACATTTATTAAAGATAATATCCATAACTTTTAAAGACATTATTTTTGGATACTTTGATTCTGACCCTGCTAAAAATACTGCTTGCTGCTTTGTTATACATTTTATTTTTCTTCTTTGCTAATTGCATATCATAAATGTAAGTTTACCAACAACAAACCATTTTTCCCGTATTTTTGAAAGAATTTAAAATGTATCTTAATACTATTATATCTCCAGTAAATAAGAAAGCAAGTAGAACGACTTTAATTTGTACGCTGGAATTGATGTATTAATATCTTACCCTCATTTTCTTTTCAGCCAATCATTGTTAACTCTTTTTTTCTCATGTGTATTTTGATGACATTTAACATATTGTTAACATTTTGTTTATTGTATACAAAATTGTATATCATAAAAAAGTCAATGGAAATGGACAAAAAAAAAAAAAAAATGTTCTGGCTTAAAAACAGCTTTAATGTTGACAGGGACTAGTTAAATTAAGACAGAACAATCCTATCTACACAATTTCATAAATATGATATAGGACATTGTAATAATATATATATATATATATATATATATATATATATAATATTATTTATTTATTTATTTATACAATAAGGTTTCATTTGTTAAGATTGGTTAACTACTTTAGTTAACATGAATAACAATGAACAATACTTCTACGGCATTTACTAATCTTAATGTTAATCTCAGTATTTACTAATACAATTTTAAGATCAAAAATAGTATCCGTTAACATTAGTTTGCACTGTGAACAAACATGAACATTTTTATTATCACTAACAAAGGTTAATAAATGCTGTAAAAATATATATTGTTAGTTCATAATGCATGAATCAATGTTAACAAATGAGACTTTATTACCTTATTACCATATTAATGCAAATTATATTATTCATATACAAATTGACACTGTTAAAACGCATTTAAATATCTTTATATTAGTATAATGTATGGCTTTCCCTCTCTCAACAGAAATTGGAATGGGGCTAACAGGATTTGGGGTATTTTTTCTGTTCTTTGGGATGATCCTGTTTTTCGATAAAGCCCTTCTTGCCATAGGAAACGTGAGTGGCCCCATTATGCTGTCATTAATATTTCAATTAAAAGATTGTAACTATTTTATATGTTACATTATATTGTATGTAAAATTATAGTTATATTCTAAGATTTAATTGTACCAATATATATGTATTTCTCGCTTACGTGTTTGTATTCTTTAATTATTATTAAATTATATTATTTAAATTGTGTGTGTGTGTGCACAGTTAATAACATATATAGTATATTTACACGTTTGCATGCTTTCTGATCGGTTTCTTTTGTACAAGTTTGTTGTAAATGGCATCAACACTTTGTTCATATCCTTCAGTTGTGCTGCTTTTTCCTGCTATTAAGTGTCCTTTCATAATAGCTAAAAAAAAAAAAACGTTAATACTGTTTGCTATAAACTTATATTACGTTAGCTTGAGTTCATTGCGATACATAAACACAGATCTTTCTCTCACCTGTCTTTATTCGTCTCAGATCCTGTTTGTTATCGGCCTGGCGTTCGTAATCGGGCTGGAGAGGACGTTCAGGTTCTTCTTTCAGAAGCACAAAATGAAAGCCACCAGCTTCTTCTTAGGAGGCGTCTTGGTGGTGCTGATCGGGTGGCCCATCGTCGGAGTCGTTCTAGAGTTTTATGGCTTCTTTCTTCTTTTCAGGTATTTTTTTACAGGATTAAGAAACTCTTATCCAGGCAAATTATTCCACATAACTAGTAGCTAATTAGTTTGACTGTTTTTAAATGGCTGATGCCAATACAGATTGACAGAAGGCGGATATAGATATTATATACAGATAAATGAGACGACAAAATGGAAATTAAATGAACACTTATTTCACACAATATTATTATATTAAAATGTACTGTAACACTTTAGTTTAGGGTCCAAATTTCACTATTAACTAGTTGCTTATTAGCATGCATATTACTAGGATATTGGCTGTTTATTAGTACTTATAAAGCACATATTATTGCCTTATTCTGCATGATCATATTCTACATCCCTTTATCCTATCCTATACTAAGCAGTAATTAGGAGTTTATTGAGGCAAAAGTCATAGTTAATTAATAGTGAGAATTGGACCCTAAACTAAAGTGTGACTTTAAGAGGAACAAAAAGAGGATCTACCAATGGCAATAATCTCAAAATGATCCCAAATAAATAATTGCTGATGATATCTGGGTGTATGTCCTTCTCTTCATGTGTAGGGGATTCTTTCCAGTGGTCGTAGGCTTCATCAGGAGGATTCCTGTGCTGGGATATATGCTGAATCTTCCCTTCATTAGTGGGGTAAGTCTTACTGAGCAGGGTGATGAAGAAGAGAGTGCACGGTTGCACTTTTTCCTCTCGTGCTTTTATTTCTATGCAAGGATCCTCTGAGATTGAAGTGAATTTAACACGTGTTTTTAACCAGGCACAGTGCGATAAAGTAAAAATCAGTTCTCATCAGTCATCAGTTCTGATTGGATGTGATTGTGCTAGCATTTACACTGTCAGTGTGGACAGACATTATCAACTTGTTATGTCACGTCTGGTTAGGACACATGTAAATTCACTTTAAATGCTTTTGCTTGCTTTAGCAGCTATGAGACTAACAGGCTTTTCCACTAAATCTAATACAAGTCAAAGGGGACATCTTTGAAAACAAGTTAAATTGTTGTTTATATTTAGTTTTTTATATATATATATATATATATATATATATATATATATATATATATATATATATATATATATATATATATATATATATATATATATATATATATATATATATATATATATATATATATATATTTTTTATTATTAATACTTTTATTCAGCAAGCATGCATTAAATTGATCAAACGTGACTGTAAATACATTTCTAATGTTACAAAAGATTTCCATTTAACTTTCAAAAAAAAAAAAAAAAATATTATGCAGCACAACTGTTTTCAACATTGATAATAATAAATGTTTTTTGAGCAGCAAATCAGCATATTAGAATGATTTCTGAAGGATCATGTGACACTGAAGACTGGAGTAATGATGCTGGAAATTCAGCTTTCCCATCACAGGAATGAATTTTAAAATCTATTCAAATAGAAAACAGTTGTTTTAGATTGTAATATTTCACAATATTCCTGTTTTTACGGTAATTTTGATCAAATAAATGCAGCCTTGGTGACAAACTTTTGAATGGTAGTGTATCTACTAGATAGACACTATTTGAGTAGCATCATAAGTTTTGGATAACACAAGCGTTTAGATAAACACTTTTTTTTTTGAGCAGGATATCTACCATTTTTCTCCTTAATGTGAGAAAAGAGGCTCTTGCGTGTGTGTTTCAACATGTGTTTGTTGTTCTTTTAAAGCCTTCCTAAGGCTGAGCGGACAGACAGCCATCTTGGTCAGTCACTGCTAATTCTGTCTTGCATGTGAGCATGAATCATGCCGTTCTGTGTGCACTGAATATTTTAATTGATAAATGCGCCATGAACCAGATGAGATATCATCATTTTATATATATATAAATGAATTTTTCCTTGAGAGTGTGCTAATCCTTCCATCATTTTTTGTTGTTGTTTCTCCAGTACGTGGACAAAATGAGTGAAAGCAACAACATGGTTTAACAGACTCTTTTTGACCACTTATTTATGATGGATTTTCTAAAGCTTTACCTTGAAACAGCCATGTGAAGCATAGAGCTCGTATTACCGAAGCTTTATATTCAGGACGTCTGAGAGATATTTACGTCAACGAGAAGCAAACGGTGCCTCGTGGAAAAGAAGCCACACCTTCGCCTGCCAGATCTATAGACTGCGTCACAACACCCAGCATCGCTGCATCCCAGAAGAACTTTGCCATACTTTATAAACGCAAACTTCATGAAGAAGTTAACGGGTGTCCTCCCATGAGGAATGGTTAGTTGTGTAGAAGAGACTTCTGGAAGTCTGTATTCTGTTACAACAAGGGTCTTGTTACACGGTGGTGTCTGTAGTTGTATTTTAAAGATGGAGGAGAACTGGATGACTGGACTTTAATTTCTTGATTTTCTATCACAAGTGTGATATTTACACTTTCTTATAAAATTAAACTGTTACTTTGTATCTGACTGGCATAGATGTTATTATTATTAATTATGTTTTTTCTCTGTCTTAAATGCATTTCCAGCTGTTGTCACTGTAAATCTGAACATTGGAATAAAAATTAAAAAAAGTTTAGCTGCCACTAACTTTTGTAAATATAAATAAAAAAATCCTGATATGAGTTTTTATTTATTTTTTATTAAATATTGGGGGTATACTGTAAACATGAATGAAAAATATTTGCTGTACCAATTGTACACACACACATATATATGTATTTGTGTGTGTGTGTGTGTGTGTGTGTGTGTGTGTGTGTGTGTGTGTGTGTGTGTGTGTGTGTGTGTGTGTGTGTGTGTGTGTGTGTGTGTGTGTGTGTGTGTGTGTGTGTGTGTGTGTGTGTGTGTGTGTGTGTGTGTGTGTGTGTGTGTGTGTGTGTGTGTGTGTGTGTGTGTGTGTGTGTGTATATATATATATATATATATATATATATATATATATATATATATATATATATATATATATATATATATATATATGTATGTATATATATGTATATGTATATGTATATATATATATATATATATATAGTGGGGAGAACAAGTATTTGATACACTGCCGATTTTGCAGGTTTTCCAATTTACAAAGCATGTAGAGGTCTGTAATTTTTATCATAGGTACTCTTCAAATGTGAGTGACGGAGTCTAAAACAAAAATCCAGAAAATCACATTGTATGATTTTTAAATAATTAATTTGACATAAGTATTTGATCACTTACCAACCAGTAAGAATTCCGGCTCTCACAGACCTGTTAGTTTTTCTTTAAGAAGCCCTCCTTAACTGCACCTGTTTGAACTCATTACCTGTATAAAAGACACCTGTCCACACACTCAATCAAACAGACTCCAACCTCTCCACAATGGCCAAGACCAGAGAGCTGTGTAAGGACATCAGGGATAAAATTGTAGACCTGCACAAGGCTGGGATGGGCTACAGGACAATAGGCAAGCAGCTTGGTGAGAAGGCAACAACTGTCGGCACAATTATTAGAAAATGGAAGAAATTCAAGATGACGGTCAATCTCCCTCGGTCTAGGGCACCATGCAAGATCTCACCTCGTGGGGCATCAATGATCATGAGGAAGGTGAGGGATCAGCCCAGAACTACACGCCAGGACCTGGTCAATGACCTGAAGAAAGCTGGGACCACAGTCTCAAAGAAAACCATTAGTAACACACTACGCCGTCATGGATTAAAATCCTGCACCGCACGCAAGGTCCCCCTGCTCAAGCCAGCGCATGTCCAGGCCCGTCTGAAGTTTGCCAATGACCATCTGGATGATCCAGAGGAGGAATGGGAGAAGGTCATGTGGTCTGATGAGACAAAAATAGAGCTTTTTGGTCTAAACTCCACTCGCCATGTTTGGAGGAAGAAGGATGAGTACAACCCCAAGAACACCATCCCAACCGTGAAGCATGGAGGTGGAAACATAATTCTTTGGGGATGCTTTTCTGCAAAGGGGACAGGACGACTGCACCGTATTGAGGGGAGGATGGATGGGGCCATGTATCGCGAGATCTTGGCCAACAACCTCCTTCCCTCAGTAAGAGCATTGAAGATGGGTCGAGGCTGGGTCTTCCAGCATGACAACGACCCGAAACACACAGCCAGGGCAACTAAGGAGTGGCTCCGTAAGAAGCATCTCAAGGTCCTGGAGTGGCCTAGCCAGTCTCCAGACATGAACCCAATAGAAAATCTTTGGAGGGAGCTGAAAGCCTGTATTGCCCAGCGACAGCCCCGAAACCTGAAGGATCTGGAGAAGGTCTGTATGGAGGAGTGGGCCAAAATCCCTGCTGCAGTGTGTGCAAACCTGGTCAAGAACTACAGGAAACGTATGATCTCTGTAATTGCAAACAAAGGTTTCTGTACCAAATATTAAGTTCTGCTTTTCTGATGTATCAAATACTTATGTCATGCAATAAAATGCAAATTAATTACTTAAAAATCATACAATGTGATTTTCTGGATTTTTGTTTTAGACTCCGTCACTCACAGTTGAAGAGTACCTATGATAAAAATTACAGACTTCTACATGCTTTGTAAGTGGGAAAACCGGCAAAATCGGCAGTGTATCAAATACTTGTTCTCCCCACTGTGTGTATATATATTATATACTATATATTATATATATATATATATATATATATATATATATATATATATATATATATATATATATATATATATATATATATATCTCAAGTATTTTGTCCTTTTTTACAGTGAGGAATGAGACTTTTCTTCTTCAACCTAGTTTTGACTATGCCAAGATTTGTCGCTTGTAATCTATTTCAGAGACCATACATATATAAGGTTGTTTCTTATCCATTATTCCCTTCAAGAAGAGACATAAATTACAAGCAATTTGGAGGCAGAGCCCAGCAGATGTTTTTTTATATATATATGGGAAACCCCATCAGCCGCTCACTGTTCATTCATAAAAAACGATTAGCTGGTGTATTTGAGACGCTTCATTGCTGAAGGTGTAAACATATCAATACTTACCGCCCTCTTCTTTTCATTAGTTACTATTAAAAGTGCACATGAATGGAAATTTCCCTTCGGCAAAGCTGCAAAGCATCCTAACTTACAGATGTGTGTCTTCAAACGGCATAGCAATAATGTAGGTTTATTATTTTTAAAGGAAGGGTTAACTAATGGTTCTGAAAGGTTTGTGGTCCGGCCCCGTCGTGAATCAATGGGACTTGACCTATAGCTGAAGACTAATTCATTCAGCATTCCCCCACCCTGATGATTATAAATATCAAGCACAGACTTCACAGTCTTCACTCTTGATCTTTCCTCAGAGACTCAACAGCTGAAGAGGACGTCTGACACTATGAAAGTAAGTCAACATTAACGCTTGCATTCGTCTCGAACACTTTCAGCAATGAACTTACTAATTAGACAGAGTAAAAAAAGACAAGTTGAAATGACTACCAGGAATTTAGTCAATTTATTAGGAATTTTGATACTTTTGTTCACAATATAATTAACATTGAAGAGAAAAGAGGCTTTATGCAGTGTTATAAAAGGCTAATTGCAATGCAGTGTACATGGTAAATGATCAATTTTAACATGACTTCTCATTTCCAGGATTTAAGGACTCTTACGGCGTACGCACTTGCGCTGTTACTTCTGGCAACATTCGTGTCCCATTCTTGGAGTGCGCCCAAGGTAATGAGATCCGTCATATTATACTTTGAATATTGTTTAACTTTTTTACTAAACATTTATTATTTTAATTTAAAAATGTTAAAAATATATATTTTGTATAAATATTTTAGATTTTAAAATAATTCTTAATTATGTTCTATATGAAACGGTGCAAATATATAATTTATTATATATATACATTTTTTATTAAAGGCCAGTTTTCAGCGTCGGAATTGGACACCCCAAGCCATGTTATATCTGAAAGGAACACGTAAGTTACTGCTGTTTCTCAACCATATTTGTGTCTAAAACTCCATATATGATCCATTTTTTTCCAAATGAACTTTTCATGTTTATTATAGAGGGGCGGCGCTTTGTGTCAGAAGACAGAAATGAAGGGGACTTGTATGACACAATACGCTTGGGTATGAATTATTTATTATATTTCTCATAATTTGTAAGCTTAACCGTTATCTATGCATGGTGAAACTGCAGTGTTCATGTTGCACGCAAGTGTAAGTACAATTGTAAAATACTAATTGTAAGCTAGTAAATACAAGTTTCTACACTGTAAAAAATATTTTCATGATTTATCAAAACTTTTTTCACTTAGATCAACTTAGATAATAAATGTGGTTCAGATAACATATTCTGAGATTCTATTTATTAAACCAATCTCCATTGTATTAACTCAAAGTTTTGAGTTCATTGAAATAAAAAATTTAAGTTAAACCAACAATCATTTTTTACAGTGTACTTCTAATGCAATTACATTGTAGCATGAACGCTAATGTAAATTGTGAACTCTCTCTACAGAGTCACGCAGCCAAAACACAGAAAACCTGAGCATGTCTAAAGCGGCTGCGTTTCTCTTAAATGTTCTCCAGCAAGCCAGAGACCAGGGTGAGCTTTACTGAAACCCGCTAAGAGAGCTCGAACAATTCACTCTTACATCTGAATCATGTGGAATTTAATGTTTTCAAGTTCACCCTCAGCTACGATTATGCCTGTGTTTAACTTCTCTGAAAGTTCATTATTTACTGTTCAACGCTATTACAGTTAGACTCGAGTAATGTGGAGTTGAGTTATGTATGTCTCCAGATTGTTTGCATCATTCCACGTGGAGTTGGACTGATTATTTAAGTAACACAAGGAATAGAGCAACGACTGATTTTAAGGCATTTTAATTTCTTTTTGTTTTATTTCAGGTGAAATATTGGATTGTTTTTTCAAGACATATCATCTTGGAAAAGAGACTATTTATGATGATTGAAATTCTGTACAGACTTTGTTTCCTTTTCATTTTCTCATGTTAAATCAACATGTGAATTGAATGGTCTGTAAAATACATATTTGAGAATGTCTGAACTTTTTCTCAATTAATTAAACTAAATTTGCACTGATAACTGCTACCATGAGTGAGACTTTTTTTGGTTGCACTTTATTTGAAGATGTCCTTGTTACAGTGTAATTATACCATTGTGTACAAACTCAAAGCAATATTAATTAACAACATAGGATTAGGGTTTGGTTTAGTTGCTTGTAATTATGCATAATTTACAAAGTCAGTACATGTAGCGTATAACAAGGACACTAAAATGTCCACATTTTTAACAAAACATGGGTGGGATGTTTTACTTTTCTGCACATTAATGTTGTTATTAAAACTTTGCATATCTTGGAAATATATAAAAGTATGTTATAGGGAAAAAAATACATCAGATTTCTTTTACATTTTCTCTATTACAGCCTCATGACACCAATTTACCAAAAATAAAAATAGCCCACTAATATCTCACCAGTGGAACACACATGATATTTCATACAGTGGACTGTCTGAGACTTAATAGTGAAAATGTTTTTGTTTTTTCTATATTTCTATTACATACTCTATTATCAGTAAAGCATCCACAATGACAAATGAGTACTTATCAGCATTTTCAATTTTAAATAGAATTTTGGTTAAATTTTTCTTTAAAGTGTCCATGTTACAGTGTAATTATACATTTAAGTACTAAGTAATAATAATTAACTACACGTACTTACTATATAATAGGGGTTAGGGTTTTGTTTATGGTTATTTGCATGTAATTATGCATAATTTATAGTTATTACTACAGTACCTGTAAAATAAAGTGTTACCTGAATTTTTAACGGCAAATGTTGATAACACTTTATTTTAGTCTGTTACTTGCTATAGTAATAACAGTAAACAATGCATAATAACATGCGACTAACCTTAAACCAAACCCTAAGTAAGTACATGTTAATTAATATTACTCAGTACATCCTGCATATTTACACTGTAACAAGGACACCCTAAAATAAAGTGTAACCCAAATAATTTGACATGATCTCAGACTTTTGGACGCCACTGTATGTTCAAGATATCTTCTTGTTCATACTTTGGTGATATCAATAATCCATGTAAAGGCTGAAGCGCATTCTCAAAGGCTAGCAGGTGTAAATATGCCTGAGCTACAGGAGCAGGAGGGTGCGGATCTTAATTCCCATTTTCCAGCGGTTGCTTACCCTCAGGCTCCGCACCCAGAGTGAAAGGAGCCTTGATGTTCTGCCTGTCCCTCTCGGCCTCCTCGTCTTCGTCATAGGTGTCGTCATCTTCCTCATCGCTGTGGTGAGGGGTGGAGTGGAGGGAAGCTGACGGGGACGGAGGGACGGATAAGGGTCGCGGGTAACGGAAACCTTGTGTCTGTGCAAACGAAAAGATTCAGTCACTCATACTGATTCTGATATAATGGTAAACAAGAGACTTCTTGATTCATTGATTTCACACATCTGTCTCACTTTAATTTTCTGTGTGTGTTTGTATGTGTGTGTGTAGTCTTTTTAAAGCATATGTGTAGAACAACTGTGAGTGAGCTCGAATGGGAATCAAGTCGTCTTCCTGAGCAGGTAAATGTTATCCTGTCAATTAAACTCAAGAACGAAGTTCAACTGCGGTGCATCCTCATCACTCAGGAGTGTTAGATGTCATACAGTACATTCAATAACACCCGGATTAGCAATTTTGAGAGCAGAGAGATGAGGCGAAAATCAATATAAAGTTTATGCTCCTAATCAGCATTAACCTGCCATGATGATAATGATTTAATGATGTCTATATTTCTTACATAAGATATTTACTCAAAGTAGAATTTTTCTGTAACAATGTAAAAGTCCTTACTGTCAATTTTGATCAATTTAATGCATCCCTGCTTGATAAAAGTATTAATTTCTTTTTTCTTTTTTTTTTTAATCTTACTGACCCCGAACTTTTGAATAATGGTGTATATAATGTCCTTGACCTTTAGGTTCATATAAGATGATGAAACGAAGCACACAGCTTACAAGTAGTGCAGCATTGTGTTGTCATTGTCAGTGCTAGAGCATTAATGTGCATCTGAGAGAGTGCGAGTGTTAGCAGGGCTCACCGGTGCGAGGTTGAGATGGTCCATTTTGAATTTAGCAGGGAAGGATCTGTTGAGGGCCAGATGCCTGGCTTGCATGTAGAACTGAGCAGAAAGAAACAGACAACCGCGTGTCATTTGATAAAGAAAACATGCAAATTAACCAATGTCCTTTTACACAGTGTTAACCAATGAAATAAAGGTGACACACACCCGAGTACTCAGAGGCAGAGCGTGAGCTGAGAAGATACTCACCCGTCCGAGGTATCGCCAGTCCAGCAGGTCAGAGAGTCTCTCCGTTCGGTTGCGTTGGATTATTCGCTGTCTGCGTGACTTTTGGCAGAATGAAAACATGAACTGAGTCAGCTGGTTACACGACTCGTCTGCAGAACGGAATCGCCGGTCCACAATGTAGATTCCTACAACATTGATTTAGTCAAAATACACAATGTAATGTAATTAAAACATATTGATAATACAAAAAAACAATTAAGCTGTGCAAATAGTTTTGGAAAGCAGTGACTCGTTTCATGATTCACTCACCATATTCAGACGGGTCGGAGACATGTTCTTCCATGAAACAGCCAAACCCAGATAGATTGGTGGTTACGCTGGGAATTCCCATTACAGTACACTCACCTGAACACACCAGATTACAGATGATGATCAACAAGAGTCATACGCAGTACATGTTTATCCTAAACTGACAAAAAAGGTTTAAAAAAATCTGCTTTTTAATTATACTGTATACGTTTATGAACAAATAAACAATTAAGCTGTGTATATCCACCTTTTTCCTGAGTAACCTATGAGAGCCTCCATGATAGATTCTAACTTCCGTTTGTATGCCGTCTCCATGTGGAACCCATTGTTGTACAGGATAAAAAGAGCGACTGAATTAATTATACAGAATCTTTTTGAACATTGCTAAAAATAAAAATGAGCGCAGGTGTGTTCATTGACTTTTCAGTTAGTTGTCATTTGTCACATGTTCCTTTGTTCAGTTTCCCGCCACTAGTCTGTCTCCCTGGTTACCATCATTAGTTCATCTGTATCACCTGTGTCCTATTAATTACCATCATCTGTGTTTCCTCCCGTTCACTCTGTCTTTGTTCAATTTCCGTTATGTATGGTTGTATTTATTCTGCCTGTCTGCCCGCTTGGAGAACTTTCATTAAAATAGATGTATATTGATCTTAATCTGTTCATCTTCGTCTTCCCATCTAAGATAACCGTGACAGCAGGCTTAAGCTGTTTTGTCTGCCTCAACAACATCAATAAAAATAAGGAATTCCTGAAAAGTAGGGATGAACCGAACCGATAACTGATAATTCTTTACATTTGAAAACCGATAACAGATATATTGGCCGATAAATCAAAATCCAAGTTTTTATTTAATTTCTGAGAGCCTGATTACAAAACAAAAGTCTCACCATTAAAATCCATGTCCCAAGCACACAATTATAATGTTCTCAATAATTTTTTATAGCCTATATGACAGCACGTTGTACTTAAAGGGATACTCCACTTTTTTTGGAAATAGGCTCCACTTTTTCCTGAAAATAGGTCTAATAGGTTAGACAAACTTAGTCCCGGTCACGTTGGAAGAGTATAGTTCCTAGCCATATCAGCCTAGAAAATCGCAACTTTTCATTTTCCGTCGGTCTTAGTACACGATGTAACTACAGAAGAGTCAAGTTTTAAATAGGAAAAATATTGAAACTCTTTGGTCATTTTTTTGAGAGAGATGCTAATGGTCCTGTCCGATTCAATGATCTATGCTAAGCTATGCTATAAGTGGTACCGCCAGACCCGGAGTTCGGCTGAATGGATTCGAAAAAGGTAAAACTCAACTGTTTAACTCTGGGGGAGTTGTAAAATGAGCCTATTTCCAAAAAAAGTGGAGTATCCCTTTAACTGTATTTTCCTTTTTTGAAGTGATTACAATCATATTATTTCAAGCTAAACCCATCATGTCTCAGCTGAAAGAAATAATCCATTATTTATCGGCTTTAATATATCGGCCAAATTTTCTCAACGGACCGATAACAAAAACATTAAATATGAACCGATACCGATATGGTGGCATCCCTACTGGAAAGCACTTGTTTTGAGCACCAGTAATTCTGAAAAGAATGTCCGTATGCCTCACATTCTATGCCAAAGACTGACAAGAGAAAACGAGCATGGCTTGCAGCACTTAAGTTAAAACACTCTCCGAAAAGGTACAGTATATACGAACTTCACCCCGATCGGGAGCTGTAACATAACATAAATGTGAGCAGCCATCTGTTTTCAGTGTAGCTAACCTTGGGTCGCTTCATCTACGCACTCATTACACTTTGACGGGTGACGCACTGAGAAAAGACGGTCATTGCGAGTGCGACACTGTAAAGTGATGGCACTATGGAGCCATGTGCTTTTTTAAACCCCTTTCATAGGTTTAACATTACATTATCAGTTTGGAAAATATGCTAATTTGACTAGAAACACAGGAGATCAGAAATATAAAGCCTAATTCTGGTACAAGTCAGGCAAAACATCCACGTTCAGGAAAAAAGGTGGATATAAAAATGCTACTGTATAAAATCGAGCTCAAATTCTGATGTCAACATTTATGTTAAAGTCGAGTCACAAAATGCTGAATGCAAGATTGTGACCGAATCAAAGATGTGAAAGGTACTAAAATGCGTTGTGTGTGAAACCTGGCGTGTAGCCCCATGGTTCATAGTAGGATGGAAACACTCCTAGATGGCAGCCGCGCACAAACTCCTCATAGTCCATAGGCAGCAGGGGACTGGTGGAGGACAGGAACTCCGGATGGAACACAATCTGACAAATACTGACAATTAATACTTCAAGGCCATTCATACACACATTTTTATAAAGATTTACCACAATCAATCAATACAACACATCTTTAATGCATCATGTGATGCACTTAACATGAACTCAACCAGGGCTCCTACATGGACATTCAGGGCTTAACTATAAGTATGACCTGCGGTCAGTAAATAAAACTGAAACGTGCGGTGATAAACGTGTTTTTATGCTTAGTCTAAATCTACTGGGGTCAGACATCATGTACTGCACACCTTCACTCTGTCATTGCGTCCATTGAAGAGGCCGATTCGGCGGATGTTGCTCAGGATGGGGTCTGTGGAGTCATCCAGCATGTTGTGAGTTGTTACTGGAGGGAGAGAGTGTCTCTATGAAGGACAAAGACATGAACATAATTGCAGGTGAGTGTATGGAAGTCAATGGAAGTATATGAAAGGATAACAAATAAAGAAATCAGCGATCCATAAGCAGTCGTTGAATAAAAATCATGAGGTTCAAAGTTTAGAAACTCCATTTAAGTTATAAAAAAAACTTGGCTGCCTGCTCTGCACTTACTTGCACCATTTCAATGGTCTCCAATATACATTATTCTTGCTATTAAATTCCAGAGACTGAGTCACAGGAAAAGAGTGAGTGGACTTTAACTCTCCAGAAAAATTAGCCTCATTTTTTACTCTCATTCCTTCTTTATAAACAAACACCAACACTAACAGATCGATATCTCTCCTTCGCTAGCTCCCCGAAATATTGATACCCAAATAAATCTAACCGGAGTGGCTGTATATTGACGTTCTGCTCATAACACTGCCATTAAGAAGCTGTAGAATAAATCTCAGTAACACATTCAATCTATCGACCGCAGACAGTCAGGTTAAATACGTCACTGAGATCTGTAACACAAACCACTCCGCCAGTAATCCAGTAGAATGATGCAGGGGATTCCTCCACAGATTTACAGAGGCTTAGTATGTCGATATTCACTATAACCTCAGCCTGACCTTTGATTAGAGTCCATTCATACAAAACAGATGCAGGGCAGGAGAGAATGAATGAAACCCCCCTGAAAACATTTACTCATTAATTCAAAGACGTCCATCTTTAGACCCATAGTTTGTCTTAAAACATGATTAAGTGATGTTCTCAAAAAGAGAAGGAAATATTAGATTAGATTTTACAGAATAAATTAAATCAAAACAACATAGTGTTAAGTTTAATACATAATGATAAATTTGTAGTATCATCTTGAAAGGGTTTCTTTTGTGATAATGACCAGCTGATATTATCCTTTTTTCATGGCTACTTATCAAATAAATAAATGCACATGAAATAGTGATTAGAGTTGAAATTATTTTAGCATGCGAGAAGAGAGCATAATGACATGAAAATAGCACAAGGTAAGAGATTGGCTGACATGCATAGCTGTCAAATATCCAATTTTAGTGATTGTTACAAAAAAAACTATATCAAAGTATTATTTCAAAAACAAAAAGGGACAAATAAAGACTTTTAAAACTGCTGATTTAATTCAGCTTTAAAAATGTAGTAAAATGTAAACAATTTAAATCAATTCAAAATGCAACATTTAAATTGGCTTTTTATTTTTAATAAATTGCATTTACAAATTGCTTCTCTTAAAAAAGTGTCTAAACAGTTTGAGTACATAGGAGTAGCCAATGAACTTGAACATGAATTAAATAACCAGTTTTAAACCTCTCTCTCTCTCTCTCTCTCTCTCTCTCTCTAAAAACCTCTAACTAGAATGTTTTAGGGATATCATAGACTGATACCTTGAAAGCACAGTAATAATTATTTTTCAATGTGGCCTCTTGTGATGTAAGAATTGAGCAACGTTTTGTCTGACCTGTGTTGCATAAATGGCCCTCTTCATGATTGTGAAATCATCTCTGTCCAGGATTTTGCTCATGTCTGGGATCTCACCCCTGTGAACGCAGGAGAACTTCATTAGATGAGATCCTACAAACACACACACACTCTTGCTCCATGATCACACATGAGAAATGAACTATTGACATCACACAATGCCATTATAAATATCCTCTAATCTGACAACTCCCAGGGTAAGTGTAGTGCATTCTCATCAACACTTGGTAGACACTGTGAAATATCAACACCTTGCTACTCAGCCACTCCAGTTTGTGACATCAAATGTTCATCACTCTTCATCATCACATACTGACAACATTTACGGTCACATCAATTTTGAGCCCTGTTTTGTCAGGTCTGTACGAGGGAGGGTTTACAGAGAGTGGAATCCACCAACCTTAACAAGCCCTCGTAAAGCTTTTTGCCGAACTTCTCCTTCACCGACTGAGCTGTGTCCCTGAGAGACAGACAAAAAATATATTTGCCATGTGAAAAGAAGAGCCATTTCTTTTTATTGCCTAATAAATATGACAAGTATAACTAGTGGGAAATCTGATCCAGCATCAGGGCTCTACTCTAATGTTGTGAGCTACTAGAAATAGAGATCCAAAGTTAACTATCGGCCCAGGAGTAAAATAAATAAAAACCAGGATAACCACCAGAGAGCATTCCTCCCCAGACCATTGTCATTCCACCATGAACTGCATTTCCCAGAATCCTTTGTCCAGACTCATTATCCCTGATTAGTTTCAGCTGTTTCTCATTTACCCTGTTAACTCTGGCTGAATCTGAAATTGCCCCCTATACCCTCAAATAGTGTGTTATTTGAGGGGACAGCCATTTGTAGTGGTGTCTGAAACCATAGTGGATGTTATTGAGTGCACTTATTCAATCCCACATTGCATAACGAGGGTGAAACCAATGTATGCTCAACAGCTGTCCGAATTCGATCACTCGTTTTCATCCACTCCTTTAAGTGAACTGTTTTAGTGGACTAACATAGGGAATAGTGGTTGAGGGTCTAGGGGCGATTTTGGATTCAGCCCCTGTATTCTGTGTGTATAATATATATATATATATATATATATATATATATATATATATATATATATATATATATATATATATATATATATATATATATATATATATACCTGGTTAACTCAGTCACTTATTGCAAAGTCTTGTATGTTATACTGCATTTCTGAGCGCTCGCTGGTTTAATTGATTAAGACTAGTAATGAAGGTTATATACTCAAGCAGTTACGCACCACATTTGCTTGCGTACAGCCTGTCCTTTAAGAGACTCCACATTGAAGTTGTTGGTTTTGGCAGGCATGATAAAGAACACAACCACTGTAACATCACTCTTATGAACCTGTTAGCCATTACACAAACATACAATCAATAATGAACATCTTTTGCTTTGACTAGTATGCTTAAACTAGATAATTATATTTTATGAAGAAACTAAGTTGTATAAGTACAGCAGTGACTGTTCATACCCTTAGCAAGTAGTTTAATCTGGACAGAGATTCGAGGAACAGGTCTGCTCCTTTATTTGAAAACTCATATCGTCCGGCGATGAAAAAGAACAGGGTCTTTTCCAGATTGAAGTCCAGATAGCTTCCAGTGAGAAGAGATTTTTTTTTAAAGAAATGATAACAAGCACCAATATATATATCTTTTTTTACAAGTGTGTGTGTTATTGTGCAGACAGAAAAGAGATCTAACCCATAGAAGTGACCTCTTACAAACTCCTGGATCTTGGATTTGTTCATGGAGTGCAGGTTCTGGAACTCATGCATGGCTGAGAACTTCCTAACATTCAGGCCGTTTGGGGTGACCACATCTGCAAGGGCAGTGCATACAAACATGATATTTTCAACATCACGTATTCAGAAGCTAATTATGAGGCAGATGAGGGGCTCTGTAATACCTGGCTGTCTATGGAGCATGTGATTGGCCTCCACAGCTGTAATCTGGGACACGGTGGTGAAGACATGCGCACAGTGTACAGCAGCCCTCTCCAAACAGTAGCGATGGTAGATCTGCCTCTCTCCTGCCTCTTGGTCTATGTTAAACTGCATGAAATAGGAAATAAAATTAGATTAAATGGGGAGTCTCTTGGATGCAAAGTTGATTTTTTTTTTTGCAAACTCTGCTGAATTGAGAATTTACAGATCAAAAATATTATTTTATTTTCATAATAATAAACTTTTAGTCACAATCCTGATGTAGTTAGAATAATGAGTCCGATTCTACCATTTTTCATTAAAAACAATGCAATATTAATTTTAAAAAGTCTCAGAGCTTCCCCCCATCAGCAGGTGAAGGAAGTCTCTCTGGGGCCAATAGGCGATAGCGTCAGTCGGTAAATCATAAGATGCTGTCAATTATTCTCCAGTCAACCTTCAGGCATGATGACCTTTATGCTCACTACACCAGCCCCAATTATCACTGCAGTCTGCATGCATTCTCACTTGCTCAGTTTCACCTCTAATTAGTGTTCACTACACCAACTAACTTGATTGATTTCTGTGGAGCACACTTTTTTTGTAGTTTTCTTTATTTAATGTAATGTATTGTGCAATAGGTGAAAATGAAATGTTTTACTATGTAAGCAGAAGTATTTAATGTGGTTCACTCGAAATGTTTATGTATACAATACAGATACTGTGTTACGAGAATAAGGTTTACAGAATATACACACTACCATTCCAAAGTTTGGGGTCCATAATTAAATACTATTTTTCAGAAATTAATACTTTTATTCAGCAAGGATGCATTAAATTTATCAAAAGTGATAGTAAAGACTTGTGTTACAAAATAATTAAATTTTGACTTTTGACATTTCCAAAAAGTATCCTGAAGAAAATGTGTCACAGTTTTCACACAAAAAAGGACAACTGTTTTCAACATTGATAATAAGAAATGTTTCTTGAGCAGTAAATCAGCATATTAGAATGATTTCTGAAGGATCATGTGACACTGCAGTAATGGTGCTGAAAATTCAGCTTCACCATCACAGGAATAAATGACATTTTAAAATATATTACAATAGAAAACATTTATTTTAAATTGTAATAATATTTCAAAATATTCCTGTTTTTACTGTATTTATGATTAAATAAATGCAGCCTTGGTGAGCAGAAAATACTTTTTTCAACAAACAAAAAAAATCGTACCGAACACAAACTTTTGCACAGCTGTGTGTGTGTGTGTGTGTGTGTATCGGGGCGGATTAACGCATGGGCTTACCTAAGCTATTAGCCTAGGGGCTCACTTTTCAGCAGTTTTTGCAAATATTTTCTAATCAATCTATTTCTGCAGTACTAGTAATTACTTACTAAAATAACAGGCAATGGAAGAGCACACAGAACGCATGATGGGTTAATGTTACATCACACTTCCCTACGTCAGTTTCAGCTGTAAACTCACACCACACCGAATTGTGCCGAATTTGAACTCACTGCAAAACTATTAACTCCCTCATTGAGGCCGCCACCTGGTTGCCTAATCCTAACCCCAACCCCAACGCCACACCTATTCCTAAACCTGTCTATACTGGGGACTCAAGGGCTGGGGTCAAAATTCGGCATTTATATATATATATTATAATGCAATATTATATTATGTAGGGGGCCTTAGAATATTGTGTTGGACAGTGAAGGGCCTTCAAGTCAAAAAGGTTGAGAACCTCTGATGTACAGTGTGAAAAATATCCTCACCTTGTCCAGGTTGTTGTAAAAGTCTGCATTACCAGCGCACAAGTACCGCCCCAGTAGGGTGGCGTGTGTGGTAAAAACGGTTGCCATGGGAATCTTGCGGGAGCGGCTCAGTACAAGTCCTGTCCCTGCCTGCCATTCGTGGAAATGAGCGATTACGTTGGGGTTGTCCTGAAGTTGGTCTGTTAACTGCAGAAGGAGACAGACAGGTTTAATATCACCAGCAGATTAATCCCAATGTCTACATCAAACCTTGACGAGTTAACACACTGAATCGATTCATATTTCAGCTCGGACAGACTGGAAGACTACAGCTATGTACACTCAGATGGCTTTTAGTGTAAAGTTTACCTCCTTGAAGAACCAGGCCACAAGAGAACCAAAGATGAGCGAGTCGTTGGCCTCCCTGTCGTGATAGGGCAGCCCGATGTGGCATGTGTCCCACAGATCCCCCTTCCAGCGGTCCAGGTTCCAGGCAGCTGCCCCAATATCAAAGAGGATGACGTACGGACTGCCCTCAATCAACCAGCGGCCAAAGTGAACCTGCATGTAGAGAGAAATTGAAGGCAATATCATCAAAATAGGCAAATATACCAACATATATAGGCAGTACAGGAAGACCCCACTTATTTCCATTCTTGTTGGAATCTATAAAATTAAAGACTTTGCTGTCCAAGAAACAAGTAATTGTTTTATGTCCCATCACAAGTGTTATTTTAGTATTATTTATACTGTATATTATGTATGTACTGTATATAGCAGATCCGACACACACACACAAAGGAATGTATTAGATAAAATACACTTTTCTGATAAAATAAAATTCATAGTGCCTCTACTGGTGCTGTTTAACTCAAAATGGATATTTTATTTGCTTCCCCTTACAGGGATCCTCTAGCGTCATCTTCTGGTCAGAATGAGACTAAGAAAAAATGAACGGCAACAAATCTTTTTTATACCCAAGATACGCTGTTGAATACATTTAAAAGCCGCTTTATTTTCTGTCTGATTTTAATACTAACATCTGATACTAATACAGCAGCAGACGTATTGACGCTAGATCAGCTTTTAAACATTTTTGTTAATTGGACAAAATGACTAGACCCACAATAAACCTGTCCAGGGCCTATATGTGTGTGATGCGGACATCCTGATAGGACACCAATAACTGTCAGAGCCGGACAGTAACGGAGTACATTTACTTGAGTACAGTACTTAAGTACAATTTTGAGGGATCTGTACTTTACTCGAGAATCATTTTTGGGGAGTACTCATGACTTTACTCAAGTACATTTGAGAGGCAAATATTGTACTCTTTACTCCACTACATTTCTATCCATAACCATGAGTACCCGTTACTTCTTCTAAAAAAAAGAAAAAAAAAAGAAAAATCTCGGAAACCCTCAATTTGTTGTTTCCCTCTCAAACGTGATTGGATTGTGCAGGCGCCACTGATTGGGACAGCCTATCAGCAGTCACCTTCAGCTTTCCGCCAAAGTCAACTCCATGGTCAGATTTAAATAAGAGACGAAACCATGGACGAAACAATGGATGAAGACGCAGCAGGTCCATCCCGGGAATGTGCCAACCCGTGGCCTCACCTCGCCAGACTATTTCAATTTTCTGAACAAGTTAATGATAGTTTTCGCTTCAAGTGTTTGCTGTGTTTACCAATGTAAGCACTGTGGCAGTAGTAATGCAATATTTAGAAAATGTACTCTTGTACTCTTGATACTCAAGTACTTTTAAAAACAAGTACTTTAGTACTTTTACTTAAGTAGACATCTGACTGTAGTACTTTTACTTGTACTTGAGTAAAATTTAGCAAGGGGTATCTGTACTTTTACTCAAGTAATGAAGCTGTGTACTCTGAACGCCTCTGATAACTGTATATGCAATACCTTGCAACCGTTGTTACTCAAGGAGTCCATGGCGGCTTTGATGGCTTGGCTTGGAGGTTCACATTTCTCCACCTGGGTCTTGAAGTTGTGTTCGTAGTAGGGTCCCATCATAAAGTAGTTCTCACCCCATTCGTCCACTGTGATCTTTGCTTTAGTCTGAATAACAGTGTATATACCCCCCACTGGAGATATATGGAAATAAAACATTTATGAATGAGAAAAGGAACAAAATGAGAACATTGTTAAAATTAAAACTTAAAGGGATAGTTCACCCAAAAATTCAAATGAATTTACTCACCCTCAAGTTGTTATAAACCTGTATGAGTTTCTTAGTTCTCTTGAAAAGAAAAGAAGATATTATCTCCTTTATAACAGTTGACTGTCCCCATTGACTTCCATAGTCTAAAAAAACAAACAAAAAAATACTATGGAAGTCAATGGGGTCCATCAACTGTTAGGTTACCAATATTCTTCAAAATATCTTCTTTTGTGTTGAACAGAACTAAGAAACTCATTCAGGTTTGGAACAACTTAAGGGTGAGTAAATGATGACAGAATTTTCATTTTTGGGTGAACTATCACCCAAATTTATAGGGATAAATCTGGACATAATATCGTCTCAAAAGCCATTTTGTAACAAGAAGATGGAGACCCCCAGGGGGCCACAAAGGAGTGTTAGGGGGTTGTGGAAAACTTTAGAGAAAAGCAGTGTAAAATATATAAAAATATAAAAATAAAATAAAAAGGTTAAACTAATTAACAAAATAAATTTGATTAATACATTTATTAAAATAAGTTAATTTAAATAAACACATTTGATTAAAATGATTAACATTTGTAAAATATAAATATACAAATAAATATTTTTTTATTTAAACAAAACATACAGTACAGTACTACAGAAAAAAAAAAAAAAAAGAAATATAATTTTATACTTGAAAATATATAACTTCCTTTTATTTATGTTATATTATATTAAATTTTAGGATGGAGTCCCTCAGATCATATTTGGATTTAAAAGATTGAAACCCCCTGTTCTAAAACGATCCATACGAAACAGAATTAGGTCTCAAAATCTGGTAATTGATCTGGAGCTTAATATTTAACCAGCTACACGGCCCTACAAGAGTGTATGAATGCTACACACATGCATTTATAAATGATAGCTCTGTCTTGTTTAACCATTTCAAGTCTTCTGATAAAGGGGTGAACAATCTTGAGGTCAAATGTGTGCAATTTCAAGGGCCAAACACACAATACCTTCTTGCTGAGGTTAGCAATACATTTTAAAAACCACGTGTGCTTGGTAATGAGATAAAGCAAACAAGATTTTGACAATTGTGAAGTGATTCTTCAGTTCAGCTTTGAGTACTTTTTTGCCTAATTGAATTTTAGAATATTTTTTAATTTGTGGACAATAGACATACATGCGTCTCTCAGGTAAATTGTAAGTTTGTTTTGTTTTATTATCATGAACAAATTACATTATAGACCCATGTCATTTCCAGCACATAAAATATGATTATGTGGTGGAAATTAAGGGGATGAAACATAATTTTAAAATTTGTGAGGTAACACCTTATTTGGATGGTCCCTTTTGAACATTCTGTTAACGAAGTAACATTACACCTACATAGTGTATTAGTTGACTGTCTGCTTAATATCTCCTAACACTTTACTTTGATGGTCCCCAACAGAAATTCTACTAACTATAGGCTAAGTAACTTTGCAACTACGTCAACTTATTCTACTAACACCTATACCCAACCAATCTACTAATACTCTAATGAAAGTGAGTTGAAATCAAGGGGACCATCGTAAAATAAAGCGTAAGCATTTATGGAATAAAATGGCCTACATATTTGCCTGGAAAAGGCTTAGCTCATACCTAGTATTTTATGTATCAAATGAAATAGGCCTACCATAAAATATAATTTTTTACAGGTATACCTTTTGCATAATTTGACAAAATTGCCTAATTGGAAATGCACTCTAAAATTAAACGAAATTATAAAAAATAAAAAAGTGCACAGTGAAAATATACAAATATTGTAAGTTCTTACCCTTATTAGTTACTTCCCAGGCGACCTCAAAGAGCAGGAGATCTTCCACAGGTAGACTTTCCTCTTCCCATTGTGGAAGTCCACTTAATGATGTTATTGACAAAGATCTGGACAGTCGCATCTCCCAAACTCTTAGAAATCGTTTTTATCCGTCAACTGGAGCTGCAAATGCAAATGGGCCGAATTACAATTGTGGTAAAAAAGAACCTAAAACCATCTAAACATGCAGCCACTGAGACGCCAAATTTTGGTTCTCTTTTAGGTAATGGAGCACCTGTGGGTCCTGGAGACACTTCCTCTCAATGTGAGCTGCTGCTCGATCTATTTCTCTAACCTTTAGTGAAGTCTAAAAAAAAAAAATCTGCATGTGTACACTGTGATCGCGTGTCTAAAGTCCACAGACATCAAGGCGAACTATTTGGCCTCTGCGCGCGGACGATACGTGCACACGCACCCATATTCTACTGCTATGTTCATCTTTTGGTCCATCTAATAGCCTACTACTGTAAAACAAATAGCATATTCCAATGCATGATTTCTTTCCACATCAGTCAGTAGCCTAGATATTTAAAAAAATATATATATCAGAGAAAAAGGGGGGAAAGTAAATAGGCCTACAAAAGTTATGACGCACGTCTACGCGTTTTTGACGTTTAACTGCTGAACAACATTTGCTATTTAGCTATTTTTTTTATAAATAAATAGAATTTCAACTAGGCCTAAATCTTAAATAAACTTAAATCACTGTAGGCTATAGCTTTCACCGATGATCTGTATTAGGCTACTTTACCTGAGAAACAGTCCCTAAGAGTGTTCAAAAGTCTCGTTACCATTTAAAAACTGCATTTTCAATTTCAATAATTTTTATACATTTAGGATGTTTGTAGCATCACAAAAAAAGAACAACAACCCTGAAGGTTTAGAGTAAAAAGCTTTTATCAGTTCTCCATCACAAATAAAAAAAAACATCATAATTCATACTCACACCAGATAATGTTGTCAGTGCTGACTCTTTATGGCAGGAACATTTTCTTGTAGTTATGATTTCACCTTATTACCATGCTAAAGGCAAGATAACAATGAAAGTTTAGCATATTTTCCCCACAAACAGTAATTGACCATGATTGTAGGCTACACCATTATTGTGGCTCCGTTCATGTTTTCCCGCTACAATACCCTTATTTTACTTTCATATCATGTTGTTCTCTGGCACAGAATGAGAGAAAACAAATTAAAACGTGTGATGTGTCTACAAACACACATAATTTGCTTTTCGCAGCAAAATTTCAGCAGCTATTTGAATAATCGACTTCAGTGTACAGTTTACCACAGGAGTTCCAAGAAAAAGAAAAAAAACGAACATTTTTACAGTTGTAATGCTCTGAATGAGGGAGGCAACAGGGAGGTCCTATTTTTTCAAAGACAGTAATATATGTAAAATAAGGTCAGGTGATGTCACCAGCCAAGCTTTATATTGAAGGAGGACAGCAGAGCATGGGTTTGTTCACTGAGGAGAGAAAGGCTCAGCTGTGCTGCATAAGCTTTACAATTCAGCAGTATGAAAATCAAGGCACTGATTCTCTTCCTGTCAGCAATGATCTGTCAGTCCACAGCTATGAGAGCACCATTCACTGACATGGATACACCTGAAGCCAGTCCAGGTAAGGTGATGCATTTCAATCCAAATACATGATTATGCTTGTTAAAAAGTGTACTGAAAAGGATATCTTACTTTACAGACTCCAAGCAGCACTATCTCTCAATGGAGCGGAGGCAATTTGACGAGCCCAACGCTTCGGACGACGGAAGCCTTTGCGTATTCATCCAAGAAAAAGATGAATTGAGTAAAATTTCCTGCAAACATCGATTAACACGCAGTAAATTCAACTACAATCCGTTCGGGCTGCGTTTTGGGAAGCGAAATGAAGCGACAACTGACTCTGACAGACCCAAACACGAGCACCTGCTGCCAATGATGCTTTACCTGAGAAAACAATTAGAAACTTCGTGAAAATCACTCTTCATCTTCATCAGATGAGAGGATGTGGTTTGCTTGGTTGAAAACTGTGGGTAATTATTTCCGGCACGCTTTGCCTGTTATTATGCTTTTATTTCTTAATCATGGGATTTTATGGCACACTTGTTTCATTTAGTTATTGTATTTGTGCAATAAACGATTTATATTGTTTGATGGCTTTTGAATTATAATTGTGGTCAGAGTGCGAATTATGGGTGGTTGAGCACCCTAATTAAGGTTTTGAAGCAGACAGGACGTATAAAATGTTGAATATTATTTTCAGAAAGGGTTTTCTTAGTTAATTTTACAACCTTCTCGCGTATTTTCGTCTGGCTGTAAACAGAATATTTGTTCGCTGCAGGTAAAGGCAGTTCCAACCCTTTTGTTCCTTTAAAGATAGAACATTGACAAACTGTATTTTTTATATTATTTAAGTGTCACAAATACAACAGAACAGTTAATTTTATCTTTAAAACGTTTAGGTGCAAAAAAAAGTTAGCTATACGTTAGAAGAAAACTAGCCTCTATTAAGTCATTGTATAATTTGACACTTTTTTGAAAATCTATTAATGCAGCTTGTTTTTATTAAAGGTTTTTACCACCGTAAAGTGCTACTTGTATCAATATAAGACCTCAAAAAACAGCCAAGACAGATTTGAACAGTTCATTATTTTATTAACTTAATCTTACACACACCAATGACCAACACTTACAAAATAATTCAGAATGAATACATTTGTATCTACCTCACTTCATTCCCTTCTCCTCTTGACTTAAACAGCAACAGAATGTTCCCTAATGATCTCACTAAATTAGGTCCAGACAAGAGGGGTGTTGGTTCCTTCTTCATTGCCTACACAATGACTTAACAAGTGCAAAGATGTTGCCCTTTGATCATTCTCTTTAGAAGAAATATTTCATATTTTAGATTATGCCTACCTAAGCCACCATGGAAAGAAACTTCAAAGCAACCATATCCAAAAGCAAGTGAGAAGAAAGGACCGACATAGTTATAAAGAGTGTGTAAAGATACTGAGGGAGTGTGAAGAGTGAATGAGTGTGTGGCATCCCGCAGTTGACCTACAGGTCCTTCAGGTCTTTTTGGATGCCCCACAGAGTGTCACCGCTCTTCTTCAGCTGAGCGATTTCTTCGTCGGTCAGGGTCATGTTGATGACGCTGCCCACTCCACTGCTGTTAAGCACACAGGGCAGACTCAGGTACACCTCCTCGCTGATTCCATACATGCCCTGCAGACAAGAAACACGTGAAGTGATCACTTAAAAACACCTTGATTCATTCTGTGCAGTTCTGGGATATGAAAGTGTATGACTACATGATAAACAGTGTAAACTCCTCTCACCTTCACCATGGTGGAGACAGGGTGGACGCGGTTCAGGTTCTTCACCAGGGTCTCGGTCAGGTCTGCCACACTGAGGCCGATGGCCCAGTTAGTGTATCCCTTCAGCTTGATCACTTCATAGGCACTGAGAGAAGATAGGAGCAACTAATTAACAGTGGATATTTAATCAATCATTACTTAGTCATGTCATTCCAAACACCACTTTTATTTTGTATTGAGTATTTTGAAACCAAGAACTTGAAAGCTTGAGCTTCAAACATTAAATTTCCATCTGAATTGTCTACAAGAAAATTACTACAAATTCTCCTTTTGTGTTAAAAACCCTACAAGTTTATGGGTTTGTCAAAAATTGTGTAATTGGTATTATTCTGGCTGAAATCCATTTTATTATAATTTATGAAATACTGAAAATTATAATTCACCTTCTCAACAGCACTGTGGTTAACTAAAATTTAATAAATCTAGATTTCCAATTGCCCATCAGTCATAACAGAGCCCCCAAAACAAGATGTCCCCTACCTGTCCACAACCATCTTGTGAGCTTCCTTCCAGTTCTCAGTGTCTTTATCTGTGCCGATGTCGGGGTTGAGTTTCTGCAGGCTGACTCCTGCCACATTTGTTCCACTCCATACAGGCACTGTTAAACAAAAGAATATGCCGTGATTGACTGAAATCGTGCCACATCATGCAGCCGTTGACATTGTGTATCAATCTTATTCTTTCTGCCAGCCCTTCATCCTCTCCCTCTAGTTACTTTTCTTCCTCTCCCACACCCTCCATCTTTCCTCTCCATTCAGCTCCCTCTCTCACCGCTGGAGTCTCCATGCTCTCCCAGGATGTAGCCGTTAAAGCTGCTGGAGTGGATGCCCAGTTTCTCCGCCATGATGTAGCGGAAGCGGGCGGAGTCCAGGTTGGTCCCGCTACCAATGACGCGGTGCTTTGGCAGGCCGCTCAGCTTCCAGGTCACGTAGGTCAGAACATCCACTGCATGAACGCGGACAAAAGCAGTTACTACAGATGCACTACAAAACATTCAAATTAAGCATGTTGTGCGTTTGTTTGCTCACCTGGATTAGACACCACAACAAGGATGCAGTCAGGACTGTATTTGACAATCTGAGGGATGATGTGTTTGAAAATGTTGACGTTCCTCTGCACCAGGTTCAACCTGCTCTCACCCTCCTGTTGACGTACTCCGGCCGTCACCACCACGATACGAGAGTTAGCAGTCACAGAGTAGTCTATAAAAAAAACAAAAACACATCCACTCAAAACTTCAGGCAGTACTACTGAAAATTCAAGCCTTTCAGCATAAAGGTGCGTCGTTCAGCTAATTTTTGCAGGCGAAATCTAACAATTTCAATAAGAATTCACAGAACCAGGCATTTTGAGTCAAGGCCAAAATCTCCCTCATGCAGATTTCGCTATGGGTTCAGGTTGGTTATACGGATCTGCTGTGTTGACCAACAGAAAGCTGTTTGGTTTAAAAGTAACACTATTGTCAAGTACCTTTTTTTTGCATGCAAAACATTGATTGCACCTTAAGCCTCTAGCTTTTAAAAGACCACGAGAACTTGACGTATATTAATATACAAGCTAAAATAATCTGATCATTTTAACGGAGTCAGGCTCATGGAAGTTCATCCCACCCTTGTCAGCCACAATCTTAGGGGTCTTGAGGAAAAGGCTGCCATGTTGCAAATCCAACATCTCTCCCCTCAGTCTATCCTCCACAACATCCACCAGAGCCAGTTCATCTGTAAGCTCCTACAAGACAGGAAACAACATTATTACTTTAAATGCAAGGCAATTTTCATAGTAAGCTGCAGTCACATTAGCTAAATTTAGCAGGAAAAAGGCTCATTGTCTATAGTGCAGCTTATGCAGATCTCCCAATTACATCAATTCCTATTGAAATGATTGGATTTTGCCTGCAAAAATTCACCTAGCGACAGTAAACGTGACCACAAACTATAGTAGCTATAAATATTATATATATTCAAGGCATGAATGCCACCAAAATTCAAAGTAAAAACATTTGCTCATTACACTTATGTAGAGTGATTCATTGAGTGATTAAGATTAAGTCTCTTACCCTAAGCAGGATGCTGACAGCGCACGCCATGCCCACCTGTCCCACGCCAACAATTGTGACTTTGTTCCTGGGGGGCTCAGCGGGGCCGCTGGCCAAAGGAGTGATCAGCTTCTCCATCACTGAAGCCATGATCCCGCTGGAAGAACAGGACAGATCATGTTCACAATGCAAACTAATGAGAACGTACCACCTCTAAGCCATCAATAACAGAAATGAAAGTAGAAAAAAAAATGACAGGAAGCTGTGTAGTAAACATTAACTGGGTAAGATGACACGGTCAGGCATCAAAGCTGGGTCAAGGTAACGAGGTCACCCTCACTGCGTAAACCATACTGTGAAAATTACCCATATCCTGAGTTGCAACCAGCAGAGGCCCACTCGATAATAAAATTAGCCACTAGAGCAAAGTCACTCTGCCCCCATTTGCTAGACAAACTGAAGGAGTGTTTCTACACACTGCAATATTAATTAGCAATGTGTGTCCATCCAAGACAAAAAAGAGAAAAAGAAAAAAAAACATTACTTATATAAACCAAATTATTAATAGTTTACTTTGCCCCATCTAGTAAGCTTCTAAGTGCATTATACAAATTAAACCATAATTTATTTTAGGCAGTTAGAATTACAGTCAATTAAGTTTATTACAGACGACTAGACAAACCTGTACTGGTTTATGAGCATGCAAACTCTGGCACACACACAGAAAGAGAGCTCAATTGCGACACTAATCCACAATGGGCTCATGAGGATTATGTTAGACGTCAGATATGATCTTGAAAGTGTTAGATATTGCCATCATAAAATGCCTAATTGCACTTCTTCAAGGGTCATAGCCAGCATAACATACAGCCATGCGCCTTTATCTCCAAACCTTATCTTGAAATGCTGCTGCTACTTAACATAACTATCGTTTTATGAACTGAGATTCATGTGAAACGATCAACCAATTACATGAAGGCCGAAGACTACTCTCTGCTAGTACTAAACCACATTCATGAATTTATACACTTAAAATCAAAATAGTGGGCTTGAAGTACTGTGTAAAAACTAACAAACCAAATCAGAGCATTTTACAAAAAGGTTTGACTCTTGGTGGGTAGCTATGAGTGTATATAAATGAAATAATGCGATGTGGTAAGCTAAGGCTAATGTATAAGTTAAATGAACTAAAATGATGTGAAAATTGACCTGTTTATTCATTCAATTGTAAATTATAAAATTTTAAAACATAACATTCTATAAGAATTATTAACAATAATTTTAAAAACTATTTACAAATTGAATTAGCCTATATTATTTAAAGCTAAAATAAAAATGGTTTAATAATAATAATAATAATAATAATAATTTTATACTCGTTAAATACAGTTTGTTGCTAACTTGCTACTGTGTAAACAGAGAATTCGAATTGTTCTAAAAAAAAAAAGAGAACAAAAAGTAAGTATTTCAACTTAATTCAGCGCTCATAAAACCCTATTATGACGCAACCGTCCTTATCACGTCCTTGACGATTCGGATTAAGTAATTGCGTCTGAAAACAAACAGCAAATTGTAAAATCATGATGGCAATCGATTCATTCTTATTTTAAGAGCCTCTAGTTAATCATTCGTAGTTTGGCCTCTCTCCATCAGTTGAATTTAAACAAGGCCAAATTCACGGTCAGCGTGCAGTGGATTCCTCCATGTTCATGCGTGCACCAAACACAAACGTCCTTGGCTGCTCATCTATCAATTCAGGTTGGAAACACGACTGTTACTTCACTTCTAACGCAACAAAATACTTCAGACTTTAAGATGTGTCGCACGGAAGTGTTGCAAACAACAAAGCGCCGATTTATTCACACCTCAACGACACTATACATCGCACCATGAAGACGGTGCTTGTTTAACATAATGCTGCTAATCGAGAGAATTTATTTAGATGAGGCATATGCGAAGCAATAAAACAGCCATTCAATGCATATACATACATTTGTTGCAGGAATGTTAAATAAGTATCCTTAGCTGCAGGAAGAGCAGTGTGAGCCGCTGCTGAGTACCAGTGAGAGAGAGCGAGCGCGTGCGTGCGTGGTCGCGTGACTTGTGGAGGAGTGGAATTTAAGCGTGCGGTGCTACGCAGAGAGCGTATGACCTACTGTCACAAGTGCATGCGATGCCCTTACTGATATGAGGAATATGAGAACGACAGACAGACCGGCCCACTTTCCCCTTGGAGGACTATGTCAAGGATTTCATCGTTGTCATAAAAATACTTCCTCTCCACTGACCTTGCACCTTAATGGGATCTTTATTAATGCAATATTTGTCAATAATTCCACATTAAAGTCGTATCCCAAATAATCACTATGCAAAGTCAAATATTAAAATTAAAACATTGCATTTTCCAGCTTTCATTAGATTATTTGGGATGTTGGTTGCCCAATGGAGTTGTTATGCAACAACCAAGACAGGTTTTGAACTGCCTAGTAAACACATCCAGATGGAACCTAATTAGTGAATCTTGTTGTAACTCGAACATTACAGTTCAAATACAAAATCAAGAAAACTTGCGTGGCTACTTTACTTAAAGTGGGCATTACCCTCAATTTTGAAATAATTGATATCAAAAGGCTTTAGCTTTTGCATTTTGGAGCCACATGTTTCCTAGATTATGATAGACAGACAGACAGACAGACAGATAGATAGATAGATAGATAGATAGATAGATAGATAGATAGATAGATAGATAGATAGATAGATGTGTTTGTGCTGTGGCAACTCGGCAACATGAACAGCCTTCTCATGATCAAACAATGCTTTCTTAAATCCTAAATATGGGGACCAATGAGGCCTCTGTTCCTCCCACTGGCTCGTCCAATAAGAGCATGCATCAGTCAGTGACATCAGTCAGTGACATTATTTGCTTGAAAGCTTAGAGAAAGGAAGAATGTTTGTCTACATGCATCAAATAAGGAAATAAAGAGATGAAATATACTAAATGGATAAAGATGAAGAAAAGAGCAAGAGAGAAGAAGAGGAGCTGTGCATGTGTGTGTTAGGGGGGATTATGGGACACCTTGCTGTCTAGTTAGTGCTTGGTTTTGTGGATAGATTGGTGTGTGTATTACATAACTGTCTGTGCCCTCTAGGTCTGGCCATCCTGACGGCCACTATAATGGAGCTATTATAGTTCCTGGAAATGTTAAATTCTCCCATTCGAATTTTCATTGTAGCCTATGTGTTTACTATTTCTTTAATGCACTCAAGCCCTTATCAAGCTGCAAAAGAACACTTAACCATGCTTAACTCGCGTGCTGTTTATCTAAACGATGTGTCGATCCTGCTAAATATAGACTTTTTAGTCTAAAAATGGCACTTTGTAAATACCGAAGTACAAATACAACCTGTCATGTTTCATGTCATTGAAATTAGTTCAGGTGCCAGTTGAGAAATTTATTTATCTATTGCCATGGCTGTCTAAATACTAAACTGAAGTAGATGTGTACACAACAGGTTTGTCCCTCATTGGCATAGTTCACCTAATATATTTCCACCAATCAGTGAGCACAAACCTACCGCCCATCAAACCAGTGGCCAATCACAGAGAGACACTGTTCTTCATGAGGAAAATGAGGGCAGCTGGAACATGGAAAGTGAGCTGTGAATATAAGTCAGCAAAACTGTAGTAATTATATAGTTTTTATAGTATTATATAGTTTTATATCAGTTATATGTACTGCATATAGATTATTATCATTATAAATTAAACTGAGGAGGAATGTAATTCATTGTCTAGTATCTTTATTCTGCTTCTAGGCTCTTCAATCCCTCTCATATAACAGAGGCTGGCAAACGTTTGGTTATTAATGAACCCATGTGACCCGGTGGAAGGGCTGCATGCTATTTCAGACTGACCTTTATGAGACAAGGGTTGCAACAACAGAGAGAGACAGACGCATTAGCACACACTCACATGCACAAATACACAGAGTGTGATATTTGCCAACACTATTCTCACTTCAGGTTTTCTTTAGGCCGAAATGTTTCATTACCCAACTTTTATAAATGTATGAAAACAGTGCCAAATCTTTATGATTGTCAAATATGAAGCCATAACCAATGGTGAAGCAAAGCAAATCTTCATTACTGCCTAAGTAATGATAGATCTCAGTATTTAGAAATTATTATGCATAAATATAATGAAATGTAAGTGAAATGATACAGCATATTAATCTGAGATTTTAACAAAACATGATTTCTAACCGGTGCTTTTTAGCATCATTGAAATATTTGAATTGAGTTTTTTTACCTTTATATTTTAAAAAAGTAATTTTGAGTTTTGTAATTTTTATTCGTTTTTGAAAATATGTCTATACAGTTTTTTATTATCCTTTATTTCGTTTTAGTTTTGTTATTTTAGTACATTAAGTGAAACTAAATGAAAATTAAAAAATGTTGCTTTTATTGCAGTTAACGTTTATTTTATTTCAACTCAGTCTAATAAAAAGTCTCATCCAAATGCAGCTACTTCTTCATTTTTCCAGCTATGAAGTAGATTTGAAGTCAAATCTAATTGGTGTAATTCTATTGCACGATCACATGAGCTTCACAAACAGCTGCTTTAACATTTAACTCTCTACGTTCATGTGTTCACCAAAGGGCTAAAAATAGCCAGCTGGTCCAATAGTATTTTGCATCCATGTGGGTTATGATTTATTTATTCATTCCAGTTTATATGATTTGTAAAATTAAAGTTCATTTAAATACCAAAATCACAGTGAAATCATGTGCTTTTAACACACTTTTGATGGCTTGATGCCGTAATAGTAACTAGGGAGGTGAAGGTGCATGTGGAGCCATTACAGAGTAAATGCATTTGTGGCAAAAAGGTTACAGTGAAATGCAGCTCTGCACCTCATGACCTTTGACCCTCAGCATCAGCGGCTTGGGAAGCAAATCAGAGAGCCTTCATTTCTCAGAATTCATCTTCACAGTCCTCCCACTGCAAACCACATCAACAAGACAAACCAAATGGGATATAATGACGACAATGGAGCAAACAGACACTTATGAGAACACCCAGTCCTTCCCTCTCAAAAACCCCATACACTCACAAAGATGCCCAAATGCAGGCACACTCTGTGAAATGAATGACCCCTCTCTGCTTGGTGTTCCTCTAATAGGATGTCTCTTAAGAGCTCAAAACAGGCTGTACTGAGGTCACAGGTCACCATTTTCCCGTTGCTTACATCAAGGTGATGACAATAGGAGAGAGAACGTTCATTGTAACGGCGCAGTAAGACTGTATTAGTTCATCACTCATACTGGCCACTCAAAGCAATCGAGACACTGTGGATTCCACATCACTGAAATGCTATAAAATAATCATAAAAGAAACTAATTAAAGGTGCATATTCAAGAGCAGGAGTTTCCATTTTGTTTGCCAAACTGATTTGACCTAATACATATGTACATGTATGCATTTGATTATACAATAATTTAATTTCTATCACAATCTCACAAATCAGTGTTGGGTGTAATGCATTACTAAGTAATGAATTACTGTAATTTAATTACTTTTCCCGTGAAAAATAATAATAAGGGATTACTCTTAATTTTTCTGAGATTTAATTAGTTACTTCTGGTTTAATTGCATTACATGTTGTTATGTAAAGTTATTTTAGTATTATTTACAGTATTATAAATAATAGTAAACATTTTAATTTTAGTTTATGTTTTTAATATTTTATGTGCTTTTATCAAAATTTGTAATTTTTTATGAGCTTCAATTTATTTTAGTTTAAGATTTTACATTAATTTATTTGTTTTTAGTTTTAGCAATTCTAGTAGTACAGCTTATTTCATTTCAGTTAGTTGCCAAGGCAATATTTCTAATTATCATTTAAGTTTTTCATCCAACATTTATATTTTATTTTTATCTTTATTTCAAATAACAAAAATGTTTTAGAAATGTTTTCAGTTTTAGTAAACAAACAACAACGAGGGTCTGAGACCCCGTTCTACTGTATAATAAATACGCCTTAATAAAAGTATCTATTGTATAAAAATAAGCTTATATATTTACACAACATATGAAATATGTATACAAATATGACCTAATATTAGGAACATTTTATAATTCTAGATATAATAACACTTTTAATACACACAAATAACACAAACCAAAATTCTCATTCCAGAAGATGTCTCATTCCAAAAGTCAAATAAAAATCAACAGATGTTTAGTGTGTGATTGATTTTACTCTAATATTCATACAGGCATACAGTGACACTGGAGAAACCCAGTGTCGTATGATCATTCAATAGTGCTTTCAGTGCTGATAAACACACCAGGAACTGTGGCGTTTATTGCAAGGGGTGAATGTGGAAAAAAATCTTTGTATTTGTGAAGTTACTCAGGATACAGTTGATAAAGGAGGAGTCTAGTAGTCCAGGAGACCCATCTTCCTCTTAAGGGACTCGGGCATCTCAGGGGGTGGTGGACGGGGCAGACGGAAGTACACCTTCACCGAGTCATAGATGAACCACTGTAGGGCGGTCAGCGTGCCAATCATAATGATTCGAGCAACAAGACCCTTCCACACACCTGTAGGAGAAAGAAGCCATATGAACTCTTGATTTATACACAGATTGAGACCGACAGTTTTTATTTAACTGTTACTCTGCTGTGCCATCCATCTGACTTAACACATGCTAACAATCAATTAACTGAGATAAAAGAGCAAAATAAAAATTGGTCATATTGTTTTTTTTTCATATGAAACTGATGTGATCTAATGGAAATAAATCCAGGAACAACAGCCGCCTCTTTTGGTAATAAAGAGTATTACATCCATCTGCAACTTCAGTGAAATGGTGCTTCAAAGTTTTTTTTTTATGTAATAAAATAATAGCAATTCAAATCAGTATTTCACGTCCATGAATTTATTTATTGGTCTTGCGGGTCATTATGGCAAAATAAACCCCTCAGGTTTTCTTTTTGATCCACAGCTGTTGGCTGTATGTTTATGCAGAGACTCACCTACAGGTCCCAGTCTTTTCAGCACCTCGACAGCTGAACTGCCTTTCTCTTTGTTTAGTA
>NC_139966.1:44270933-44473433 GCF_963993115.1 Abramis brama | reverse complement strand
GAAACTTTATTTTTAAGAATGTTCTTCAAAGTAAGAAAAATGATTCTTTTAAGAACTCTTTACTGACAGAACCCAAAATGGTTCTTGAATTGCATTGCTGCCAATTTAATGAGTTTGGAGGCCAAGTAAGCAAAATCAGATGCAGTTCAAGGTCCATCTAGCCTATAGTTCTAGATCATGAGAGTTCATGACAAATTATGATGTCTGAATTGAGAATGAATTGTTCTTTTGAATCTGATCCAGTTCATAAAATCAGAATGCTATAATGATATTCAACTGGCTCAATGAACACTGTTGCAGCAGTTAACAGTGAATAACTGGGAAAAAGAGCCTGTTTGTCACACAAAACTATTGCATGACTGCAAGAGACTTAGAATATAATTCACAAACTGTCTGCATTCACAATGATTTTGCATGCTTTTTGTCCTCATTCATTGTAATTGCATTGAAGAAAACAATTAGATTCAGCACATTATTCAAAATGTGTCCCATGGAAGGAGGATGAAACGGGTATATGGTGATATAACTTTCCTTTTGGGTTAACTATTCTTTTAACAGTCTTGAGAAAAAGTGTCTAGGAATTAGCAGGCAATCATGACAATTAAGTCTATTAGCCAGCCGTGTAATCCTTGTGGAGGAAGTTAATTCTTTAAGAATGGAATGACAAGCAGTCTGATAGAGTCCAAAAATAGCATAGTGTAATTTCACTGAGCTTTATCATTACATCCGCGACCTTTTCAAATATCTTACAACAAGTCTTGGACATAAAGCCTATTCAATGTGTCTAATTCTGTTTGCAACTTATCCAGTTCAGAAGATAAAGAACAACAACTTCTTACCATTAGAAGCTGCTGCAGCAAATTTGCGTTTTATCTGCCGGCTCTCTTGTTGCTGATCTTGTTTAATGGAGAAAAGAGGAGTCTGGAAAGGATTCGACCGTGCCAACTGTGTTAAGGTGGTTGGGTACATTTTCACCAGGGGGTTTACTGGCAAAAACAGACAGGTGACAATCTTAAATCAAACAAAAGTTAGTTTTTTTTGTTGTTGCATACATTGCTGAGGAACAGTATTTCTCTCTCATTCAAATATTTTTAAAAATTCATGTTAAAAAGAAATGGTACACTCACTTGTTGGTTGTGAAGAAACGGCGCCTCCTGGGTGCATCAGCGGCAGTCGGATCTGAGACATCAGATGACCTCAGACTAAATCACCCTGACCTTCTGTGACGTCACCACACTGAGACTTCCCATTAGAAAGAGCTATGATGGTATTATGGGGCATTCTAGCATTGATTCAAACAAACAATCAAAAACAAAACTGCCAGTGCATCAAGTCATTGATGTAAATTTGCCTCCAACTAAATTTGTTACAGTTTAGTTGAGAACCACTGCAAACTTGACCTCATGGTGTGAGCTCATTATGCACAGGAGTGCGTAGTGTAAGAAGATTAAACTATTCTATTCCTGGACCAGAGCATAGAGCCTTGCACACTTATCCTTACCTATTCAAGATCAAAGTGAGGTCAGAATTTCCAGTGCCTCTGTAAGGAACAGCAATGCACCGCAGAAAACCCTAAAGACAACACATTTAGTAGAGGGAACGTCATAATTTAGGTCAAACATATAGACACACTTTAAAAAAATAAACAAGCCAACTGAAATGTAGATACGAGGTAAAACGCTTTATTAAACCATATTCTGTCATTTACATAAAAAGTACCCGAACCCGCCCAGCTTTATCCCACAAATCCGCAGAACCTTATAATGTAAAATAAATACAGATTCAGAATATTAAATAAGTTTTTAAAGCAGAGTAAACGGCTTAATGATGGGCAGTTTACACATTGTCCAGTTCTACCAATGTTATATATCAGAATCTTACAATGTTTATTAACCAAAATTTGTTTTCGAAGACATACTTCGAAAAAAAAAAATTGTGACAATTTATAGTGTATAATATATATTCAAAATTTTAGCAGACAAATAAGCTTTTTGGATGCAAACTCTTTCAGTTGGTGTTATTAAGCCGTTTAAGTTAATTGCTGAAATATTATGCTTTATTAAACCACATGGAATTCCAAGATCCTGAAATAACAAAACTGAAATGATTAAAATGATAATAAAAATAGTAAAATGACCTTATCTTCCAGAATACATTGCAAAACAGTTTATTGAAAATATTTGTTTTTCGACAACATGTACATAAATACTACAGTAACGTTAAGATGGATACGGCACTTTTAAAGAGCTAGATGTGAAAATAAATGCAAAAATATTGTCACAAGTAGACGCTAAATGTAGTTTACAAACAAAACAAGTGTATTTAGCCAACTCCTTCAGCACTTCCGACTTATTTATGGACAGCACCATCATTTAAAAAAAAAGAAAAAACACAGACAAGACAAACATACAAAGGCAAAAAAAAACAAAAAACGTGATTTTTAAAATTAAAACCAGGATTCATTCCTCTAAACCAGTTCGTCTCAAAGAGGGCATGAAAATAATGCAAAATCTGTGAGTTTCTGTCTTTGTATGAATATATAAAGATCGCAGGTAAAAGTCCACGGCTGCTGATTCAACAAAGGGAGGTACTGGCTGAGTATGATAAAGAGGGCAAAGACTTGGTTGAACCGCATGACGTTCATTTGCTAGTGCTATCAACGGCCCCGCTCTGCTTGAAGAGTCCAACCTCGTTAGTCTCCATGGCCTGGTAGACAAAGAACAGGAATCCAGCAAGCGCGCTCAGCAGCACAAGCTGCACCCACACTGGCAGGCTGCGCCGTGCTCTGGTCTTCACAGCAGGGGGCGCCGCAGGCCTGGAAGCCGCTAGAGGGACGGCGGACACGCGTGGAACTGATCGGGTCTCTGTGTAGGAAGAGGAGCTGGTTTCTCTGAACTCTGTGAGACGGAGACGGGATTCGTCCAGCCATGTCTCACTCAGGGGCCGGCCAGCTGCTCCTCTGATTGGTCGGCGACAGGTGGCACTAGAAACACATTTGAAAAATATACTTAAGTCGAGATAGATTCTCAAAAAAAAAAGAAAAAAAAAAAGGGAATATTAAAAAAAGGTTTACATATTTACTAAAAACAAAATGCAATAATGCTAAAAAACACTTACTTTCCCCCCATACTTTTTTTTAGATTTATATTTTTTTTGCAGTGCAGAATCTTTCACTCTGTGAGATTTATCTGTTTTTTTGTGTGTAGACAATTTAGGACTTTCAAAAATGTACAGTTTTATGGGTCAATAACATGCATTTTGTTTAGATTCATTATTTTACTAAACATTTTTTAAAAATATATTTTTATGACTAGGTGAGTTTGGTTTCAAAGGTTAAATGTCATGAAATAAAAACCTAATGTTTATGAATTTAATAATTGAGCTTACTGAGCGTACGCTCACATGTATTCATGTCTAAGGGGCAAAAAATACTTAAATGTAATAAAATGTTGTATATGAGATCGAGTAAATGACAGAATTTTAATTTTTGGGTGAATATCCCTTTAAGAAAAGTTTTGGGAAATTGTATTAAGTTAGAAAGCAAGAACTGGGCAGTTAATTTAATGTCAATTTAATTCTTAAGAATGTTTTGTGAATCCGGCCCCTGGTGTTTGCTCAGCGCGAATGCTTGAAACAACTTCCCCTCCATACCTGATTCCAGTGGGAGTGCTGAGGTTTTCATTGGGAAAGATCTCTTTTAGCAGATCTCTCTCTACCGTCCTCGGGGTCTGATCAATGGCTGACACCTTTTCCACCTGCGCACAAAGACAAGAGCCACAATGAGGTGAACACTGAGGCGGGAAATCGAACACCATAAATCCTTTCACGTGCTGCAATTTCTGAAGATCCATGTTTTCAGCTTCCATTTTAAAAACAAAAGAAAGAAAAACATTATATAACACCACAACCACGTATGACCCGAGGTAAACAAGTGTGTGAATCCCACTAAGTTTCCTCATCACCATTATACACCTGTGGAGACACCATAGAGCTCATGAAATTACCGTCTCCTTCTTTGGTGTCTCCGTCTGGCTGCTGTCAAGTCCTCGGACAGAAGTGATTTGGGAGAGGAAAGGGGTGATTTTGGACTGTCTTGTCTTGGGCAGGGTCTCTGGTGAGCCACAGCTCCCCTGATAAACCAACAATGTAAATGATGGCTTTAAGCTTTAGTGATGACCCTGATAACTAGAAAATTATGTAACATTGTAACTAAAACCTAATACACTCTTAAAAAAAATAAAGGTTCCAAAAGGGGCATTATGCAACAATGCCAAAAAGAACCATTTTGAGTTCCACATAGAACCTTTCGGTCAGCAGTTCTTAAAAGAACCATTTTTTCTTAGCGTGAAGAACATCTAAAGAACTATTTTCCACTATAAAGAACCTTTTGTCAAATGGAAAGTTTCCATGGAACCATCAATGTCAATAAAGAATCTTTATTTTTAAGAGTGTACCATGTCTTTAACAAATGAACAACTATCAACAGCAAACCTGGGGAAGGTCAAACGAGACACAAAGAGAGTCCTCTGGAGCCACACGGGAGTCCCTAAAAGAAAGCGAGCGTGATGGGAAAACCTCTCTTTGGCCATTGCAGGAAAGTGAAAGATGGCACCTCATGTCTGGCAAGGGTTTGGAAGGTTTGTTCTGACTCAAATGAGGCCTTGAGTACTTCGATACAGAGACAGATTTGACTTCCTGAGCCTTCAGAGAAGAAAAACTCATGAGCCACTACAATGAATGTTTAATACATGTATAAACTATCCTTGCATAGCAGAGATGTACCACAGGAGCTCGGCTCGCAGGTCTACAGCTCAGGATGTCCTGCATACCCTGGTCGTCAACCTGAGATTACGAAAATTTAAATGAAGACACTTTGTGTTGCATAAATATGCCTTGATTTAGAGCTGAAAGCATTAACTAAAAGTGGAAGTGTGTGTATCATCACCTCAACGCAAGCAGTGTTAAGAAGGGAAACAAGCGGCTCTCGATTGGACTGTCTAATCGGAGGGGAAGTGATGTCAGCGGTATTCTCATCAAACTACAGAATAAACCACAAAAGACATTTGAGCGATGCATTACAGTACTATACGTGATGCTCTCATAGTCAAGTTGAGAGACATGGAAGATTTAGGAAAGAGACAGTTGGCACCTTGTAAACTGGACTAACGCCATGTAAACTGGATACGGTGGACTGGTAAGAAGAGTTGTGATGTTTTAGTGATTCTGACCAGTCAGTCGCAGACATGGAGGACCGTTTTGAGGGTTTGGGTTCTTTTGGCACTGCCTTTAATATGACACCATAAGAAACACTGTGGCATTAGAATATGACCTGCATCCTCATGTTTATGTGTGAGGTTTCTTCAGGACCTACCAAAGGATGTGCTTTTATCCTCACCAGAGGAACAGACACCTCCTTCAAATCCTATGAGACATGCGATTTCCAAACAAACAGATGAAAAAGAAACGAAAAAAAAGAAGAAAAAGGATCAAAATATACTTCCAATGGTTCATTCTTACTGTGCGGTGCATTTCTATGTCCCATTCACGTATCGCTTAATACACTGGATACAATTTTAAAAAGTATTTTTACATTTAAATAAAAGAAAAGGAAAAAAAATATATATACGAAAAAGATAATTATATACATTTTCTCTCTCTCTTTTATTACAATTTCAAAATTAAGTGAACATGATGGTGAATTTTAAATGATTTTGTGATTTTCTTTGGCCATGTATATGGTTGCTTCAATTTTAACATGAAAAACTGGGAATTTTAAAATATTCTTCTTATTTTAAATGACACGACTCAAACAAACCATGTTTTTTGGGTAGGCGGTTTTAAATGAGAAATATGGGGGAAATCCCACTTACACTTTCTATTCTGCTTTAATTGCATGGTATCCCTTCAATTAACAAAAGCCATGATCATCCAGGAAGTGACATCAATTTTAGGGAGATTCTGTGAGGTTTTTTAGTTTTCTTTGAAAATGGCTTAAATATCAAAATATTGATAATTATAATACAAATTAACATTACCTAATATTGACACCTCAGTCCTCCACCAAGCAATGGCTAATATTAGTTTCCAGATGGATTGTATCCGGTTTTCAACATGGGGTAAATAATTAGCTTCTAATTAATAAAATGTAAGTGCCTGAGGTTGAGGTTCAGAAAATAGATTCATAGAAATACTTCCTAAATGCAAAACAAGCATTTTTTTGAATGTTAAAGTTCAAAAGATACTGCATGACCCCTGATAACGCAACCATTTAGAAACATTAACAGTTTCACAGAGAACTTCAATAGTTTGGTTTTTCATGTCAAACTGAAGTCTCCAAAGAGGGTTTTTAAGGAGAAAGACACCTTGTCAGTGGCGGGAGCCTCGTTCAAATCAGACCGAAACAAGCGGACTGGTGCGCTGCGTCGCTTCAGAGATTCGGTCTTAGACGAGAGCTGTGATGTCCTGTCTGTAAGCAAAGGTCTGGGCTCCTTTCTTGTTACCTTTAATAGGAGGATAGAAGCGGGTTTTTGAGGTCAAGCTAATAATTTAGACTAAGAATGGGACACTTCGGTCCTGGAGGGTTTAGCTCCAAACCTGATGTAAAACACCAGTTTGTAGCTTTCTAGTAATTCTGAAGACATTGGGTGTGTTCGACTGCGCAGACCGACCAGTGTATGATATCAAAGTACAGCAAGAGCGATACGAAAGTATAAAGAGCCGCCTGCTCTCGCGGTACTTTGATGTCATACGCCGATCGGTCTGCGCAGCTCTGCTTCAAATCCAACACACCTATTGATTAGCTTGTTCAGGTGTGTTTGATTAGGGTTAAAATTATACTCTGCAGGACAGTGGCCCTCCAGGACCAAAGTTTCCCATCCCTGATTTTGACCATTAACCTCAGTGTCATGGCCACCTACCACATGTCCTGTTCTTCTCCTGTCTTGCGAAACAGGGAAGTACTCTGCAGATGAGAGCTCAGAGTTCTCCTGAAAACACCAGACAATGACACAAACCTTGCTTACAATCGAGTCACAAAGTATGTTACGGCCTCGGTTCATTTGTGAAACAAATAAAAGGCTCAACCAAACACCGTTCACCCATGTGCAAATCAAAACACGCCTTGTGCAGATCCCAAAAGTTACCACACCCAGAAACCAGGTGATGTATATTAATTACAAAACCACAGATTGAGTTACGGTGTCGTCGCTGGCGGGAACCATCTGATCCAGCCTGTGAGAAGATCTCTTCAGCTTTCTCTTAATATTCAAAACCGGCCAATCTTCCTCCTGCTTATCCTCCTCATCCTCCTATACGTCACACAGCAAAAGATCTAAACTTTCCATAGAGAAGCAAATGGCTTATCTGATCTCCACAGGAGGCATGACAACATTTAAATGTGGAGCGGTCATGTGACCACCTGAAGTAGGTCAGATTTCTTCTACAGCAGGTGGTGCTGCTGAACTTTTAACAGATAATGGTGGGAAAATATGCAGGTGGGAACATCACGTGGGGAAAAACGGTTTGTATTAGAGACAAAAGAACTGATTCTTTACACTAATGTGAGATAGCATGCGCTGCTTGAACTGCCTAAACAGCTTTTATGTGAGCAAAGTAGTAAGAAGTCTTTGAAGAGAGTATCCTCCTGGCTAGTCGTTTACAAGTGACCTAAACAAAGATCTTCGAGTTTACACAGAGATGTAAGACTGAGTAAAATCACAGGAATGAGAAACCAAGTGTGTCCGGAGGAAAGGAGGGAATACAACAATAAAAGAGGATTAAAGTCTGGGCCAAGTTAAAGGGTTAGTTCACCCAAAAATGAAAATTCTGTCAGTAATTACTCACCCTCATGTTGTTCCAACCGTGTAAGACCTTCGTTCATCTTCGGAACATAAATGAAGATATTTTTGATGAAATCTGAGTGCTGGATCACTTCTCCATAGGCTGCTAGGTGGCCGAAACTTGCTGGCCCAGAAAAGTTATTAAAGAGATCGTTAATATAGTCCAAGTGACTACAGTGGCTTAATCTTAAGTATATCAAGCGACGAGAATACTTTTTGTGCGCACAAACAAACAAAAATAACGACTTTATTCCACTATTCATTTCCATCTCTCTGGGCCTCTAGTTGGTTCACGTAGTGTTTTTGCGCTGCGCGTCTGTGTTACACGTCACCACGTAGGCTCACTATTGGCCGACGCTGGTCATGTGTGTGATGCGTGATGACGTGTAACACAGACGCGCTGCGCAAAAACACTACGTGAACCAACTAGAGGCCCAGAGAGATGGAAATGAATAGTGGAATAAAGTCGTTATTTTTGTTTGTTTGTGCGCACAAAAAGTATTCTCGTCGCTTGATATACTTAAGATTGAGCCACTGTAGTCACTTGGACTATATTAACGATCTCTTTAATAACTTTTCTGGGCCAGCAAGTTTCGGCCACCTAGCAGCCTATGGAGAAGTGATCCAGCTCTCAGATTTCATCAAAAATATCTTAATTTGTGTTCCGAAGATGAACGAAGGTCTTGCGCGGTTGGAACAACATGAGGGTGAGTAATTACTGACAGAATTTTCATTTTTGGGTGAATTAACCCTTTAAAGTAAAAAAAAAAAGCAAGGGATACAAGACAGCGGGGGTGCTGCTAACTGTAATTGAAATCATGTGAACCATCATATCTTCAGTCTTTTGCTTAACTTATGAAAGATGAGATATTTTTGGCCGGGCTGATTGATCAGCTGATATTAGACCATTTTGAGGTTATCAGCCTTAGATTAACTGTGCTTGCTTATCTGAAGTGGTACTTTGTCCATTTCAAAAAACAACCACCATGGATGGATAATAAACTTATTGGCTCTCAAATATTTTATTATATAAATGAGTCATAAATGACTGTGTGTGAACTGGCATTCACAACCCATTTTACTTCTGTAATGCGACGCATTTCCGAATGAAATAGAAACAATAATTAAAAGGACGGGTGAGACATTATTTTGTATATCGGGGTTTGCTCAAATATGAAAAGTAAAGAGAGTTTTTATGTTTCTGAAAGACGCCTCTTTTGCTAACCAAGGCTGCATTTATTTGATCAGAAATACAGTAACAGGGTTTCTGCAGGTTTTATGAAGGCAAACTTCACGACTTTTTAAAGATCAAGTTAAGAGAATTTAAGGAATAAATTGAAGGGAACACTATGTCAATATATTCTCTAAATGTAAATGTACTTTTTAGTTGTATTAGCAACACTTCAAAGCTTGGAAATACAACTTACAACAGTTATCCATTACTTTTTAATTTATTTTACAAAACAGTAGCTTGAAAACCTCTGCTCCCAATCACAAGATTCTGCAAAAAAGTATTTTTGTCTTCCAGTGCAAATGTCTAAATATCCTTAAATCAAGATGCATTTACTGGAGATACAAAATGCCAAAAGTCTTGAGTAAAAATTAAAAAAACCCCACCATTACATGGTCTTGTTTTCTGTGAAATTGATCAAAATGCAATGAATTTATGAAAAAAAGAACAAATTTAACTAAGTCGAAGTTTTCATAACTCACTGACATTTGTTCTTGTTTTAAGAATAAACACTTCATTTTTTGCATTTAAATGCATGTTGATTTAAAGACATTTAGATAAGGCCATTTAAGGCCTTATTTTGAGTATGGGCAAATTAAGGCTTTATTAGTCCTTGTTGAGACCCGCAGAAACCCTATTTTAAAATGAAATGTATTCTTGCAATGGCAAAGCTTTTCAGCAACCATTACTCCAGTCTTCAGTGCCACATGATCCTTCAGAAATGAGCAAACATAATGCACAGGTTTTGCCCTCACCCTGTTATGCTGACTACTGCGTGTCCTGCTGGTCACTGGCGTTTTCCCTCGGCTCCTGACTGGTCTCTCCACAACTGGGATGGGTTCGACCTCCACTTCCGGTTCAGGTTCGGGCACAAACACAGGGGCTGGAGCTACGGTTTCTGACGAACAGGCAAGAGAGCATTTTGATGCATTCATTTCTATAAGAACATGGTTAAATAAAGGAATCTGTTTGTCTGTTACCTTCCTCCTTGTCGCTGTACTGGTCTGAGTCTGTGTTGCCATTCTGGCCGCCGTCCGTCTGTGATGTTTCTGAGGGAAGAACCACAGCTTCAGGAGGACCCTGATCCAGCAGCTTCTGAAGCCTCTTCTCGTACACCTTACGAGTGGACGCTGAGGTGAAGACATTGTTTAGTATTGATGTCAAACATCATGGCTGAAATATCTTGTTTCATTTAGAGGCAGATTCAAATGGAAATTTCTTTGTTGTCATAAAAAAAGTACTGTTTTATTCGTAACAAGCAGTGAGAAAGGCTGCTGCTTTATCTAAGAGCTTTCCCACATCCATTTAAGGACACTATTCAAGCCAGAATTGCAAAAACATGCAAAGCTGGATGCCTGGTGAAATTGCTGATTTACTGATAGAATTGCACAACACCATGAGACAATTTGGATTATTACAGAGACTAAAAGCTTTGTTTAGTTGCTGGTTTTGTGCTGAAAGACAAGACAAGATTTTTGTGCATACCGCATTTCATATTTCAAAGAGCTTTTTCATTATAAAATCTATTTCAGGGGGTATTTCACATCCATGTAATATGAAAAAAAGGTATTTCATGCCTTATGCATGTATGTTTACATTTCATTGTACTCTATCGCCACATTTATTTCATTATACATTTGCTTATTATTAAATCCCTCCATAAATTTGGGCTAATCATTGTTTAAATAAATCTAAAATTAAAAACATACAAATACACACATATAAAACAACATATCCCATCACATAAATGCCCCATTTATTAGTCACTTTTAACCAACTGTTCCCCAAGGTGCAGTTTTAGGGAATATGAAGTCAGTTTTCCTTGGGTTCACACAGACGATAACAGGTGTAGTTCACACATTAACTTTTTTCAAAAAACATTGCCAACCAGAATTAATTGAATTAATTAATTAAAATACATTTTTAACCATATATGTATTGTTTTATTAATTTGTGTATGTTGTGTTTTTTGTCTTTAACAAAATGTAGCTAGCACTTTAATACAATTGTGTCCAAATACTTTTTAAGGTCAAATTATGATCTAAAGAAACATACAATATCTCTAAATATTTACTCTTCACACTGCATAATTTGAGTTTAAATCTCAAAAGCGGCTTACCGACAATGGGTCCAGCATTCAGGCCATACTTCAGCAACAGGTCTTTCAAACCCTCATTGCTCAATTCAGTGACATCAACATCCTCTGGACGAACTTTGTCCGTTTTTCTGGTGGCTTTCTGTAAAGAAAAGAGTCACGTTATACATCATGCGGTTTATCATTTTCAATTTAGTCGTCACATTTTTCATGAAAGCACATTGCAGAGCTGTAATAAAACATGTTAAGATGACATCGTACCATAAAGTATTTGAATTTGAAGAACAGGTCTCTAAATACACCAAACAGGCTCTTGATTATACACTGGAGCAAGACAGGAGATAATATATTGTCCTGCCTGCTCTGTAGGGCTGTACCGGCGAGCCAGACAACCGCAAAAAATAAATACAAATAAATAATATAATTTTAAGGTTGCAGTTTACGTGGGTATTGGGAAATTAGTTAAGTACAAAGCTTTGTTTGCAAAGGAAAAAAGTTTAGAAACTAAATGTTATTTCATCAATAAGGAAACAACTGAAATCTGTTTCTAGCAGAAATCACTCCGATTTCATTAAAAAGACTTTCGTTCATCTTTGGAACACAAATGAAGATCTTTTAAAGGGGGGGTACAATGGTGTTTCATGTATTCAGAGTTGTTTACAGTGTTAAAGAGATGGATTCTCATGCTTAACATGGCCAAAGTTTTTAAAAAATATTTTGGACGAATAACGGAGAATTTCTGTGCCGAAAATCTTACTTCCGGGTTGGTACAAGTTTCGGCTGTTTTTTTTTCGACCGTGGATCTAATGACGTAGACCAGAGTGGAACTCCTTATATGAGCATTTCTCCCGGAAAAGCTCGCCCGCGCACACGTCGACCAGAGGAGAGCGAGACTGCGCAGTGCGCACATCAACAGGAAATCATCGGCAGCGCTGCATAGTGTCTCCAAAGTGTGTTTTTGGATGTGAGGGAAAGCTTACCATGTTCAGCTTCCCAAAGAACCCAGCGTTAGGAACAGTGGATGCAGATTGTTTTTCCGGGGCAAAAACGAGTTGTGTAGACTGTTTGTTCCCTGCATTTCGACGATGAATGTTTTATAAACAAAGCCCAGATCGACGGATTCTCTCTATGGCTCTGGCTTCGCCCACACGGCCCGCCTCCAGACGCTCGTTTTTTTCCGGAAAGACTCGGTACAGCCTATCTTTCTTTTATAAATATAATAAAACTAAAGACTTTTTGGAGATATGAAGGAAGGATGCAATACTACTCTATAGGTACTCAAGATTAACAGGAGATTGAGTGAAAATGAGCATTTCACCGCCCCTTTAAATGAAATCTGAGTGATTTCTGTCCCTCCTTTTACAGCTACGCAACTACCACTTTGACACTTCAAAAAGTTCATAAAGAGATTGTACAACTAATTTTACTAATCAACTAAAACTAATAGTTATACATTTTCTGAAGAGACACGATCGCTTCATATGATGAACAGATTTAATTTAAGCTTTTATCCACATATAAACATTGATCAGCGAACATAAACAGAAGCTCAACCAAACCTGATTGACGCACGAGAACAAACCTCATTGGTCCTCGCACGTCAAGCGAACATGCTTGAGCTTCCGTTTACCATAACTGATGTGCGAGTTGATGAATGTTTATATGTGAATAAGTTTATTGGCAAATTTTACTGGGCACACCGTGAAAGAAATATCTTGTCTCTTGTTTTTCAGTCTTCATCTTTCCTCATATTTCATTTTAACACAGTTTGTAGTATTCATTAGGTAAGATACTCAAGTTTATATGTACAGTATAGCGCATTTTACCACACCAGTAATTCAGTTTCACTTTCAACAAGCAACATGAGTTTCTTGGATTAAAATTGCTCTTTCACACTTTTACTATCTTTGGAATATCGGGAGAAATTTGAAAAAATTAAAGACAAGAGACAGGGCTGCTAATTTTCCCAGAAAAACGATTGCACGATTTGAATGAATGGTGTCGTGGCAAGAAACTACCCGATGTGTTATTTTGGCAACAGGTTCTGCATGCTTTAAATCAGACACAGAGATGAACCTAAAAAAAAAAGAAAAAAAAAGCCCCACTGCTCTGACACTTAAATTAGTTTAAAAGAAAATGTGAGGACACTTTACATTCCCCAGCCCATAATAACACACTATATACACTATTACTACACCTGAAACAGCTCAGAGGCAACTAGGTGAGTTTAAAAACAGTGTGCCTAGCATGTGACTGCAGGAGCAAATGTTAATTTATCAAACCAATAAGGTTAAATTCAATGAAATGAAAAGTATATGCAAAGTGCCACAGTGATAATGCCATTAGTCTGAAGGCATAAACGCAAACTTTCAGACTGTGTGGGACAAAGCAAGAACAATGCAAATCCAGCCACATTCCCTGGAGTCGAGCCCTGCTCCACAAACGCAACCATGTGACCGAGGAGAAATGGTGAAAACAGTGAAGTGGAGAAGGAGGGAATGTATTACGAGGGGCAGGAGGAGATCATGAAGGCGTATGAGCTTCAGTGAGGGGCCTTCACCAGGGCTGATCTGGAACACTGCCGACTCAAACTTTCAGAAATCACAGCATTCCAGCAGGATGGAGAAAAATAGAAAAAAAACCTTTCCTCAGTCCACAGACAACACCCTCAAAACTTATACAGTTTTTGGAGAACGACAGACTCAGCATGTGCCTTTGAACAACATGGGTTTGATACAGATTTTTTAAAAGTTTTTAAAGATTTCAATTAATATTGTGTAACAAAAACATTTGATTTAATGATTTCCTTTTTAATTATTTTTATTCTAAAGCTTTTTCCTTTTCTGACATTTTATGGTTCATGGTTTGAGAAGTTTTATGGGCCGTTGTTGCAAAGCTGGTTATTCAATCTGGGAAGTGTCTTTCTACAGAAGCGATTCCAGATTAGGGAGTTCAGTTTCAACTGCAGAAAAGGTAGGGCTGTAGTCAACCAAAGAAATGCTTAGTCGACCAAAGTCCTGTCCTGCACAACAATTAGTCGACCAAAAAAAAAAGAAAAAAAAAAAAAGACACGATGTTTTGCATTTTGATTGAACATTTATTAAACAATTGTCATAGAGCATTTATAAAACAACAACGAAAAAACGTTTTTCTTTATTATTTTTTATTGACACCTGGGATCCCCCGCGAAACGGTTCTCATTCGCGCTTGAATAAGGCCGGCGACACACTGGCTGCTCGCGTGAGAGTCTCAGCTGCGTTGGGGTGTCTGTTTTTATTTCGGCTCCCATGTTAATAGGTTGGAGTTTGCACACTGCCTGCGTGAGACACGCGTCTCAGGCGCGGCTCGAGACACGCGGAAAACGCGTGCATGCTAGAAATTGAGTGTTCCAGCAACGGGAGTGTTTTCTGGCTAGAGCGCAGAACAGCGGAGTTTGTATAGGGACCGAAGCGCATGTCTGAGCTTGTATTGCTGCTGTTGCTTTGACATTGTGGAAAATAGAATAATAGAAACAAAATGTATTAGACTTTTTACCCGTTATTATCAATCTAAATTAATCTCGTTTTTAATTTAGGCTAACTTAATTTAGTTTTTCTTTATTTAAATTTCGTTTTTTCTTTATTTAAATTTCGTTTTTATCTTTATTTAAATTTCGTTTTTCTTTATTTAAATTTCGTTTTTCTTTATTTAAATCTACCCTTTACTGTGTCAGTAATTTGTTAGTCAGAAAAATATTAGACTACCTTAAAAGTATTGCTTAAGTTAACAGACTGTGTGCGTTTTATATCACTAGTGCAGTGTCCGTTCTCGGAGGATATAGCCTAACCTGCTCGCGTGAGGTGCGCCGCTTCCCGCTCGCGCTGTTCTGTAGTTTACTATTAATTCTGAACGTGTCGTGTCTCGCGTGTCTGTCTATATTGCACCAAATGCGACACTGCACTCCCTTGTGAAGTCGATTGGATGAACGGTTCTCGAAATAATCAAAATGCAAACGGACAGACAGACACATAGAGATTACTACCTATATTCCTTACTGAGCGCGAAGCAGCAGTGCAGCCAGCCACAGGTGCGGTTCCCGAGTGTTCTACGTGGTGCGGTAAACTGTGGCGCTGTTACAAAATAGCCTAAATTAAAGCATTTCAAGTTGGGGATAAAACATAGGCTAATTATATTTAGAATACAGTAATATATAACTGCTTATAAAGGAATAAATATCAAGGAGTAAATCAATGAAAATTTCTTTATTGGTGAAAAAATTATGCGACTGGTCGACCAATGAGAATGTCAGTCGACCAAGACGGCATCGACTAAACGACTAAAGCCTGGTTTATACTCGACGCGTCCACACGAGCGCGAAGGTGCGCGCGGCAAAAATGACGTCATTGCGGTGTGGGCGGTCGTGCGCGTTGGGTTCGCAAGACCCAATTTCGCCTGGCGGTGTGCGCGATATTTTTTGTAACAACGCGCGCGGCGCGCATCCGAAGATGAACGACTTCGAGCCGAATCTGGCCGAGCTCGAACTTCTCACCACACCGGCACCCAGTTTGCACGTCTAAATGAGTTGATTACATTTAAAAAATGAGCATACAATAGCATAAAAAGTATTTTTAATGAACATAAAGGTCCATGTTTAATAAAAATGTTCACGAAACTTAATGAAATGTTTAGTGAAATTAGAAAATATGTAAGAGATTGTTAATTTAGTTCTCATATCCATATATTTTGTTTTATTGTCACAAGTAATAATCTCAGGGTTTACTGGGTTTTACACGATTCTTTTTGTAGTGTGGTATTGGTAGTGGTGTAAAATAAACATTGTCACGTGTGTATAGCTTTCTTCTTCTCACCGCTGATTCCTGATGGTTTAGAGGACAATTACTCGAGTCGCCCCCTGTCGTTTCAAAGAATAGTACAACGGCGAGCGCGTCAAGTATAAACGCCTCGTCCGTTTGCGGAGGTGCGCGCGCAGTCTGCGGAGACTCGCGCTGCGGAGCCAGGCGAAAGTATAACCAAGGCTTAAAGTTGACAGCCCTAAGAAAAGGTGTTTCCCAGGCAGGAAAGATGGCCTAAAAAATTGCTCAAACAGAGCTGGGGAGCGAAAAGAAACGCTGGCCCGGTCTCGTTGAGCATTCTAATATCATAGTGCTCTTTATATCTAAATATAAAACTATGTGCGAGAGAGAGACCCAGCATGCAGGAGTGAGTGAATCAACGGTTTCAGTTTCAATTTATTTCCAAAAAGGCAGTTAATGTGAACTGCCGGTTCACTAGAATCACTGGTAAAACAGAAGTGCCGCACTGCCTGCACAAACACGGGGATGTGCAATGTTTGTTTGTTTTTTAGACTGGTAATAGTCAGGTAAACAACACATCATAGTGTTACGTCACCGTTCGTTCCTCAAGCCTGTGGAAACATGCGGCCGGTTCGCAACAGACTCCAGTTCGCCAGGCCGAGAACAGGCTCCAGAACACAAACCATTCTGGTGGAAAAGGGGTATGAGAGACCTATAATGTTAATGTCATTTCTATGGAAATTTGTAATAATGAGGCATGATGTTGCTGGTTACCCACAATTTGTCCAATTGTGGCTTTCGCAGCACGGCTTGTAAACCAGTTTTATTTGAACACAAAAAAACATGACCAACACTGGTGAAAAAAACCTCACAATTCATTGAAGAGGCCAACCATAAAATCAAACATCTATGGTCCACAACTTGTGTGTGTGTCATGCGTTTCTGAAAATTACTATCTGAGAGAGAGCAACTTCAAAGAAGAATGCAAAGCACTCACACATCTGGCAGCCGAAGCACAAATTCCACTTCACAAGAAAGTATTTCCTCAATAAAGCGACCAAACCCACAATGAAAACAGCCTTGTGCTGCTCTCGAAATATTATACAACTTTCAGACCTGTACCTTCCTGCTCAATCTGCCATTTTCAAAATGGGGTTTGAAGACCCCCAGGGGGGCGCAAAGGAGTGCTAGAGGGTTTAATGTAAAATTGTTTAAAAATCAATAATATAAATAGGATTAAAGTAACTAAAAAAGGGTCCCTTGCACAAAGTTTGGGAGTCTGCAGAATCTCAAATACTGAAAACCCCTGATTTATGCGATTTGTTTACCAACTTGCAATAGTAGTTCATACCTGATAAATATGGACTCTGTTAATGACAGGGAAACAGTAATATTTCACAATGACAGGCCGCACTACCTCATTCACTGGCACTGGAATACAGAGAGGAGCCTTTTAACATCAAACATCTCTGCTATAACAAAAAAGACTCTGTGAAGTTGTCTGGGTGGAGTGCTGAGGTAATCGAGTTGGCTGAATAACCAGAACTAACTTGACACTTATAGCATCTATCCACTATGGAAAATAGTGTGTCTTACTCTTAATAATGGCAACAATAGACCCATACCTGATAGAAATAACTGGTAAGCATTAAACAATTCTAGTGCACACGGTTCATATTATGGGTTTATTAAATAGCTGTGTGGGTATTAAAAGTTAGTAAGTAACACATAGAGAAGTGGGGGGGGGGAACACTCCCACTTCTTTATGAACCACCAGGTGTTTCATCACCGTAACATTTTTCAAGAATGCCAATAACCACCAGCAACATTATCAGGTTTAGACACAGATAAAAAGAAGTGTCCATTTTCTATTAAACTACTATGGGATGCTATTTTCCACATTATGAATCTTCACTGAAGTGTTCATTCAAGCTGGGATCTTTACTTTTTCTGGCGGACACGCCTAAAACAGATGTAACAGAGATAACATATAGCAGTGCAAGATTTCCAGGACGTTGTAATTTCTGTAATTCATGTTTTGTTTTGGGGTTTTTTTTTCGGATAGCGGCATGGATTTTAAACACGTGAAACGAATCCATTGAATCTGACTGACACAATTTTAAGCGGGAAACGGTCGCCCGGTAGTGATAGGAAGTCCGAATCGGTTCTTTCGAACAGCTAGTTTCAAAATCCGGTTTTAAAAATGCTTCGTTTATAGCACTGCGTAATTCCATAGTGCCCGACGTTCCAAATTTCACGTTCAAATAAAGTGATAAACACGTCTTGCTAACGTTACGCGTTTTTATTTTAATTTTTTTAAATTATATTTTAAGGGCGTTTATTGTCATTCCATGACCACCAGTTAGGTTTCTCACGGCTAACGTTATAACGTTACGTTTCAGATCATAATTTGGATTTTAAAACACTCAACCCTCGGCTGAAACTATTGCATGTTTTAATAAAATTCTGTTAATTTAAACTAACTATATTTAGTGTGTGTGATAAAACTGATACAGTCCTTTCGTAACAACATCGTTCAGACCGGTTTTGTGATCTAGATCAAATGATTCACAGAAATGATCCAACTCAAAATAACGATTCGCTCACGAACCGGACACCATTGGTAAAAGTTCGCCATGCTGGTTTGTTTTCATTTGCATGTGCAAACACCACAGTTATGACATTTATTTACTCTGATAATTCTAAACTCAGAACTTTACTCCCAACAAACACACTTTTAGAAAATGCACGTCTTGATAACATTAATAAAAATCAATACCATCAGTTCAATTTGATGCATTTTACATGCAAAGCAAGTCAACAGCCAAAACAAAGCAAGCTTCTCCAAAACCCACCCTGCCAGAGCGGCTCCTGTTGGAGATCACGGGGGCTGGAGGCAGATCCTCGTCGCTGGAGAAGACATCTGGAGAGCCGCTGCTCTTTTTGTTTTGCGCGGTCAGATTCTTCAAGTACAGCTGCACGTAAACATCCTTCCTCTGGTCGCCATTCGGCAAAGCCACGTTATGGGCCAACAGCGCACTTTTAAGCTTATCTTTAGTGAGCACAGACGGATCTTCCAGAAATTCCGACATGTCTGTTGGCTTGAGCAGGACACTATCGCTGGCTGAGACTGATTTCTTTTATGGGATCAGTGACCATCTTAGGAGAGAGACCCCTATTGGATGCGTTCCGCAGAAAGAAGCGCTCTGATTGGTAGATAGATCATTTAAAATCACTGGTGATAAATAGACGAGGTGAACCACTTGTTTATAGGAGATTCACCTACTAACTTACTGAAAAATTTAATTAGCATGTAAAATAAATATTGCACACAAAGAGAAAGAACAAGACTGGGCTAGAAATTAAACTAGAAGCTGATGGGCAACAGAAGTGAGCAAAGTTAAATGTAATGCTTTGAAATTAAAACTGCAATATAATCTCATTTAAACACACACACACACATTCAAAGATGATGTAAGGTATGTCAACATTTTATTGGCCAAATGATGCAACTTATGTTGCAACCAAAGACAAATTTATTAAACAACTTAAGTCACTTTTAAGCTTTTCATGTTTACATATTTTCCAGGCTCTCATGGAAAACATTTACAAGTTCACACTACTATTGATAAACATTTGAATAACACGTTCCTCAGGAGCACTTCCGCTGAGAGATGTCGTCAAACTGAACATTGAGCTCTTGCAATAACAAACAAAATGTATTGAAAGCACACCGTTGTAACACTAAAACAAAAAACAAAATCTTAACCAAAGTGATCACAGTGCTGCAGAAACCGACCACTTATGAAGGAGCTGACTGGTGTATCATGGGTATCAAAGAAAGAGCAGGCAGCTGGAGGGTTAGCATTTGCACTAGCACGCTCAGCTCTACCGCCGTCTCCTGATGCTCATTTCCACAATGTGAATGTGCGAGTTGTTTCATCTCCACGCTCAAGTCATGCTCGGCAGTGCGGTCCGTCTCAAGTGAAGAAGGGTGGTGGCACAGCACTCTGCTGGGGTGTGGTTTCCCTGACCCATCCCGTCCCCTGACCTCTCCCGTGACCTCTCCTCCTTTGCCTTTGCCTCTCTTTCCCAACTCAGGCCTTGATCTCAGCTGGAGGGCAGTACAGCACTTCAGAGTTCTCTGACGACAGCTCCTCTGAAAGGGACAGACAGGTTTTATTGTAGGATAACGAATCTGACACAAGGCCACAAATGAAGCCTAGTCCTAAGGGAGCTTGTTTTCACCAGGGAATAAAAATAAGGTCACACTTTACATTAGGGTCCAATTCTCACTATTAATTAACTATTACCTATGACTTGCCTCAATAATCTCCTAATTACTGCTTGCTAACAGTAAGGTAGCTGTTAAAGGCAGGGTAGGTAGAAATGGTCTAAAAATTTTATTTTTCAAATTTGTTTAAACTTTATGTACATATCAATACATAATTAAAATGTAAGTACTCTGAAAAAGAAAGTATCAAAATCGAGTGTCTGTAGACCTCTCACGACTGTTTTAAAGACATCTCATTATTTCCATTCACTCCACCCCCTCATTTCTGTGCTTCTTCCAAAGCCACGTCCCCAAAACACATGAACGCGCGACTCCGACCGCTGAGCTAGAGGACGCATTATTTACCTGAGACAAGCGGAGGGGAAGGGGCATTTTTTTGCCTGGTTTGCCTTCACTAACTGCATATGCCGGTACTGTAAATTTAGATTGCTCTTTCTCTGCCATTGTTTTGGTATTCCTAGGTTCAGTGCCTTCTTCTTCTTCTTCGATAGATTTTATTGGCAGCTTGCAAACATAGTGCATTACCGCCATCTACTGGACGGAGGTGTGATCAGGTTCCGTGCCTCTCGCACTCCTCAAATCAAACGGTCGCGCGCAAGTGGGTAGGTGCTGTGTGGCAAAAGGGTGGTTGCCATGGTTGCGAGAGAGTGACAGTCGCCTAAGCCAATCCTTTGATTCGTCCCGAATCGAAATAATGAGCTGTGTTTAATACAGATTATACGGTCTAGAGTCACTTGATTTTTATACTCTTTTTTTCAGAGTTCTTACATTTTAATTATGTATTGATATATATAGAAAGTTTTAACAAATTTGGATCTTTAATTTTTAATAAATCCTACCTACCCTGCCTTTAAGTTTAGGTATTAGGTAGGATAAAGGGATGTAGAATATGGTCATGCAGAATAAGGTATTAATATGTGCTTTATAAGTACTAATAAACATCCAAAATCCTAGTAATATGCATGCTAATAAGCAACTAGTTAATAGTGAGAATTGGACCTAAACTAACGTGTTACCAAAAATAGTGTAATTGTGAGTTTATAGAAAAATAAAAGTGCAATTCTGACTTAAGATAAGTTGCAATGATCTTTTTTATTTAATTTATTCTTTTTTTTATACCATGCCGGAAACAAGCTCCCATATATTCCTGACCTTCAAATAGAAAAATCACTGACAACCAAATAATTTGATATGGAGTTATTTTTCAATGACACTCAAACCACAATGAGCATGAGTCAATTTCGATAAATTCTCATTCAGGAAGGATCATGTCAGGTATTGTAGGAATGACTGTCTAGCTGAGAGAGCATTTCTTCTTGCAATTGAGAGGCAATCGCTGAGGTGAAGCCAGTGACATCTGTCATAAGCGTTTCAAAAATCTGCCAATAGTTGCTGGATTTAGTGCTTTTATCGCATTGTTACATTTTCGTATATACTGCAAGCTTTTATTCTGGAAGATATTAATAGAAGTGTATTAAAGTGCACAATTTGGCCCAAAACAACTGTAAAAAATTTTTTTTGGCAGAAAACCACACTTAAGTTCAAAACTCTCCCTGCAGAGCTTAGTTCCAACCCTGCTTCAACACACATACCTGTAGTTTTCAAACAAGCCTTATGGACTTGATTAGCTGGATCAGGTGCATTTAATTGGGGTTGAAACTAAACTCTGCAGGGCTGTGGTCCTGAGTTTTGAACCCCTGCCTAAAAAATTATATTTTGCTGACAACCGCTGGTTTGTAAGAGAATCTCAAGTTCTCAACCGAGCTGCTCGCATGTAAAACAACACAGTGCTGTGCTTCACTCTGAAACATGCAGCACATATTTAATTAAAATCGCAGCCTTTGCCATTTCATGGTTGTATTTTCGGAAAACCGCAGCCTTCCATGCTGACTTTCTTGACTGTGTATTGAAACATTTAGGTAAATCTAGTCAATATCTATGTGCTCACCAGGCAGGACACATTTCCACAGGCCGTATGTTTTCCCTACAGCCGTCTGCCACAGACGCAGAGTGCCATCCTCTGAGCCACTGGCATACAGCTCTCCATCAGGGCTAAACCGCACAGTGTGTATGGGCCCGAAGTGACCCTTATATGACTCTGAAAAAGAGACAAATACATTTTATTGTCAAGCAAGAACAAATACATATATATTCATGGGCTAATTTATACTAAGCTTTATGTTTTTTCATACTGCAGTTTATTACATTAACTTAATTAGTGCCTACGTTCCTACCCATTTCCTCTTTGGTGGTGTAGTCATATTTATAAAGCTTGAAGTCATCTCCTCCAGCCACAAAGAAGTCTTTTTCAGGATGCAGTGAGGCAGAGTGAATAGAAGCAGGGGCGTCCACAGTCTTAATCAGATCCAAACTGAAAGTAAAAGACAACAACAGATTGACATTATCAGTTCTCCACACATTTTAAGGATGTGTTTTTTTGTCCAACTCAGTCCTCAAGGTAATATTTGCATAATAGGACAGCTTGTAGCCGTCTACCTGTGGGCGTTGTAGAAGGCGATGGTTCTCCCATACGTGATGACGAGAATCTCCCCATCAGGAATGTATTCCATGCTGGTGACAGAGGCATCAAACGATAGAGTATGCACTGCCTCCTGTGTGTTCTTGTCCCAAAGTCTACAAATGAAAGACAACACAAACTCAGAATTAGACACATACATAACTAATTAGGTTCTATATATGCAGTGTACGTACTAGGGCTGGGCGATATGGAGCAAAAAATATGGAGCAAAAAATATATCTCGATATATGATATATATCTCGATATCTTTACAGGAAAAATAACCCCCCAAAAAGTACTGCAAAAACAAATATGCCAAATACCACAAAGTCTTTTTTATTGAAGTGCAAAGAGGTAGGCAGTTCATGTAGGAACAAAGTGCTTCTGCGACATTTTTAAATAACATTTTTTTTTTATTCTTTTTTTATAATTAAAACTAACATCATAAAGTATGATATTTTTTTACTTTGAGCAATTCTGGAGCTATAATTGACTCTTCTTAGGAGCATATAAAACAAAACAGCTCCTTGGAAAAAATGAAATGTAATATTGTAGTAGTTTAGCTACAGATTAACATTTGAGGCAATTGTATTCATAATGTCAAAATAAAACCGACGTAATGTTACTTGAAGGCATTATAGCCTACTATTCCTGCCAAACTTCCATGTTTGCAGTTAGTGTTACTACAGTAAATCCATGGTGAATGTTGCTGATCTGTGGACACTGGATAGTTCATTCATGGCACAATGTTTCTCCTGGTTTCCACGTCAGCGCTGTTTGATCCGTTAATAACGGAGAAATGTGAATGCTTCTCACTAGATCTCGCATCAATGTTATTACTTCTGTGGCGAATTCAAATGCTTTCTTTACTGGATCTCTTAGCGCTGTGTAGTAACAGTGTCGCTTGATCAAGATCGGCTTGCGCTGCACTGGTCCAAACTGATAAACGGTCCTTCAGCCACACAATAACGAGCAGTTTCGTTCCTCTTGCATTACGTTTGCCATCTGATGTTGGGTAATGTTGTGATCGCGCCGGCGTCTCTTACATTATGGGCGCGCTTGCCACGCACAACGCGCCTACATTTGAAATAACAAAATTTTGGTCGGCAGGAAAAATGCGTACCGAAAACCGAACCGAAAGCCTCGTACCGAACGGTTCAATACAAATACATGTATCGTTACACCCCTAATCTCCATATAATGGAGCCAGTTGTTTGTTTTTTTAGATGAGTTCTGTAACGTTAAAGCCCAATTTATACTTCTGCGTCGAACTCACGCCGTAGCTACGTCGTAGGCTGTGTGTAGCGCGCGTACCCTGACGTGCACCTCTCCAAAAATGTAACAACGCGTCAACTCTACGCGGACGCGAGCGCTGTGATTGGTCTGCTAGGACCGCTCCCTCGGGTTTCACATGCTCCCTCTGCGTGCGTCAACGCAGACAACGACGCAGAAGTATAAATGAAAACCAACACGTTGCCTACAGCGTAGAGGCTCCGGCGTAGGTCCGACGCAGAAGTATAAATCAGCCTTTAAGTATAAATTGGGCTTTAGGCCTCATTATACTTCTGCGTCGGACCTACGCCGGAGCCTATACGCCGTAGGCAACGTGTTGGTTTTAATTTATACTTCTGCGTTGTTGTCCGCGTTGACGCGCACTTAGGGAGCATGTGAAACCCCGAGGGAGGGGTTCTGGCAGACCAATCACAGCGCTTGCGTCTGCGTAGAATTGACGCGTTGTTACATTTTTGGAGAGGTGCACATCAGGGTAGGCCGAAGGGTACGCGCGCTACACACAGCCTACGACGTAGCTATGGCGGCAGTTCGACGCAGAAGTATAAATAGGCCTTTAGCCTCCGGGCTGGTTGCGGGCGCCACCATTGAATGAGACAACACGCGAGGGGAGGGGGAACAAAAGAAAGGAGGCGGGGGCGAGCACACAGCACAGAGAAGGCAAAGTGGCGAAATCAGAATTAAATATAAACAATATATCGATATATACGATATGTCAAAATTCATATCGTGTTTAAAAAATATCTCGATATATTTTAAATATCGAGATATCGCCCACCCCTAGTACGTACTGTACAGTTCAAAGACTTTGTCCATTACCATTATGGACACTCACCTGATAGTTTTGTCATCAGCAGCCGAGAGAATCTGTTGGTCATTGTTACACCACAGAGCTTTCTTTATGGCAGAGGTGTGGCCAGCAATCTCCTGGGGATCTGCATTACAAATGCCATATAGCCTTATGCGCTATTTCATCTAGTAGAATTTATGACAGGAATTGAATTTTGGAAATTGATTTGATATCAAAACATAGAATTAAAAAAAGTCACTCTACATACCTGCTTCAGGTTTGCTGAGGTCATAGATGCGCAGCACTTTATCATTCCCTCCAGTCAGGAGAAAGTTACTGTCCTGTTGATTCAACATACGATGGTAAAAACTCTTCATTTAGCAAAACGGCTCAGCACAGAGGTAGTAACACAGAGGGTTTGGAGACATAAAATGAGGTGAAATCACTGAGACATAATCAATGTTGTGAACATCTTGTAGTTGCGTGCATAGTCTGGGTTATGGAGCTCAGAAAACATCTCAATGTTGTTCAGCTTTATAGCTCAGAATTTTTGTATTTGAAATGGCTCAAAAGAGTACATTTTCAGAGGGACCACTATTTTATTCTAGTAGATTTAAAACGTTGAATGCAAGAAGTAAAATATAATTTATTTCACTTAATATTTTTTTTATTTAGACATTTGCATACACTGTTCAAAAGTTTGGGGTAAGTAGTTTAAAAAAAAGTCTCTTATGCTCACTAAGGCTGCATTTATTAGATCAAAAATACATTAAAAACAGTAATATTGTGAAATAATGACAATTTAAAATAATGGGTTTCTATTGTAATGTATTATTACAATTTAAAATAACTTTGCTATTTGAATATACTTTAAATGTAATTTATTCCAGCGATGGTAAAGCTGAATTTTCAGCAGTCATTACTGCAGTCTTCAGTGTCAAATGATCCTTCAGAAATCATTATAATATGCTGATTTGGAGCTGTTGTGAACATCTGGCTCTGTCCATCTTAAGTCTTACCTGTGTAAAGTTAACAGATTTCACAATGTGCTTGTGCGCCAGGGTGAGGACCTCATCTCCAGTGACAGCATCCCATACCTTTCTGTCAGATTTAAATAAATAAATACAAAATGTTAAATAATATTTAACTAATATTATTTCACCCATATCACATTTTGTTACTGTTTGTACTTACGCTGTAAAATCTGCAGCGGCCGTAGCTGCTTTTGTAGCTTCTTTATTTAAGGTGGCACCCCAGACAGCACCTTTGTGACCCAAGAACGTCCCAATCCAGTCCCCTGTGTCTCCCTGGCGCAACATAGGTTTGCCATCTGCAATTTGTAATTGCCAAAACAAACTTTCAGACCTATCTGACAGACATTTCACCTAAATGGTGACTTTTTATGCTCACTGCCCAGGAAAGAGAACTGGATTACTGTCAATGGTAGATTTTAAGATTCAAGAATATACATACCTTTACAAGCACTAATAAGGAAATATCCATAAGGAGTTATTCCACTGAATGCCAGATCCACAACAGGTCTGGTATGGCCAGAACAGGTGAGAGGAGTCTGTCTCATAGCCATACTTACAGGATACCTAAAAAGATGAAAAAACACATGCAGTTTTACTCAAACACAGCCACACATTTATCAAAAATCAAGAAAATACCGAAAAAAACCCAAAACAACGTAGTGGATAAAACAGATGTGCTAGCTAACTCAAGCTTGGCTAGCCAGGAATTCAATCATTAACTTACCTTGCAAAGACAACAAAACAACGACACACTCCAGTACTTTGTGGCCAGATTCCGTGTCGGGGAGGATTGTGGAGCTCACAGCTGCACTCCCAGCAACAGTGCTGTGCCACCAGCTACACGAGGTGTGTGTGAGAGTGTGTGTAAGCTAAACTAGAGCCCTCGCTAACGCTACAGGAACATTATGGAAGTGTGAAAACTGGACATCATTTCCGGCCCGCGACGCCACAGTATTGGTCAGAATCGTGTCACGTGACGCACTCGCTTCGAGAAGCTCTTCTTACACTAGGAGCTTATTATTACATGTAAAGTGTTTGCTAACACGTAATGTAATATGTGGTATGTTTATGGTCTAATATAAAAGATTTTGGGGTAGGTCTTTAACATGAGAATATTTTTCAGTATTATGAGATTCTAACTCCAAATTACGATAAACTTATCATTATGAGATCACTATTAAGTTTGTCAATATTTTGAATTATGATATAATTTATGACTATTATGAATCACATTTTAACCAGATGTGGCTAAAAATCAATCCATCAAGTAACTGTTTGAGCCACGGAGCGCCTCCTGTAGGGAAGAACATCAATTCAGGATAAAATTAGAACTGCGTGACTGTCTTTTTCTTTTTTAAATACAGTGGTCACGACATCTACACCTGGACAGGTTGCGGAGAGAAATGCTTTACATACAGACATACAGATGGAAACAATGCGTCCGAGGCGAGCCTCACTGTTAGATAGAGATAGACCTCCAGTGATAACAAATGTACGTGTATGTTGTGAGGTCATAATGATCACAGTGTCATGGGACCAGAGACTGAAAAAAAAAAAAAAAAATACATAGGCTACACATAGCCTACCTGTTTTAAAGGGATTCTTCACCCAGAAATGAAAATTCTTTCATTTTCTCACCCTCAGGTTGTCCCAAACCTGTATGAATTTCTTTCCTCTGCTGAACACAAAAGAAGATATAAGTAGTAAATTATATAATTTTTGGGTAAACTATCCCTTTAAAGTCCGGGGAGAAATTTCTGGAAAGATATGCTGTATGGATGGATGGATGGATATATTTATTTGTTGTTTAACTATACTACTTTGACAGAAAAGAAACACATATTTATTACATTTTCTTAAAAGTTACATCAATCTGAAATATTCAAAATCATTGTAATGCTTGTGGATTGCCATCAATCAAAGGTTGCTTGCTACAGATCTTACACAATTTTATCACTCTAAAAATCTTGCTAAAAGCCATTTAGGATGAACATCTACAGTAAGCACACATTTTCATGACTGGAAAACAGAAAAGCAAACACGGACGCCTCTCCACCTGCTCATTATCTTAGTGACACAGTAATGCTGAAAGCTACAGATGCAAAGCAGTGTGAGTCATATAGTACCAGCATGCACCGCGACAGTCTCCTAACACACAGGGGTGGTAGATCATCTGATACTCTGAGAAGTCCGAATCATTCTAGCGAATCGGTTCGTTCGCATAATTCACTTTGGTGAACCGGTTCAAACGCTGATTCACTGATTTGTTTCAATCAACGCTCAAGTAAAATATTTCGTGTTTATATTTCCGGTGTGTAGTTGTGTGTTTATGATTAGTGATCGATAGGATGTAAATTCAGCAATGAAAATTCTGTCATTTACTCAACCCTGTTATTTCAAACTTGCATAATTGTTTCCTCACACACATAATCATAACATAACAACAAAATATTTTTCAGCAACACAGTATACAAAACTTCAATTAATAACATTAACAAATTTAAAATGTGATTCAAAAACACAATATACATCACGAATCGTTTTAAAATATATAGAATATTTTATATTTGCAGAATTACAGAGATAAGAAAACCCCATTCATTTAGGCTATTCATTGGATCTTTTTGAGAACATTTCCTTCTGTGTTAAATACAACAACAAAAAAAGGTTTAGGCCTACATGTTTTGAACAGTAGGACACATCAAGTAAATGACCGAATTTTCACATTTAGAGAATCGGTTCAGTTGAATCGTAATACAGAACCGACTGAAAAGAACGATTGATTCGCGAATCGAACAGCACCACTGGAGGCGTAACCGAGCAGAACCTGAGCTTAAATCCGCACCCTGCTTTACATTTTCGCATTCATTGAATCTTCCCCGTCTCAGAGCAGCAACAGCGAGCATTTACAGCAATGGCAAAGTACATCCATGTCCCAGAAGGCGCACCGGCGGTTCCTAAATTAGACGTGACGGTAGATGAGCACGATTACAGAGCCGGAGCGCTGAAACTCATCAAGACGCTCAGACCCCACTGGAAACCTTCTGAGGTCAAAATGAAGGTAATTCTCATGTCTTATCTCGTCGCTTACAATTCGGCTGGTCGCACGCCGACCCTAACTGGAGCGGAGAGTCGGCATGTGCTGACTGCAACTCGTTTAACGTCTTATATAATGCAAAAAGCGAAGTTAAGCGTGCTGCGCCTTGAAATCGTGAGCTGCGTCACCAGATACTAGACCCCGTCGCACCATGGCGCTAAGCAGAGACACAGCAGCCAATACGAGCTGTCAAAGCGCTTATGTTGGAACTTGGAACCCTCATTCATTAAAATATATTGCTCTTGCATGCTACAAGTATTTATTGCACCATTACAATTATTACAGCAACAGTAATAAATATAAAGAAAAATGCAAACGGAGGAAGAGTGGGTGGTGGATCCTTGGAATTTGTGCATTGTATTTTTTTTTTTTGTTATTACTTCTTCCTTTAAACTACTTAGTATCTATTTTATGTTATTACTTCTTAAAAATGTAGAACAAGTATTACAATAGTGGTTAGTATATTTTTCATTTAGCTACTCTTAGCTACTTGTTCATTACTAGTAGCTTATACTTACTCCAATGGAAGCTTTGTTTCCCAAATTATTTGTTTCCCAGAATATACAAAATTACGACTTTTTATCTTACAAATCTGACTATTTTTTTTTATCTCTTTAAATCTCACAATTGTGACTTTTTCCTCAGAATTGCAAAATAAAGAAACCTAATTGCGAGTTATAAAGTCAGAATTGCAAGATATAAATTCGCAATAGAAATAAAATCTCGCAATTCAGAATTCAGAAAAAGTCAGAATTGCGGGACAAAAACTTGCAATTCCAAGAAAAAAAATCAGAACTGACTTTTTCCTCACAATTGCGAGTAAATATCTCGCAATTCTGACAAGTAGTTGACTTGTTTTCTCAGAATTGTGAGATATGAAATCGCAATTATGACCTCATAACTAGCAATTGTGAGTTTATATCTCACAGAAAAAAGTCGGAATTGCGGGATATGACCTAGCAATTGCGAGAAATAAAGTCAGAATTGCGAGATATAGGCTAAACTCGCAGTTGCGAAGAAAAGACAGAATTGCACATTTATTTATATTATTATTTATATCTCGCATAAATTAATAATTGAATAATTGAATTGAATTCTGAGATATCTCGTAATTCAGACTTTATAACTCGCAATTGCGAGTTTGTCTCACAATTCTGAGGAAAAGAGTCAGAATTGCAAAGGTAAAAAGTACCTATTCTAGTTTTACTAACTATTCATTATGTGTAGGTTCTTAATTCTATCCCAATAGTTAGTGTCTAATTCCAACTTTGCTAGTACTGTTTACATACTAGAACCAAGTACTGTGTAATAATAATATTAACAACATATCAGGTTAGGATTGGGGTTAGTTGCATGTAATTATGCACAATTTATAGTAATTACAATAGTAACTAGGCTACATGTAACAAGGGCACTGTAAAATAAAGTGTTACCGACATTTAAAAAAAACAAAAAAACTTTTGAATGACCATTCGTTAATGATTTGTTAAAAATGATATAACGTAGCAATGCAAGGTAATGTTCATAATGAAAGTTGTTATAAAGTGATATTTGTTAACTTGCGTTTGACGAGAATCTGGGTGGGTTTTATATGACATGTATGAAGTATGAGGAAGATATTTTCCAAATTTTCTTCCTGCAGCAGTGCATTATGGTCATACAGCATTCCTCATTTCTAAAATGGGGCGAAGTCAATATTTGTGTAGGATATTCAAAGTAAAGACATTTGTTTGCTATCCAGTGAAGTTACTGTACGACTATTAGGTGTATGTTTACAGCTGACACAAATATGCGGTGACATTACACTGCTCTGTACACCCCACTGCATTGATTAACCTGAGATGGGTGGAGTACAGCGAAGGAGTTTTCCAAGAACAAATACATTTCATATTACTTCTAGAAGTTACTGTCCTAGAAGTTTTGGGTCTTTCCAGAAAAGCAACATGTCACGGAGTTTCTTGGAAGCTTTAAGTCACTTCCACTAATTACGGAACCTGTATGTATTGACTGTTGACCACGGCAATAACCATGTTTAATGTGATGGTTCAGGTTTCCGTCACCTTGGTGTTGTTGAGTACTGTGATAGAAATCTTTTCTTTAGCTATGCACCAGAGGAGACACCTTGAATCCAGTTTTTCAAGCGCTTAGTAATGGCATTGGATCGAATGTCCTCGGCATTTCGGATCGAGATCGAGTCGTGTGGAAATTTCCATCATATAGGCCTAATTTGTGCTTTAATGGTCATACAATGATTTTCCCAGAGTAATTCTTTGGTTTTTGAAGAGCATCCAAACAACATTGGACCCCATTGATCTTCACTATATGAAAACAACCCTAAGATATTCTTCAAAATATATTAATTCAAAAACTACAGGTTTTTGAGCGACATCTGTCCGTTTTAGTTACAAATAAACCCCAAATGAACTCACTTCCCCATTATAGTGTAAACCCGCACGTCCGAAGGCTCCATCTCGATGAAAAGTCAGCAGTCTGTAATAATATTCATGTAAGCTGAACACTTTTTAGCCTGAGGTGCTGAACAGTTGTTTCCTTGTATAAACAGAGTTGGTAGGGGTGTGTCACGTCGCTCGCATGTGGGAGGGAAACTAGATATGTATTGGGTTGTTTTCATCAACTTTGAAACAAATTTGAGAGCTCAGCACATGCCAGGCTCTGACCCTGGCAGAAATCAAATTCCTGACGTTCCGCCCACTGCCAGTCAATCCCAGATAGTACAGATGATTGTGGCCTGGAATGCTCGGTGTCCCAAACACGCTCCATTAGTAGACAATGCAAATTTGTTCAGCTCGGTCACACTGAATGCACCAGCTTTTGTGCCGGTTTTGATCCGGCTAAATAAGTGGCGAAAAAACCTAAAAGGAACTCGAGGCATGTGATACCGATGCCAACAAAGAGTCTTTTAATGAACATCATAACGAAAGGTTAACCTCAAACCATCTGAGCGAGCTGAAAAAGATGACCTCTTTACTTTTTTCTTCCTCTTTCTGCAGTTTTTCACCGACGGCATCACAAACAAGCTGATTGGCTGTTACGTCGGCGGGTCCATGCAGGAAGTGGTCCTGGTGCGGGTCTACGGGAACAAGACGGAACTGTTTGTGGACCGTGAAAACGAAGTGAAGAGCTTCCGTGTCCTGCAGGCGCACCGGTGCGCTCCACGTCTCTACTGCACCTTCAACAATGGCCTGTGCTATGAGTTTCTGGAGGGTGTGGCCCTGGAGCCCGAGCACATCCGCAGCTCCGCCGTCTTCAGGTTAGAAACTGTATGTTCAAGTGGGCTGATCAGAGCTAATTGATTCAGGATGGCATGACTGAGATGCTGGCGTTGACCTCCAACTAGACAGACAACTTGTCTCATAACCCCAAACCTTACCCATTAATCCTTTAAGACATGAATGACGCACTGCACACTGACCCAGGCCTCCTGCCAATACGTGTTGGGTCTCAGACAGCTGTGAGAGAACAAGGCTACTGTGTTAGCAGGGTGATGACGTGATACAATGCTGGCGGTTAAACTATTTTAAATGCACCGTATACAAAAGTTTGGGGTTAGTAAAAAAGGAATACTTTTATTCAGCATTAAATTGATCATTGGCATTTATAACATTACAAAACATTTCTATTTCAAATAAATGTTCTTCAGCACAACTGTTTTCAACATTAATAATAATAAAAAAAGGTTTCTTAAGGATCAAATCAGCATATTAGAATAATTTCTGAAGGATCATGTGACACTGAAGACTGGCTACTAAAAATTAAGCTTTCGCCATCAGAGGAATAAATGACATTTAAAATCTATTAAAATAGAAAACTGTTTTTTTTTTTTTTAAATCGTAATAATATTTTACAATATTACTGTTTTCACTGTATTTTTGACCCAATAAATGCAGCCTTGGCGGGTGAGCATAAGAGACAAAATCAAAATCGTACCGACCCCAAACTTTTGAACGGTTTGTAAGTATATTACATACTGTAGGGTTCAAAAATGAAAATTGAATCTGAACCTGAAAATAATCAGATTTTATTTGTTTACAGGAACATTGCAAGGCAGATGGCAAAATATCATGCCATACATGCCCACAACGGCTGGGTGCCCCAGTCAGACCTCTGGCTGAGAATGAGCAAGTACTTTTCTCTCGTTCCTACACACTTTGAGGACCCTGAGATGGACCAGAGGTGAGCTTTATTGAAATTATGCTTTGACGTTTTTTAGCAAAGCAGAACATGTCGAGCAACAGCCTTAAGGCCTGTTCACACCTGGACGAATTTCGCGCGTGATATTCGCCGACGTTTAACGCCTCGTGACTAAACAAAGGACGCCAATGTGAGTGTGCACACCGACGCGAAAAACGCCACGCGTAAAAGCGTCATTTTTTTAAAAACGCCTCGAGTTCGTTTTTTTGGTTTGACGCGCCGCGTCAAAAACTATCTGACCAATGAGATTGGCGCTTTTGCTCACGTGTCTGGAGCTTCTGAAGTTACAGTAAAACACAACTTGGGGGCGCTCAAACACAAAACGGTCTTGCCGAGCACACATACGTAACGGCGAACAAGATATACGCCAAGTAGCGTCTACACTGGGAAGAAATAAGACGAGGAAGATGCAAGGCAAGATGAATGTAGAGCTGCTGGTCTCGTTGGTGTCGGAACATAAAGAACTATATGACAAACGCGACAGCGACTACAAAAATCTTGATAAAAGAGAACTGTTATGGAGTGGTATTGCAGAGTATATACTGTTATGGAGTGGTATTGCAGAGTATATACTGTTATGGAGTGGTATTGTATTTCTGTTTTACATTAAGCGCCATCTAATGTCAGGGAATGAATTTGCATGTTCACTCGGCTCATCGTCAGCGAAAATCGCTTGGGTGTGAACACAAAAAACGCGTTGAAAAACGCTGGCGAATAACGCGAGCCGATATTCGCCCGGTGTGTACGGCCCTTAGGCTTGTGACACCCTGAAACTGTCAATACAAAGAAGTTGAGATCTCAACTTCAAACCGAAAATGCATAAAGAAAATATGCTTTGCTTACACTGTGGTTTGAAATTCCTCCCAATGCTACATGACATGACTCATCCTGGCACAGATATATGTGTTTGCACAGGAGCAAGTTCAGACAAACACACATTAAAAAAATACAAATTCATTTAGCAGAAATAATCTTTAATAATAATAATATTTTAAAAATAACTCTTTTAAAGAAAGCTTCTGAATGTGCTTTACATAAGACGACTAAAAGACAAGGCAAGCTAATAAAGAAAGAAAAAGGAATCAATTATAAAACAGTCTAAACATGCTTATCAAAAAAGAGAAATTGAAAAGTCAAGTAGGCTGTTCTGAAATTCACTGTCTCTAATGTCGGAAATACCCATAAAATGTCTATTGATCAATTTTTGCTGATACAACTAAATTTGTACATTGCTTGAAGGAAATGTGAGTGGTGCTTGTGCGTGCAAAACTGGGACATGGAGGTTTTTTTGTTTGTTTTGTTTTTACCACATTGTTATGCATGTTGCTAGAGTGTTTGTCCAAGTCAAGTTTGAGCAAAATAAATAGTTCAGGTAGGCTTGAATTTAGTGTAGGATTAAAAGTGGATTGTATTCATGCCTTAGAGGCGCAATCCGTTATTGTGCAACAACCCGTGACAACAGAATACATGCCTGTCTCTGTGGTTACTTTACTATTTATAGACAATCATTTTTTTTTGAAGTAGTCTATCTAGCATCAGACCCGGAAATGAAGGTCTTTATCTGACTGAGTAAGGCAGGTGTGGGTACAATGTGCCTTAATTGAATCACGCTGGAACACAAAAGCTTGTTTGTGTTTTCTGAATGCATGTATGTGTCATTTGTCCCCAGGCTGAACAGTGAGGTGCCCAGCTCCGCGTGTCTTAGAGACGAGATGATCTGGCTTCAGCAGAACCTTTCTAAACTGGGTTCTCCAGTCGTTCTCTGTCACAACGATCTGCTCTGTAAGAACATCATCTACAACCAGAAGGAAGGTGAGTCCTACAAACCCCAACAGCTTCCTTGAGCCACAGCGTTTGTTTCCCCAACCCCCCCTGCCTAAGGTAGGCTTCAATTCAGTGTTTTCACCTCTGAAATATAGCGTGGATGACCTTTCCTAAAGGATGGTCATATTACATTCTCATCCAATTTCATCAAGGGATCAGGAGAATCCACTGGTTTCCATAAAATGTGTTTTCTGTTTTGAAAATCAAAAGCAAAAGTGTGTTTTTGTTTGCTTTGGGGAATGTTGCTGTGATGCTGTTTACTCTCTTCATGATGTAGAGACTGGCGACTGTCTGCGCTACCTGAGCCACAGGATGGAGAGTGAGAGAGTGTGACTCCGGTCATTCCTGTTATGCAGAACGGTTTCAGTCCTTTCATTTCTGTGTTTATATTTAAGAAATAAGGAAGTATTTAAATTACCAGACTTTCATAAATATGCTGTGGTCAGGTGTAGGCACTTCAGCTTTATTTATACAATGGCAAGAAAGAAAACAGGAAGGAAAATAAAAGCTAAAATAATATGTTTTTAAATGTTATTTAAACCATGATTATTTGAAACATAAATTAGATAAGGAAAATTTCCATTGGTATTATTAACAGTTTTATTCATATATTTTTGATATATTTGATGATTTGAGTGGATGTTGACATTTTTTTTGTCAAGCTCACAGGTGTTAAAATTTAAATTAAATTTATAATATAAATAATTAACTGTAAATAATAATATAATTACTATATACATAAAAAAAATAAATGAAAATAATTAAAACTATTACATTATTAATGTAAATTAATACTTATCTGATTGTGGGCTTTATATTTTATCCAATATATCAGGATATATATGATTGGGAAAAATAAAATCATCAGCATAACAGGAATGACCCCACATGGAAGAATATGAGTATGAGAAAATGGCTGCTCTGCCACCACAGTAGTAGTGTGAGAACGTGTAGTTCCTGTCTCTCACCTTTTTTTTTTTTTTTTTTTTTTTTTTTTTGAGGCTTTCAAACCGATTATCACCAGCATGTATCAGTTGCCCTAAAGGTATCAGTTGCCCCTAAAAACTGTTCTTGTAGCAGTAAATAATTCACAACAGACGATTAGAGATTGGGTCATGGAAATCTGCTTCGAGAACAGGGCTTGGAGGCAACTACGACCTTGGGCACACTTGTTTGCATTTGAATTTTGAGAGGAAGGAGGCTCTGTTTTCAGAAAAAAAAGCCAAGCCACTTCCTCCAACTCACTTTTAACACAAACTGAGGGGTGGGAGGAAGTTTTCACAGTAAAATGTTTAAGTTTTTGACAACCCTGCACACTCAGCCCGCTCCCCTTCACGCCGAGACCTAAAGAAGGCAAGATTCGGGAGCGTTACGCAACAGTTACGCAACAGAGAGCATACTTGTTTTTGTTTTTCATGTCTTTCGTTGACACTCGGGGAGTCAAATAAGTTTGAGAGTCCCACAGGCTCGACCTGCACGAGAAGCCATCGTGGCATTTGCATAGAGCCAGTAACTTGGGGGCCTCATTGGATGGCTAATCGACCAATGGGGATGCTGTGTGGTGGGGGTGTGCGTTTATGAGATGAGCCGTGTTTGTTCTTAAAGGGGGAGGTGCCCAATGGCCTCTCTGCAGTGAAGCTGTGTGTGTTCTGTGACAGATGTGAGTTTGCCCAAATCTCTTCATCTGCTGCACAGGGCTATAGCCACTGACTGGAGGTGTTCAGTGTGTCCCGCTAGGACGCCACCGGGTCCGGTAACCACCTCACGTGTCTCTTTCTGTAGACCAACACTTCTGTCCAATGTCAATCAAACTTTTTTTTTTACACACCATAAGCTCTAGAGCACTGGCCATATGCAAGGCAATAAAGGCCATAAACACACATTAGGTGCACTAATGTTACATGTAACTTATCAGGCAGTTATTTTAACGAATAATACATTACACATATGTAGACCGAGAGGAGTAAGGCTTTGTATTCTGAAGTCAACACTGTTCACATCACCTGACCAATCAAACCATTGCTTGCTAGACCACTGCTATACAGACTATGTGCCACTAGATGGTGACGTTGCCCATTTTCTCTCCTTTACCTCCTCTGTTCTTCCAGCCCTGGGCTTACAGCACAGCCGTCTTCAATGCATTTTCCAAAGCTGTAAACCTTTCTTTAACCTGAGCGGTTTATCCATTAACCTTTCTTCATTTTTATTTCACTCTTTTTCCTTTCACTGTTTTACAGTGTAGAGCAGAAGACTGTTTGCGCAAGGCGCACTTTCTTTTGCCAGCCAAGAGATTTCCTGTAAACGGTCAAAAACTTGCAATGACTTTGCCAACTTTTGAATTGTGTTTGTTTTCATTTGAAAATACCCTAAAATGAATAATAATAATTCACATTTTCCTTCAAAAAATACAACCAAACCAAAACTGATTGCAAGTTTTTCACTTTTCCTCTCAGCAGGCTCATGTAAATGAGTGATTCATCAATTAGATACACTTTTTTTAAATTAATAATATGTTATTTTAGTTTTAAAAGATGGATTATAATTTTTATATTATTATTATTATTATTATTATTATTATTATTATTATTATTATTATTATAAAAGCTTTAAAAATTGTATTGTAATTTTGAAATTCCCTCTATACCTAAACTTTTTAATTTCAACCCCATTATAAATTAAGAAAAGTGTTAAAATCAGGGACATTTTTATTTATGTGGAAATGAGACTTGACAGGGTAGCATGGTTTAAACTGGTATAATGAACATTGGTTGAACGTTGCATTGTGATCTGAGAGAGAGTAGCTATTTTTGGCATAATTTCCAAAATGATCAGTATTTGAGAATTTGAATTCAGAAACTAATATATACATGCATACATGCATACATGCATACATGCATGCATGCATGCAGTTTTTGGCCAAAACTTGAAAAACCAATACCATCTCACACACAAAATCAAAATCATCCAATAGCCTTGATCAGTTAATTCTGACTGGATGTGAATAAATGAAATTATATATTTGCTGTTTAAACTTAAAGTGTCCCTAATTGAAGAATCACCTAAATATAGCATGCTGTTTTTTCCACATGCATGCTATGAGTGCATGAAATCTGTCTCCATGTCTATTTCTCTTTCTATCATTTGTTTATTCTTTGTTGTCTTGCACCAGAATGCAAATCCTTACTCCTTTTCCCAGATGTGATTTGATCAGTCATGTAAATAGCAGAACATGTCCATTTAGTGTTGGTTTGCTAATACAGGCAATAGATTGTTACAGTAAAAAAAAAGAACAAGGGTTAAGAAGGCAATGCCCATGAGCTTTTCTAAACAAATTCCTTTTTGTTTCCCCTCCTGCAGGAAATGTCAAATTCATTGACTACGAATATGCTGGGTACAATTACCAAGCCTATGACATTGGGAATCACTTCAATGAATTTGCAGGTATGACCCGAAAATGAAGCTATTCTAACCTGCTTAACCAGGATTGAAAGATTTCTAATGTGAATGGATGTGGGTGTGGCCTTTTTGTGATTGACAGGTCTGAATGAGGTGGACTACACCCATTATCCTAGCCGAGAGCTCCAGTTGCAGTGGCTCCGGTCCTATCTGGAGGCCTACAAAGAGTACAAATCACAGGGCACACAGGTCTCCAACAATGAAGTGGAGTTGCTGTACGTGCAAGTCAACCGCTTCGCCTTGGTGAGTTGAAACTGGATTTATCCGCCACTGTCTGGAATCGTGATGCATTTTGATCCATCTGCACCCTGCCAAACTAAACATCAGGCTTTTGATTTTTTAATTTAATTACTTTCTTTAATGCATTTTACAAAGCAAACTGGAACATCGTGAGCAGTTTAACTATTTAGCAGGTAGATGGTCTGCATTTGAGTGACGATTGAAATGTAGACCGAGGTATGAATAGTGATCGCAAGGAGTCAGGGAAGGAGCCTTGACATCCTGCACACCTTTAAAGAGATTCGCAGGCATCTAATGAGAGGACGTGTGTGTGTGTGTGTGTGTGTGTGTGTGTGTGTGTGTGTGTGTGTGTGCGCGCAGGTCATTCTTTGACGATTGAGTCGCACACCTGCTCTTTAGTCCTTGCTTGATGATGATATTTACTTCAGAGAGGAAAACTAATTGAATATCCAGTTTACTCTCGCATCAATAGACGTGTTAAAAGCGGGCAGACACGTTTTAATCTCCAGTTTGTCGGGAGGGGCGAAAAAGCCCTCAAAGAAAAAATGTATCCTCTGGCTCTCAGATATGGCAAATAAAACTGAAGGAGGCACCGTTTTCTCTCCCTGTCCCTGAGAGGGACCTTGAGAGACGCTAAAACAAATGCAAGAGGAATGCCACAGTGTGAGGCTTGATAAACGGATGTGCGTGTTTTGTTGCCTTCATTTTGGATTCCTTTTCCTGAAAGCTCAGAGAAAACCGAAGCGATGCCCGAGAATATTATATTAATCAGAATATGGGCATTTTCTGATTCTGTAGGCGTAATGTATAAGCTGCCATAAACAGATTTAGCCATAATTACTGAATTATGCCTGTATTAATCATAAATGACTTATCAGAATACATGATCTAAAAGTCTACCTATATTATGTCGTTTATATGATATAATGTCAAACAATGGTAATTTTGGTTGATCTTCTTAGTAAGAGTTGTGTAAAGATGCTGAAAAGAAAAAAGATGGTGTGTAAAAAAGCTGATAAAGCCTATTTTAAATAGCAAAAAAGAGGACATCAATATAAAATTTACAGAAATTGTTCACACAATAATTTATATGATTTATACACATTACCATTCAATAGTTTGGGGTGAGTATTATTTATTTTTTTTATTGAAAGAAATTAATATTTTTATTCAGCAAGGATGCGTTAAATTGATCAAAAGTGAGAGTAAAGACATTTACATTAAAATGCTGCTCTTTTTAACTTTCTATTCATCAAAGTATCCTGACAAAATAAAAATGTATTACGGTTTCCACAAAAATATTAAGCACCACAACTGTTTTCAACATTGATTACAATAAGAAATGTTTCTTGAGCATCAAATCAGCATATTAGAATGATTTCTGAAGGATCATGTGACACTGAAGCGTGAGACATGTGACAGTGATGTGACATGTGACATCAATGACATGTGACGATGCTGAAAATTCAGCTTTGCCATCACAGGAATAAATTACAATTTATAATATATTCAAACAGAAAACAATTATTTTAAATTATAATAATAGATCACAATATTACTGTTTATACTGCATTTTTGATCAAATAAATACAGCCTTGGTTGAGCATAAGAGACAAAAAAAAAAAAAAAAAAAATTCCTGACCTTAAACTTTTGAACAATAGTGTTTTTCTTGAAACACTGCTTTAGTGTGGCACCTTGATGTTTACAAACCATCTTCACATGCTTCGGCCAGGAGACATGGAGTTTTATAAAAGATGGTCTGAATATGCTCAGAGATAGTGTTTGAGGGGGTTCAGGACCCTTGAATCTGGCAGAGACAAACATTTATTCTGTGCAGTTGAGTGAAAAACAGGATAAAGACTTTATTATAGGCCAGCAAACCCGTGATCTTTACTCACATGATGGCAGGAGTGATTCAGTCTCATCAGAGGGGCTATTATATATATATGCCACATTTTATAAGCTTTTACTTTGCTGTCAGTGATCCAGAATCAACAGAAATAACTTCCACGCAGTTATCTTTTTCCTTTTTTAATGGCTCCACTAAAAGGAAGCAGTCTTTGCTCAGAAAGGCGTGGGTCAAATGTTTCCAAGCAACAATACAACATACAATCTGTCACAGTTAACTCCAGTGTCAGGGTGAATCCAACAAAGCCTGTCTAGAAGATTTCTTAGTCTTATTTTATCCCAAAATCAAAATAAAATGTTAAGAATTTTTTAATAAATAAATATGAATATATTTATTAAATTAAGCCTGTTTTAGCAATAAGTTAAGTGCCCACCTCGTCATCTTAATGCAAAAAAATATCAAATTATATATATATGACCTGAGCTATATATATATATTAGGGTAGTATTTGTATAAAATAAATATAATTATGTCTAGATTTTCTTTATTTAAATAAAGCCAAAATTATTTGTGGTTCTAAATAGTTTCATAATTATGTAATATATAAATCAGTGATCATTTACATACACTGTTTGAAATAGTGTTATATTTATATTCTATATTTATTAATACTTTGAAATAAATTTTATTTTTATATGATCAGGTTTTTAATTTTATGTTTTTTGTCCTTTTTTTTATTAATTATTTTTCCCAGTAATTTTTAAGTTAGTTGCCAAGTTGCAAAGTTTTTCATCTAATAATGAAGCATTGTTTCAATTACCGAAAATTATTATTTTTTAAAAACTTAAGTTTCAGTTGACAACACTGATATGAATATGAATATTATTTTATTAATTAACCCAATATTATTTTTATTTTTATATTTTTTTGGTATACAGTATGACATTTCTCTTTGAGCTTATTAACCTGCCAATACCCTGAGTTCGTCCTCTGTGAAAAAAGTAAATACAAAGTTAAGGTTACACTCTATTTTAAGGTGTCCATGTTACAGTGTAAGTATACATTTAAGTACTTGGTGATAATAATTAACTTCATGTACTTACTATAGGACTAGGGTTAGGATTGGGGTTTGATTTAGGGTTAGTTGCATGTAATTATGCATAATTTATAGTTATTACTACATGTAACATATAACAATGACACTGTAAAACAAAGTGTTACCAAAGTTAAAGCTTCCTGGTATTTGGTTTTGGTTCTCCCCAGGCATCTCATTTCTTCTGGGGACTGTGGGCATTAATCCAGGCTCAGTACTCCACCATTGACTTTGACTTCTTGGGGTAAGTTTTATCTTCTCAACAACAATTTCCATATTATTGAGTTCTGAACAATGCATTTTCACTCTTGACCACCATATTTTCTTCTGCAGATACGCAGTTCTCCGTTTCAGCCAGTACTTCAAGATGAAGCCAGAGGTGACGTCACTGAACCTTCCAGAATAATCTCTCAGGTCATGTGTTGCGCTACTCTAGAGAAGGGCTCCCCCTGGTGGACACTAGAACTAGCTGGAGGCCTCTTCAGTTCGTAGACTGAACACTGCACTTTCTTGTCTGAACACATCATTTTAGATAAGCCCCAAAATCATTTCCGAACTCAAAGTTGGTTTAGTGTTATAGAAAACCAAGCACCTTAGTCGTCCTCCTCCTCCTCGTCCTCCCCCTCCTCGCTTTTATGTGGCGATCGAGAGAGAGGGTCACCCCAGTGCCCTAGTTCATGATATTGCCAATTGAGGAAGCAAACAACTGACAAAAAGATGGCTTACTCCGGAGCCTTGACTTTCCAGTGTGTGTGAAGAGTGAGCCTTGGAGAATCCCAAATAAAGAAAAGCTCCCCAGATACCGATCCTCCAAGGACAGGGAACCTCAGACAACAACAATTATTATCAGAAGACAGAGAGGAGGGCCACCAGGTCTGTTTTTAGCAACTAACTATCATCCTAAAGGTCATTCCTGCTTGTTTACACAACTTTTAAGGGGAGAAATCTGCGTACTGTAAGATAATATTGGGCTTACTGTATTGATAGTCACTGATTCTGTCTAAACGGCGCACTTCTGGCCTGCCTGTTCCTACGAGGGTTGTTCCTGGCACAGCTGTGGTAAAAGATGTGTGATTCAGGGACCAATAGAAGCTTCGTTGTTTGTTTTTGGCAGACGAATGATTCCTCCCTCATCATGTCACTGTGAACCACTGTATAACGCATTCATACTTGTTTTCTCAGCGTGGTGCTTGGAGAAGGTAGACGCACAGTAGCCGTGGCTACAATGAGCCGGTAGCTAATCTGAAGCCCACACCAAAGTGCTGATATTTCTTGCTTGTACATTATGCACATGTCTATTTTTCCACATTAGAAATAACATGGTAATATTTACAGTTCGAACGGTGGATTTTGTACTTATTTAAATGCCGCTGGTAAAGAGATTGCTCGTGAGCCGTGTGCTTTTTTCTTCTTTTTTTTTCTTGGAGGTATCGGTGAATTCTTTGTAATGGATGTCATTTTTGGAAGCCTTAACGACGGCATCGCGTGCTAGACGCACTAAAGCTTTTGTATTCATACTCCCCGTCCGCATGACAGGCCTTTTTGCACAAAACCGACTGCTTTGAGAACAAAACCAGTCCCCACTTTATCTTGCGATGGGCCACTCTTTCTGCTTAAGAAATGGTTTTAACTGCACATGTTGGGAGTAGAGATTTTGGTAACACTTTATTTTACAGGGACCCTGTTACACATGTTACTAAATTGAACTGCTATAGTAAATAGTGTTTATACGGATCCGCAAGTCTCTCCACACAGTAATGAAATTTACTCCGAACCAAAGTCAGAAATTAATTTGGACTTGACACAAAAAAGTCCTAGAATTTAAAATGTGGTGGAAAACAACGTCCTTGTGTTAAATTATTATTTTTTTATATAGTATATAAATATTTTTTTATCTGTTACATGCACTACTACTGTTCAAAAGTTTGGGGTCAATAAGATTAATTTTTTTAAAGAAATAAATACTTTTATTCAGTTATTTTTTTGCTATCCTGAAAAATAACCGATTATGGTTTCCACAAAAATATTAAGCATGCATTGACAACTGAAGTAATGGTTGCTAAAAATTCAGCTTTGCCATCACAGGAGTTACATCTAAGATATATATTAAACATCTCTTTTAAGTTTGTACTGTATTTTTGATCAAATAAATGCAGCCTTGATGAGACTTTTAGAGAGCTTAGAAAAGCTTTTGAACAGTAGTGTAATATTTGTTTTCATGCTGATTTAGTTGTGTTTAGACCCTTTCAATTAAGTTATTTGAAGTAAAATGGATGTAAAAAGAATAGCCATCATAAATGCCACTGAAAATCATTTCCAGTTAGTTTCTGACGCTGCTCCTGAGCAATGTAATATAAAGTGTGACCAAGATTTTTCTAGTGCAAACTTCAGCTCTGAGACTTGCCTTCGCACCGCCTGGCTACCCTCATTTACCTCACTTTCCTGTGTCAGTTTGCCTATAATTACAAACAACCATATTCAATTGTGTAAATACTAGAAACTGTGAACTTCGGGTTGTTTTATTGTATTTTGAAGTATGCTTCTTTTCCTATGCCAGTTCTTTTGTAACGGTCAAGCTTGCACCTTGATGATGTTTCTGAACTGTCAAGGACCACACAGAATGCTACGTTTTTCTTTTCTTTTCTTTTTGTTTTAATAGTAATACACCCAGAAAAGTTCACCATAATATTGGGAAATATATAACAGTCTACAATGATTAACTGATTTCTTTGCACTCTTTAGCATTTGTATAAAACCAGAAGTGATGTGGTGATGTCAACTTTAATCCAATGAAGTGCTTCTGGTGAACATATAATGTATAGAACTGCCTCATGCAAGCATCTGTCGGCGGTTTTTTTGTTTTTTTTGTTAGTGTAGGTGTGTATGTACAACTGTAATTAAACTGTAAAAGAAAATCTTTGCTTATTATTAAACAATGTTGATTGTCCAAAACTAAACAGAGATATTCTTTTATCTAAACAGATGTACTGTTAAGTAGATTTAATAATAATCTGGGGATGAAATCCTAAAGTGTTGCATTGTAGATTCTGTTTCAAATCACTTGAATGGAAATAAAATTCTACAAGTTTATTTGCCCCGTTTCATGTATTGACTTCTCATTCTGCTTAAAAGTAAAAGATTGTGCCATGAAGAATAATATTTGATGTAATTCACGGTTATTCGGAATGGTATGCGCACAGAGAGCTCAGTGTGTTTATGTAGAGCGACTCAAAACTGTAATAGATTGAGCCACGTTTTGTTCACAGAAGAGGTTCACGTTTTTGCTGGAGTGTTTCAGAAAGAAATAATTATAACGGCGCTCCAGTTCAGACTGTAATTGAATTAGTTCCAGTCCCTCCAGCGACTTCCACCAAGAGCTCTGCATTAATTACCAAATTCAATATCTGTATTCACGCCTCAACTTATTTCCATTTTACAAAGGTCATGTTTTAAACACTTGTCTGAAATAATTACAAGTGCAAAACACATCGATGTTTCGTTAAATTCTTGTGCCTCATTTAGGCTACGTATAATATAACCCTAAAAGTTTGTTTCCTGCAGCCTTCTCTCAAAGTTCTCTGCGCTCTTATTAAAAGCAAGATGCATCGAACAAAAAGCCCGTGCGCAATGCACTCATCTATTCATGCGTCCTTCTTTTTTTTCCACAACAGGTGGTAGACATGGACTAAATGACTGAAAAAGCTTAAAAGCACCTGTGAGGAGACAAAGCTCTCATTCACAGCATCTCTTTTAACACACGGCAGGAGGGTGTGTAATAAAGCAATACGCAGTTATGGAAGTGTGTCTCATAGAGACAAGGTCATGATAATGCGGTTTGAGGAATAAAGATGTAAAAGCCGCTGGGTTTGTGAGCCACAAACAATGTGCAGCGGGTCAGGGCGTTCATTCATCTTGATTAGATGTGCCAACCTAATTACAAGCGGAGGAAACAGTAATTAGCACAAGTCTCACCTCGTTAATCACAAAAGACTTCTTCAGTCTATTTTTATCTGATTAATGGCTCTTTAAACATGGGGGGATATTTATATTTGGGGTAATTGTACTCGGCTTGCTCGATCTAGTTTTATTTCACTGTAACCTCATTAGTTTTCATTGTTTAATGGAAGCTCTTGTCAAGGCTAATGTGTGAGTCTTCACAATGAGATGACTTTAATAGGCTGCAAGGCTGATCCGATGTTTTGAGGGTATTAATGAAGACGGTTTTGTTTATGGCAGGCAGCATTTATAGACATCACAGAATGGCATGGGTCAACGCTAAATCATATTATCATTCATACTGAAAATCATTAAGGCAGGCAAGACACCACAGGTGAATTAGAGTAAAATTCAACTAATAGAGATCACCATACTTCTCACTTGATTCATCACAGCATTAATACAACTGTTTCTCAAATGTAGGCCTATTGTTTAAATATGGCATGCATTTCCAGATCAGAAATTGGCCAGGTTCTACATTCTTGTTTCATTTTAAGACATAGTAAAGGTTTTTACAGAGGGGATTTTGAAAATCTCTTTATCACTCCATCAATAAGTAAATACCATAAACAATTTTTTTTTTTTTTTAACTAAAAAGTTTTGTGTGCTAGGCTACTGAAGGGGAGATTTCTGGCTCAGTGCATGAGAAAAAAATTATTTTGAGAAAATATATATGTTAACAGGCTATATATCTGACTCTCTCTCTCTCTCTCTCTCTCTCTCTCTCTCTCTCTCTCTCTCTCTCTCTCTCTTTCTATATATATATATGTAGCCTATTAACATATATAGGCTATACAACGGTATATTAAGGAATGTTTGTTTTTGTCCATACAATGAAAGCCATTGGGGTCGAAAACAACACTTTTGGACCCCATTAACTTGCACTGTATGGAAAAGGAAACACTAAGACATTTTCAAAAGACCCTCTATAAGTCATAGGCTACAGGTTTGGAACAACATGATGGTGAGTAAATAATGACAGAAATTAATTTTTTTGTGTGAACTGTCCCTTTAAATGAATATGGTTCAATCCAGGTTCTACATTCTTGTTTCATTTTAAGACATAGTAAAGGTTTTTACAGAAGGGATTTTGAAAATCTCTTTATCACTCCATCAATAAGTAGGCTAAATACCATAAACAAAATGTATTTAATTTTTTTTTAACTAAAAAAGTTTTGTGTGCTAGGCTACTGAAGGGGAGATTTATGGCTCAGTGCATGAGAATTTTTTTTTTGAGAAAATATATATGTTAACAGGCTATATATCTGACTCTCTCTCTCTCTCTCTCTCTCTATATATATATAGCCTATTAACATATATAGGCTATACAACGGTATATTAAGGAATGTTTGTTTTTGTTCATACAATGAAAGCCATTGGGGTCGAAAACAACACTTTGGGACCCCATTAACTTGCACTGTATGGAAAAGGAAACACTGAGACATTTTCAAAAGACCCTAGCAGGCTACAGGTTTGGAACAACATGATGGTGAGTAAATAATGACAGAAATTTCATTTTTTTGTGTGAACTGTCCCTTTAAATGAATATGGTTTAATCCTAGGCTATCCAGGATTCCAGGTGCATTTTGACATTATTTGAATCAAACCACTCTGTCAGAGTTATCCGTGATATATGTTCCCATTATGGAGGAGCAATTGTTCAAATAGATTCAGATTCAACTAGATAAGCCATTGTCCGATGAAAGATTGCAGCGGAGAAACATCTGTCAACACCAGGCCGCTGCAAGGTTTGTCTACAGATGTGGAACAGTTCCAGCTCAGATTTACAACAAAGAATACATGCAATAGGCGGCGTAATGGCCAGATCAAAGCCTCAAATTGAGGAGCTAAAGATCGAGAATCAGATTAACGACTCTCGCACAATACCGACAGCTGTTCGTAACGCGGGGAGCTAAAGATATTCCCTCAGATTAACAGCGATGACAATGCCAGCAGCTGCTGCTAGAGCGGATAATAACAATAGAGACGGGCGAGCGGACTAAGAAGATGGAGAAAAACATGTGCTATCATGACAAAGGGGTTGACAGACTCAAACGCTTTACATCCCACAATCCCCGAGGATCAAACGGGCTTTGTATCAGAGCTCCGCTCGACACTTAACTCTACGAGAGGGCTCCAAAACTAATCTCGCCGTTCCCTTTCACTGAGCAAATCCTGACTGTGATAGTGTTGTTACAGGCCTGCTGTCTGCGGAACAAAAATGATGGTGTGAACGCAATTGTCAGCACTCAAAACAGGAGCAAATCAGCCTCTGACAATGTCAGTGTTCCGTTAAGCACTTTCGACAATGGGATAAAGTCTCCATTGATAGAATTACTGTCATCATTAATGGATACGTCAATTCATAACATATTACATTGTATTGTACAGAACATACGAAGCATTACGAACACGATATAGCTTCATTGACTTGGCCAAGTCTGTAACGTTATCAGACTAGCTTGTTTTCTTCAATTGTCTTCAACACTGAAAAAAATTAAATTGGTGTAGGGTTTACAGGACATTCCATAGACATGATGGTTTTTATACTGTACAAAGTCTGTATATTCTATCCCCTAAACCCAATCACAACCCTCACAGAAAACTTTCTTTGACATTGTGTAACTTTTGTTTGACATTGTATGATTTACAAGTTGTTTTCCTCATGGGGACATTTAGGACCACACACACACACACACACACACACACACACACACACACACACACACACACACACTTGTTTTTATATCAAGGTAGAGACTTTCCATGGACTTATGATATTTTCTATCCCTAAACCTATGACCCTCACAAAAGCCTTTTGTCGTTTTTATATTTTCATTAAAATATAAACTATTTCTGTCTTTTCTTCCCTATTGTTACGTATATCTGAGTGAAACTGCTTTTCGAACAAGGAAAAAATGTAGGGCGAGACTTGATTTTGTCCATCTGGAATCAATTGGATGGTTGTGGTTTGCTATAGCAGTGATGTCATGTGAGTGACAGGTTGTCCCGCCCTCACATCATCAGAGAAGATAATCGTTTTGATTCCATGGTGACTTTAAGACATCGTGTTTCCCAATTAAGTAATTTTATTTGATATAGGTTATTTCAGATTTTACTATCCTTGAGAGGACATTTGGTTCCCACTAAGATGGCAAAATCTGACCCACACACACTATAACGTAAGACAAATATCACTTTTTCCCGACACTCCACCGTATTCATGATTGCACACCAGGAATCATGTGTTTGACCTTCAGTTTCCTAATGTTCTAATGACATTACCTTTGGGGTCAGAGGTCATCAGAGACTGGTCTATGGGGTGATGATAACGTTGTACAGTGGGTCATTGATTATGATCAAGCATGCTTCCCATCAGCTTATTACTAAGGCTAAATTTGAAAAAAATTTTTTTGCTGTTTGTGTGTTTTTAACTCTAGAGAAGCATGGAGTCATTTGTATTGCTGTCTGTAAAGGGCAAGTTTTTTGTTGTTGCTGATGATTAATCTTTGTCTTAAATCAGCATACCTTTCAAATTCAGAAATGTAGGGTAAAACTGTATGATAAAGAATGCTATTACATGACTTAATTTAAAAGCAGACTATATCTTATAAATCTAATAATGTAATGGATGCCTCTGCGCCACAAGAAATGTCCAACAGATGGCAGCAGTGTGCTTTCCATGGGCAATAGTTAAAAGGGCCTCTTTATAAACTGTACATGAGATTATAAAAATGCTCTGTTATATTACTTTCAGCTACAGTAACTGCAAGATCTGCAGTTCCTTATGTCTTATTAGTCATGTTAAACTGAACATCTGGATAGCAGTAGAACTGAGGTGAGTTTCTTCTATAATAATGATGATAGTGCAAAAATAAAATTTATATGAGTGTGTTTTTTTAAGTAAAACATATAAGCAGTTGCCATGACAGTATCCTGCAATGTGTAGTGCAGATTACTTATTTCTTTTGTTCATGTGGTTTTTGAGAACTCATAAAATTGAGAAAATAAATGCAATATTGGTCATTTTAATATTCTAAATATCATTTGCTTAAAAATATCAACCCTATGATATTTGTCAATTGCTTTTTGGTAATTAAAATACTATCCAAGCTATTCATTATTTTGTAAAAGACTATACTAAATGATGGGGTAAACACTTGAGAACATGTTGAATATCCGTATATTTACATAAACAAATTTTATAATTAAAATGTATTAATCAAACTGTTTTGCATTTAATCAAACTGTTGTAATTCGTACCTTTTATCTGTTATTCGGAATGTGTTTTCATACTCTTATGGAAAATATAATTGATGACATTTTCATAATAATATATAATTAAGCCATATAAAAGGGATATATTTACATTTTCCTCACTCCATGTATTTTAACACATTAAATGAAGAATGAAGTCATTCTTCTAGCAGAGAAACACTGTTTTATTATTACAGCGGTGTGTTTAGTCTCTATAGGTGAAAGTGACGGAGCTGTTACAGTACGGCCTGTGTGCTTCACGAGTCAGCAGGACAATAGGTCATCTGTGCCCCACACAAGAGGGTGGAGACGCCATTGCCAGGGAGACTAAAGCTCCTCGCCTGATTGGCTAAATTGGGGTTTTGAATCGTTTACTTTGGACCGACTCTGTTTGTAGGATTTTGTTCTCAATTAAATGTGGAATGCAGAGTTTTCTGGGGGGAGCCTGTGTGTATATGTGCCCTTTCTTTTTATTCATAGGCAAATATAAAGGTCTCTTTAAAGAGGTCTGAGTGAGGAAGAGTGATGTCACCTAATCCGAAGTTAGCATGTATAAAACTGCCTTTTTAGTGCTCGGATTAGGGATGTCAAAGTGTTTCTGCTATAGCTGCATATACACTAGAGCCGCTTTATCACATTTCAAATCTTAGAACAACATTGAGGGGTTTTTTTCTCTCACCTTCTTCTTTTTTTCTTCCTCAGATCAGACTAGAAAACTTTAGAAATGCAGGATGCCTATTCGTGTACTATTGAAGTAGAGTTTGTGCGGGTTTGAACATAAAAAAGTGCATTTAACGCAGGGGATATAAGCTTTAATGAACCTACATTAGAACAAACACTCCTCCACAACTTTGAAATGTGTCTCTCCAGCCTTCAGACGCATGAACATAAAAGGCTGACCAATCTTAGACGACACAAAGACAAGCGTTATTCTGAGCATAAAAATCAGGCTGATCTAAAATAATTAATATGTCCTTGAGAAAAACAAAGGGCCCTCACAAAGCGAGAGAGACGGAGCTATAGAGATAGGCAAGATGGGTGATAATTGTTTTCAAGTCCTAGGCTATCGGTAAATGAGTTTGTTGTGCTGAAAACACTGTGTTTCCTGTCTTTTATACAGCTCCAAGTTTTTTTATTTTTTTATTTCTATTCCTTGCCTTTGTTTCTTGTCATCCCTGCTCTCATATTTAGAGCTCTCCCTGGCTTTCATGAAGCTCCCACTGCAAATTCTTTTGTGTACCAGGCTTTTAACATCTTTGCCCGGCTATTTATTTCGCCTCTCTGCTTTCACCCCAGACTTTGAATCTGTGCAACAGAAGACATTTTACCTCCGCTTTTATTGGTAATTAGGCGATGTCCTCCCTCACCCCCGTGACCCCTGTGAGATGCATCAGGATCACAGAGTAAACAAGCATAGAAAGGCCTCAGTGCAGCACGCATAGAGATGGTTTGTGCTCACTATTTCTTCCCATGTCTCAGTGCAAATATTCTGAAATGAAACAATCTGCAGTTTTTGCTGTAACATCAAAGGAAAAGTTCCCATATCAAATGCTTTTTCATGAAGATGTATATATATATATATATATATATATATATATATATATATATATATATATATATATATATATATATATATATATATGTGTATGTACAGTATAATTGATATACATCGAACTAATATATATTAATTGTGCCAGTCAAATGTTTAGATTCACTTGACTAATTTTATGTTTCTCATGACCTGTAAAACTTTCTCATAACAGTTTATGCTTAAATGGTTCACATTGTTTGTTGATAAATCTGAATCGATTTTACGAAGAACAATTTGAATTCCTTTAATACAGGAACTTCCTTTAACGACTATCACTGTAAAAAAAAAAAAAAAGTAGCTGACTTAAATTTTTAAGTACAATCAACTTGGATGTTTAAGTCATTTCAACTTAAATTACATTAAACTGACTTAAAAAAATTTAGCTGAATCTAGCATCAAAAAGAAAGTTGAAAATTGCTTAACTAATTTTGATGAGTGATAATAATTATAATTATAAGGTGTTTTATTTGTTTATTTGGTCCCATTATAACTTCCATACTTACATTTGTTTTATTTCAAATTTTCAATGACTTGACTATTATTAAAACATGCATGGGAACTTATTAAAAAATGAGTATTCAAACTTCATTCGTAAAGGACAAAAATATCAATGTAGGACTGCTGTAACTTTAACGAAAAGAAAGAAGCCATTTGAAAAAAAGAGTAACAAAGCTCCATTAGACCAACAATCTTTTTTCAAAATTCAACACAGTTTTCATCTCCGAAGAGCCATAAATAAGTGCTCGCAGCAGTTATGTGGTGTGAAAAGATGGCCAAGCGGTCAAAAGAAAACAGCTGACTGCTTGACAACCTTCCACAAGAGACTGGCACATTTCTCTTTTAAAAATAACCAAGGTTGCTTTTTGTGGTCAACATTTCAATTGAATCCAAGGCGTCCTCCCAAGTTTTTCAAATGCGGAGTCTGGGATGTGTTGCAAATCGTTTACAAAATGTTTCAGTGATCCAGGGTTCGCCATTAGTCTCATAAGGTCATGTGAGCTCTCATGTGGCCGGTTCTTCGGTTCCCCACCCCCACAATACACTCGTATTTTTCACAAAGTAGACTCAGGGGAAAGAGGCTTCCCCAGACGCATCTCCAAACTTCACTCATTCTGTCAGATGAGTGCTGGTTATACATAGCCCTATTTGCATTGCAAGTTTCATTAAATCCCGGAGTGTCATTACAGTTCATATTCTTAATTATACCACAATTTTCCCTCAGGGAACTTTGTGGAGGCCACTTCTCCCCACGATCTGTCCATATGGTGTTTAATTAAAAGTTTTCTTAAAGAGTAAATTGCATTCAATTCAATTAAAACTGTAATGTCATAGCCAAATAATGGGCTCAGCCAGTGAGGAGGAAAAAGGAATATCATTTCGCAATATTTGCAGCGAAAAAGTACAGATCTTGCCCCCCCCCCCCTTCTCTTTCTTTAAAAAAAAAAAAGAAAGAAAGAAAGAAAGAAAAAAAATCCCGGAACAAAATATGCAAGAGGCAAATATCACTAAAAACCTCCTACATGTTATCAGGCCTCAGGCACTGCACATTAACATTGCTGGAGCTATTTCTAGATTCCACTCTTGGATTTCATACCATGACAAATGAAGCGTTGGAGTTTGGAATTCCTATTTATCTGCAACGAACAGAGGCACCTCTTTGGGGGAGAAGAATGGAGGGTTTAAGAGCGAGAGACAAAAAAAAATCCATTTTGCAGGATAAATAAAAAAATAAAAAAATAGATTGCGTTGTGTTTTGGAAGGTAAACCGGCGTGATTGCGTCTGGTGAGAGGGCGGCACGGTGCCGATGTCAAAACATCTATCGGGCCAGCAATGCCAGACGGTTCTCTATGCACTGAGTTTAATAATGTGAGGGCAGATACAGTCCTGAGGGCAGAGTGGGTGACCACAGAACATCTTTAAACGGGAGGAATTACAGATTGTTTTTAAGAACACACGGCTCTAAACAACCATCTGCTGGGACTGAGGTGTCATCCTTTTTTTTTTTAATTTGTAAAAACCTCTAAATCGTCATGGAAAGTAGAAGATAAGTTCTCGTCTCCCTCCTCCTCTCTGCCGTTCTCTTTCATTTTTAACAGTGGAGGCCCCTGAAGCATAAACAAAGCCCAGTGTATTTCCTCTGTGAGTGGAGGGAAATGGACTGCAGAATGTAGGCTCCCTGTGGCCCCGTGCTGACGGACCGCAGCCCTGTGTTTTCCCCTTCTGCCCACACGGCACACATGGGACGGGGCCAAAGACAGACCCTCACACACGAGCCGCTGCCACATCACTCCCACATCAATGGATTCAAGAGGAATAATCAGTTATTGGGATCACGTGACCTGCATTATTGATGTCAGCACACTGATCCGGGCTTGTTATCTTAAAACTTTACAAAGCCATGCATAGACATGCTCACAAATTCACAAATTCAAAAATTATATTTAATTCTATTTTGCATTGTTTAACATAATGCAAGATTTTTTCCCCCATTATAAAATCAATAGCATTCTGAGTGAAAAGTAGAATTTTATAATGTCTATTTGGTATTTGGGTTGTCCCTCATTTACATGAATGACATCAGCACCTGAGCTGTATGAACTCCACAAGATTATGTGAAACCTAATGATCATGTTCTCCAGGATGATTTGAGATGATCCAAAGATTAACATGCAAAGTCGCATGATCAAAGTAAAAAAAAAAAAAAAAAAGCTTATTTCATTACACTGTAAAAAGTGATCAGTTGACTTAACTTAAAAAAAGTGATCAGCTGACTTAACTTAAAAAAAAGTGATCAGTTGACTTAACTTAAAAAAAGTGATCAGTTGACTTAACTTAAAAAAAGTGAGGAAACCCCTTAAAATTAAGTAAATAAACTTCATGCGCAATTGAAAAAAATAAAAAATAAGTTATATGGAATTGTCAGGTTCACATATCTTAATGTTTTTAAATAATGCATGTAATTAATTACGGTTTCCTCACTTTTTTTAAGTTAAGTCAACGGATCACTTTTTATGGTGTAATGACCTAGAAATTGTTCAGAATCTGAAACATTTCTTACTCATTTTAAGTCAAAAGATTTTTTTTTTCTACAGTCCTAAAGCTCTGTCTTTAATTCCAGGTTTAAATTAGATTTTGAATCTTAGATTTTCACTATGGTCTTATGTACAATAATATTTCACAAATATATAATTTGCTTATTGTAATAAATGATTAATTATTGATTTGATTTATTTACTAACAGCTAATTCACACCTTCACCACAGTTGTGGTATAGACTGATAGTTACGAATCAGGATTTCTAACCCAAAAGGTTGCCGGTTCAGCACCAGTTGGGTTGATGCAGGGATGTCGCTCTATTCATAAATTTATAGCTGCTGTAGGTCTTGAATATGCACATAAAGTAAAAGTGATGGGGTGGTAGTGTTTACCTGGGCCTGTGTGACAGAATCCCATCTCTGCAGATGTGTTTCCCAACCCTGTTCCTGGAGGCACACCAACAGTTCACATTTTGGATGTCTCCCTTATGGTCTTGGAGTCTACTAACAAGCTGATGAGTTGAATCAGGTGTGTTTGATTAAAGGAAGAGTTCGAAAATGTGTAGTGTTGGTCTGCCTCCATGAACAGAGTTGGGAAACACTGGCCTGGAGCACATATCCATCTATAACCTCATCCTGCAATTTTAAAATGGGAATCAATGACTCTGGTTTCTAGAAATGTCAGTTGTTAACCTTTGACAACCCATTGTCCACAACAAAATTAAAAAACCCTATCAAATTTCCAGCTGTTTGTGATTTACTGGATTTTTTAAAAATATTTTACTGGCAAGTTTTACCTGATAAAATATTTTAGAGTTTGGAATAACTAGAAAAATGTATATTCATAAAATGCATTAAAAATGCTAAGATTTTATTATGACTTTTCCAGGTCATGAAATCATGTTTAAAATTAGACTTCCTCATATATCCAGGTTTTCTGAGGGGTTTATGAAGGGGTGAATTAAATAACACATATCTTGATTTTTAGAAGCTGCAGTTTATTTCAATCAATACTTGTTTTGTCTTATTTTAGGTCATCTTGAGGCCCCCTTATGGGCCCCTGGCCTTTTGAGAACCACTGATTTAGCTTCATGATGTATTTCATATTACTTGATCTAAGTTTCTTCCCCCATAAAAGTTCTCATCCATTTTGAATTTTATTGTAATTTACACAATTCATGAATTACAAAATTTGTTGGCTAAAACAATCGTTTTATATTTTTATGTTGCAGATGTAGTTTTTTCATTAATTTTGCTGAGAAATAATCACTAGAGTAATTTACGTTCTCACTGGACTGAACGTTTATTTCATACTCCATTTCAGTGATCACCTGTGACCTGACACATTCACATTTAGGCTATCTGTCCACTGCATTCAGTCCTCAGACGTCCTGATAATTGCTTCAAGGCTACAAAGGCTACTAATTTTAAGGTTCTTATCGAGTCCTCCCTGTTTGTTCACATCAAGTCCGCAGCACTAAGCTAAACAAGGCAGCCAAAGGCTCTTGAGATCCTAACATGTCACCGAACTTCTCATTTCCATGTAGGCTACTTTGAAAGCGAGCGATAACAGAGAGCTCGCGGGCACTGTGAGGGGGGCGCGCGAGCGGGTGCGCGCAGATGTCTGCGAGCGCGGTCCATCCTTGAACTCCTCCGTAACTCGGAGAGAGGGACACATTCTTCACTTTTAATTGAGTGTCAAAAGTGGTCCACAGATTAACTCGGCTCCCATCACACAGATAAAGCAATGCTTCATTATTTGTTATTGGTATTTACGGAGTGGCATCGCTTCCCACTGGATGAAGGGATTAGAGTCCGAAAGCTAGCGGCTTAGCGGGACGCCGAGAACCCTTCCCAAAAAGCCATACGGAAGAACTCCACGTCCACCCCTCGCAAAAAAACAATCACTGAGATTCTCCACCCCTGATGACATCCCTTTCAACAGCCTCTTAGGGAGAGAGAAAGTTAAGGAAAGTGTGTTTCACAGCGGGCATCAAATGAAGCCGAAGGGAGGATGAATATAATGGAACTGAAGAGACGTTGATAAACGGTGAGAACAGTTTCATGACATTAATGGAGAAACATTAATCATGTCGGTTTCCTTGAGCACTTGGGTTTAAAAAAAGTGAAGGTCACACTCTAGATTAGGGTTACATTCTCACTATTAACTATGACTTTTGCCTCAATAAACTCCTAATTGCTGCTTATTAATAGGCTAGTTAGTTGTTATGTTTAGGGATTGGGTAGGAAGAAAGTAGAATAAAGCATTAATATGTGCTTTATAAGCCAATATAGCCTCATATACATGCTAATAAGCAATTGTGAGAGTTGGACCCTAAACTAAATGTTACCAAAATGAAATATGTATTAAAAAAATAAAATAAAAAGAAGCAGACCTCAAATTAATTGAATGAATGAATAAATAAACTCAGATATTTGGAGCCCACTAAAAACAGAGAAATTTCTCTACAACAGTTCAAGTAAACAAATACTTAAAAGAGTTGGGCACTGAAAAAATGAATACTGATTGACTTCTGATCTTTGAGGCCAAAATAAATAACCGTTGCTCTCTCTACATTTCTGTATCAATCAATGAGGCATAAAGCTTATTTTTTGCAGTCTTCCACTTGTTCACTCTCAGGTGATTTTACTTCCAAATTAACGGCAGTGCTTTCAAAACAAAATAAGTCCGACCCACATCAAAATTAAATGCGTTATGTGAAAAGACTGTGCTTCATTATACAGTGAAATTGAGCTGTTTTTGAAAATTAAGAGTCAGTTTCAATCGCTATGCTAATTGTTTTGAGAGCACTGACCTTAGTTTGGAGATTCAGTGGCCCTAAAAGTATTTGGACATTTAAAATGCATGACATTTCTTTGAATTAAAACATAACTTAAAAAAAAAAAAAAGCAAGTGGAATCCGCAAGCAAATGATCCTAGAGGTTTTCTGTCAGGTTTGGCATAGACGAAGCAGACAGAATGGTAAGTTAAATGCTTTAATTTGCAGAATGGATCGGTACAGCGAAACAGGTGAGTAAACAGTAAGTTGAATTTCAGATGATAGCTTAACTGAAGTGTAACCAAGTCTCTCTCTCTCTCTCTCTTTCTCTGATGATGAAGGAATTCCTTAGAAGACAGAATGGTGACTGGCTGAGAAGATCGGGATCGAAGGTAGGTATACAGGTAAGTATGACAGAGTCTGTGTCATGTATAGACGAGATCAGACAATGACTGAATGTTTGTAGCAGGTATATATGGGTGAACTGATGATGAGGTCCAGGTGACAATGAGCGTGTGAATGACTGAGTGGGCGGAGTGAGGGAATGAGTGGAAGGAGATGGTGATGGAATCCTGACAGTTAGCTAATTTCACTTAATTGTGAATTCTTTTATAAAAATGTAACCACCAGAATGTTTAAATAATCTTTCTTGAGTATGAACCGTATCACTAAGTCAGCCTCTGACAGTATAAATTAAAACCTAACAAAGTTTTTTTGTTGCTGTATTTCGTTAAAATAAATGCCACTTGGTCTCTAAATACTTTGTGGCCGCTGTCAAATCAATTAGAAGAAACTAATTCTTGAGCTATTTTTCCTTCATAGCATTGTCTCTGTTTTCCTGTACATAAGTATTTTTTTTTAATCTCTCCTCTCCATCCTACAGTCTCCGCTTGTGTCTTCTTCACTCCATCTTTCTCTCGACGTTTCAGCATCTCTCTCTCTCTCTCTCGGCTGCTCTGTACTGCCAGTTTTGCTGACAGACAGCCATGTTCCGATGGCATCTGCCTGCTGCTCTACAGCTTGTGTGTGTGATCATCTGTCTCCAGCTTCTCAACTCTTCATCTCCTCTTCTTAGCGGGCCTCTTCTGAGCGCGTGCAGCTTGTGTGCCAGCTCCCAGCCTCCGTTAACTCCTATACCATCTTATGTACTGCCAAAGCAGATTGTGTTTGGAGGGCAAGCAATTAAGGGGTAGAAAAAAGAAAACTATAATGTAATTTTGGCTGCAATATTTACAGAAATGGTAAAGCTTAAGCGCAGAAACATGACAAGTCAACACCGTGGAGAATAATGATTTAGAGCCCAGATTTAGAGGGAAGGGAGGCTGGCACATTCCTAATTACACAAGGCCAAATGTCAAGCCTGCTTGCTGTCAACGCATTTCGGTACCGTTTATTCTCCCGCCGCTTTTTTTTTTTTTTCAAGCAATTTCAGCCATGTTTTATGAATCTCATTATAAGTCATTAAACTCTACTACACATTTCATGGGCTCCTCTCTTCGAGGCCTGGATGAGATGGAGTTTTTTTCTTTTCTCCGACGTGTGCCTGCGAGCGCCCGTGTCCGTTTAATGGAATGAGGAAGGGCGAGAAATGACCACCATTAATTCACCTCTGCTCAGGGGCACCGAGGCAGCAAACAGCGGTAAATGAATTAAGACACTCCACAACAAGACGTTTAGCCTGGAAGACGTGAAATTTCTCACAGTAATATCGCACTCAGAGCGTAATTCAGTGTGTAATATCATCAAGCCCTCGTGCTCTCCTCTCGGGAACGATCACCTGGGACCTCGATTACTGAGAGATAATTAAATAAACCTGTGGGGCTTTTTTCCTCTTGTAAGAACTAAAACATTCTGCTTTGGTCACACGTGCGTTAACTCTCCACCGAAAGGATCTTCTTGCCTGGTATGTGCTCTTCTTTCCTTTCTCTCTGGTTCAGAGTTTGTAGGGAATTACTTTCACATACCAGCATAAAGTCAAAGGTCGACTGAACTGCGAAAGAACTGCTCACTTACACAGCAAAAGACCTTCTGACTAACATATAAAGCGGGATAAAGGGATAGTTCACCCAAAAATGAAAATTCTGTCATCATTTACTCTCCCTCAAGTTGTTCCAAACCTGTATGAATTTAATTCTGAACACAGAAGAAGATATTTTGAAGAATGTCAGTAACCACACAGTTGACAGCACCCATTGACTTCAATAGTATTTTTTTCCCATACTATGGAGTCAGTGCGGCCTTCATACAGGTGTGGAACAACTTGAGGGTGAGTAAATGATGGCAGAATTTTCATATTTGGGTGAACTATCCCTTTAAGTTTGTTAGTGTTAGATAATGCATTGGGTTTCAGTTACTTACAAAGAACAACACAGCAGTCATTAATAGGGTAGTGTAAATTTCTACATATACTAATAGGTTTTTAACATTTCAGACTGATAAATTATATATATTATGCTCTCTCTATATATACAGTATATTTAACATTTATATCTAACACACAAACATACATTATTTATAAATTTTATAAAAAAATTATAAAATAATTTAACAATATATACATAATAAAATAAATTAAATTAGAAAAAATATTCAAATAATGGGACAGTAATCTTTCAATGGGACAAAAATGGGGGTGTATGTAAAAACAAATATTGCATCACAATAAGTGTAATTGTGATTGTCAAAACATTTGGTAACTAAATTGAATTTTATGCAGTTTAGTGACAACATGTTACAATGTTTACATTGTACAATGACTGGTAGGATACAGTTTTTATTATTGCTTGACAAAAATTTCAAGATTTCAATTCCATTCTTGTGATTTGATTCCGATTTTTATTCAATATTGACTAATTTGGATACATGTTTATTTTAAATTTTATTTAAAAAAATAATCTCACCTAATGCTGTAAACATAGAGGGCCCAATCTGCTGGTATTTTTAAAGGTTAAAAATAACAAATTAAATTAAATATAATGCAGTTTTTGTTATAATAACAATTATTTAATGACATAAGTAAAAATATAATAAAAATGTAATATAATGCTCAGCAAAATCTCCTCTCTAGCTATTTTTTTCTATTCAATTAACATATGGTCATTAAATGGCTTTCCTGAGGTAAATGTAACGTTATGTGACATAATTGTTCTCCTGCTGTTATATTGACCTCTTTCCGTGGTTGAAAAACACTAATTGGTCGATATTATGTATACTTTCGGTAAGTTGTACTGCATCTTTAAATAAAAAAGTAACAGATGATCGGTTCACGTGCACTTGAACTGAGGCGCTCAGCGATCTGTCACGTCACATTTACAAGCGCCAAACGTATTTTTGTCTGAATTTCGTAATAAAATTGATGGAATCTAAGAGCTGAGAATTAGTTTAATATTAAAAGTACCTCTTTGCTCCGCAATTTTTCTGTGCGTGAGAAAATGGATGTGTGGCGTGAGAGCGTGTGAAAAGTGTCAATTGCGTGAGTCTCACGCTCAATGCGTGAGAGTTGGCAGCCCTGCAGGTGTGCTAGTCGATATATAGTTTTCTTAAAAAAGTCTTTGATTCTGCTAACCTTGCAAACTTTACAAAACTATTAATTGTATCAAACCAGAACCTTTTTAATATTTCGTTCCAGGAGGACTCAGACCGCTTGTGTGCTCCGACTCGTGGAAAAGAAAGAAATATCAGACAATTTAAACTGAACTAGTGATTTCACCAATACGTAAAAGTCCAGTATCCTGACTGACTGGCTCTCAGAAAAGTTGGGAGTAAGCCCTCATCTTCTGTGCTTATGTGTGTAAGGATATGAGAGTTTGTGTGTGTGCAGTGCACGTATGTCGTGTGTGTGTGTGACTAGGCCGTGCGGGGGCCTGTGCTTTGGCAGTGGCTGGGTGTTAGCAGCGCTGCAGATGGTGAGCGCTCAGCACTGAAGGTGAGAGGAGTGAAAGTGAGTGTGTATGTCTGTATGTGTGTGTGACAGAGAGAGAAAGGTTGGCGAGGTGCACGTTGCCAGAGAGAGCAAGGAGGCGTCGGCGGCGCGTGATATTGATGCCGCGCTGTCACCTCGAACCCCGCCGGCACCCTGTGACTTGGCGAGGGGAAAAACTAGGCCTGTGTGGGCGCGAGACACAACGATCCTCTCTGTTTGCGTGTGTGTGCGCGTGCTTGTGTGAGTGAGTGTCAAAGTCACTTTTCACCTGTCTCCTGTGTGCGATTTGCCCCAAAAGGGAAAAAAACTTTTAAAACAACGCCTTTTACCAAAGCATTGAGTCTTTGCCCGGAAACCTATTTCGAGTACCAATTCACTGTATTAACGTCAGGCACATCAACACTGAGCAGAATTAAGAAAAGGCATGGTGCGGAATGATCTCATACTGCGGGAATATTGTTTACTTGATGCGAAGCAATTCACCAATCATTTGCCTGTCAAAAATGAAGTTTATCCAGAAGTCGAGATGAAAGATGTTTACAAGTGTAATTTGGCCTTACAGCTGGAGTCAGTCAATGACATGCAGGGTGACTGGTCTGCAGGACGGTGAGCACTGTGGGTGACTTGAAAAAGATCGCAGGTATGTGTGATCTCAACTAAGAATGTATTGAAGTTGACTAGCCACCACGTTACCTGACCTTGAACGCTTACTTAGGCATCATTTTTTATGGTTATAAGCACCACATTTGAAAGAGACCAGAACTAAGAAAAAAAAGAGTAAATTAAGAATGACGGTTGAAAACAGACTTTCAGGAGTTGAGTGTCCTTCAGAATAAGAGGCAATGTAATTGAAAACATTTTAAATGTTGGTCTTGATAGCCAATCATCAAAGGGCTTAAAATTTAGGGGGAAGTGACCCTAGAGGCCCCAGTATACTCACGGCAAAGTTATTTTTCATTCTTAGCTTAGGGGTAAACATTTCTAAATACCTTATAAACTGTTAGCGAACATCCTATCGTCGCCCATGCTTATGAGAGCTGTATGTACTACATGCACACAACAAAAATGACAGCTGTGAGAAAACTCGGCACTCCAAGTCATGTTGCATTTAGTTATATAGCACTTTATATAATAGATTGCTTTAAAGCTTTACAGTATTAAACATGAAATATCAGTGTCAGTGTCAATTTCAATTAGATTTACAACTTCAATTTCTACTATAAAGCAGCTCTCCAGTGTGTTCATTTTTTTACTCGCAAACGAAACGTCTGACCTTGATTGACTGAACAGAAGAAATGAACTGGTGAAGATACCTATAGGCTTTTATAATGTTTTTTGTTGTTGTTGTTGTTGTTGTTGTTGTTGTTGTGATTTATGAGTAATATACACTCACCTAAAGGATTATTAGGAACACCATACTAATACTGTGTTTGACCCCCTTTCGCCTTCAGAACTGCCTTAATTCTACGTGGCATTGATTCAACAAGGTGCTGAAAGCATTCTTTAGAAATGTTGGTCCATATTGATAGGATAGCATCTTGCAGTTGATGGAGATTTGTGGGATGCACATCCAGGGCACGAAGCTCCCGTTCCACCACATCCCAAAGATGCTCTATTGGGTTGAAATCTGGTGACTGTGGGGGCCATTTTAGTACAGTGAACTCATTGTCATGTTCAAGAAACCAATTTGAAATGATTCGAGCTTTGTGACATGGTGCATTATCCTGCTGGAAGTAGCCATCAGAGGATGGGTACATGGTGGTCATAAAGGGATGGACATGGTCAGAAACAATGCTCAGGTAGGCCGTGGCATTTAAACGATGCCCAACTGGCACTAAGGGGCCTAAAGTGTGCCAAGAAAACATCCTCCACACCATTACACCACCACCACCAGCCTGCACAGTGGTAACAAGGCATGATGGATCCATATTCTCATTCTGTTTACGCCAAATTCTGACTCTACCATCTGAATGTCTCAACAGAAATTGAGACTCATCAGACCAGGCAACATTTTTCCAGTCTTCAACTGTCCAATTTTGGTGAGCTCGTGCAAATTGTAGCCTCTTTTTCCTATTTGTAGTGGAGATGAGTGGTACCCGGTGGGGTCTTCTGCTGTTGTAGCCCATCCGCCTCAAGGTTGTGCGTGTTGTGGCTTCACAAATGCTTTGCTGCATACCTCGGTTGTAACGAGTGGTTATTTCAGTCAAAGTTGCTCTTCTATCAGCTTGAATCAGTCAGCCCATTCTCCTCTGACCTCTAGCATCAACAAGGCATTTTCTCCTACAGGACTGCCGTATATTGGATGTTTTTCCCTTTTCACACCATTCTTTGTAAACCCTAGAAATGGTTGTGCGTGAAAATCCCAGTAACTGAGCAGATTGTGAAATACTCAGACTGGCCCGTCTGGCACCAACAACCATGCCACGCTCAAAATTGCTTAAATCACCTTTCTTTCCCATTCTGACATTCAGTTTGGAGTTCAGGAGATTGTCTTGACCAGGACCACACCCCTAAATGCATTGAAGCAACTGCCATATGATTGGTTGATTAGATAATTTCATTAATGAGAAATTGAACAGGTGTTCCTAATAATCCTTTAGGTGAGTGTAGGTCTGTGGTAAACATAACTTGACGATTTTTAACACTTTGTTCTGCAACGTAAACTGCATACACTCATATCCCAAACATTCTTATCTAGTTAATTAGAAATACACGTTTATTTAAAAAAATTATATTTTCGATATGGGTGTGTGTGTACGTTTTGTCAGGTTATGTTTACCACAGACCTTATTTTACTCATAAATTGAAAAACCCCATTATAAAACCCCATAGGAAAATCTTGAGGGAATGGTTGGGTTTTGACATTATCCTTGCACCACTTTATTACATAATTGCCTGGGACTAGTGGTTGTTTAGCAGCTTGCAATCTGTTTCGAACTCCCCGGACAAACTCCAAACGAACTTCATTTTGGCCTGAGTTTGTTCGAAATTACGTCACAACAGTTTGGTCTTTGAGTTCACTTGAAGTATATCGGGGCCTCAAGTCAATGTACAATAGAAACTCACTTGTAATATAAAAAAGACAGAAAGCACAGCAAATGTACATGTTTGTTACTGTTATTTTACTTTTTTTTTGGAGCTAATTTAAAATGTAGTTTGAGTCATTTCTCATCAAATATTTTTTTGCCATGTCAGATTCTTGATACTTCAGAAGCCCCCCAAAGAATTTTATGATAACAAAACTGGCTGAGTATTGATTAACAATCAAAATGCTACCTGATATGATTTTCATGTTGTTTTAAAGCAATTTTATGTATTTTAAAAGATGGATTTTATATCTGTAGTGAGCACAGGACACTGGCTGAGTGATGCTTACAAATATTGATGCAGTAGAACAGAGAGAATGAATAAAACTGTTGATCTTCATATTAAATTAACATATTTAAGAATCATCTTGAGCCTAAATGAGATTATTATAATGCTCTGTCTGTAATTATAATCCAGAAATATTATGTTTTTGTCAAGTGAGCTTACTAGGATTGTTTCATTGACCCCTATTGTTCCTAATAAGCCTAATTGTTCCTATTAAGCTAAGAACACCGTAAACCTCATATTAAACGGCTTTAACTTAATTAATTGTGCTCGAAAAATTATTTTAATTCATAAACTTTAACCACTTAGATGATTTTCATTGTGGGGACAAAATGGACACACTGGGAAAAATAATTGTATAGTCCACTCTAAAAAATAAAGGTTCTTTAGATGGTTCCATGAAGAACCTTTAACATCCATGGAACCTTTCTATTGATAAAAAAGGTTCTTTAAGGTTCCTTAGATTATTAAAATGTTCTTTACACTAAAAAAAGGGTTCTTTTAAGAACTGTTCACTGAAAGTTTCTTTGGGGAACCCATAATTGTTCTTCTGTAGCATCTTCCCTTTTGGGAAAATTTATTTTTAAAGATTTGTCCAGTTTAATCAGCTGCTCTTTAATTATTTAGGTTGACAAATAAACAATAATAAAACTTGAAGACGTGTTTATTGAACAAAATGTAAAGCATTAATATATTAAAGCACACATGGTGGGCTTGTTTGGAACACAAGAGGGCTTATGCTGCCTTTACGGAAGTTTCCTACTTCCCACTTCTGAAGTCGTGATTACATGCTCGTCACATTCAAGTGCTTTGTTGTCAGAAAGAACTGGAATCATGGAGGACACCAGGTTTATTCTTGACAATTTTTTTGAAAAATCGTATTAAAGCCAAAATGATATTTAGCATCCCATTCATTGACAGCCATATAAACAGTGCATTGAATATCTCTAGATCGTAAGCTTGCTGACAATTTTGAAATTTCTGTCAAATACAGGCTATTTTTGCTGTGTATACGCATACAAATGATTATTCATAGGCCCAGATGTAAATATGCACTACTTTAATGACAAGACAAGGTGATGTAGCAGTTGTGGAATAAATTCGCCCAACTCGGGAAATCTTTTGTATCAAAATTATCCCTGAGCTTCTCAGTGGTAAATATGGCTTGAGAGAGCCTTCATATCTAATTTTTAATAGGAAAATCGTATTTACAATAATTCTGATAGCATGTGAAGGCAGCATTAAACAGAACACATGTACCTTATAGATCCTCATCAAACTTTTTTTTTATTTTTTTATGACAAAACATAACATGTTTGTTTAAATATTTGATTTAATATTCACTTTATGGCAACTCTTTTCAGATATTTATAGGCAAACATGCAACAAAAATTTTATTTCACCAAAACAGATTCCTTAGAGTTTATTTGCTCAGGTTGAGCATGTGTACTTCTGTTAGTCAAGACATGCTCCGCCTACTCTTACACACCTAAGCACTGTGATTGGACACACAAGATGAAAAAACGTATCGCACGCGTCTCTCACTCCGGGTGCAGTGAGGAGTTCTGACAGCGCTTGACACCCGGCTCCACCTCTCTCACACTGGGACGGATGGTGTGGGAAACCCCCACAGGGTTCCAGTGAACACACACACACAGGCCCTTCGTGTATGACACTAAGCCAGTCAGTGGAAAAGTCTTCACCTCTTTAACACAGGCTGGCAGGTGAAGCTAAGCTCTCCACTGCTAACCTGCTAGAGAAGCCAGCCTGCCAGCATGGCCTCCAGTCAGGACTGTCAGAATAATAACAGGTTTTTCGCTCAGGGGATGCACTCAGTTGCACCCTGATAAACATACACTGTGAGATCTAGACAGTCTGCAGCTCTGCGCACACATGCAAAGATGGACATGCTGAGAAGATAGGGCTACTGTTTTATGATCTGCTTACTACCTATATAGCTGCTTTTTAAAGCAGTGTCACTGTCAAGACTAAAACAAAAGCTCATTAGTGACTGATTAGAAGACAGCAAACTTCACATAACAGACAAAGGGCGCTCTGCACCGGAGACTCGACTCGTGATTGAGTTTGATGTTAGCATGTTGCTAAGTAACAGCTTGGTACTCTAATAAGTATAACACAAGGTTGGATAAAATAATCTATATTTTAATAATCTTTTAAGGATGCTTTTTGGAATTGAACTGAATAATCTTGACTCAAATATTAGTAGATGTTAATTGAGCGATACTCAATCATAATAATCACGCATTTAATCATATAAAAACAGTACAAAAAATCTGTTAAAATAGTCACTTTTATATATATTGAGTTATTTTATTGACCCTTATTGGTATTGAATGAAATCATCTTGATTTGCAATCAATTTCAACAGTTTGTTTTTAGCATGTTGCTAAGCTAACGGCTTGGCACTCTAATAATCATAAAAATGATATTGGCTCTTGGTTTTGAAAAATGTAATTTTTAGATATAGTCAACTATTTAATTGCTTATCAGAACTGAACGAAATCATCTCGACAATTGACTTTAACAGAGTCTGATGTAAGCACGTGCCTAGCTAACAACTGAACACTAAGCATAAAAATACACAAATAAAATAATCTATTTTTAATAATACTAACATTGTCAACCTTTTTCAGAATTGAACAAACATCTCAACCCTCATATGATTTCAACAGAGTTTGCTGTTAGCATCTTACTAAGCTAACAGTTCGACACCAAAGCCGCAAGGCAAGCTCCAAGGTTAACAAAAAATAAAATAAAATGCTGTGGTGCTGGGAAGGAGACCAGAGGCCGTTTTTTAATGTATGTCAATGGAGGAGAAGCTTCACTGCAAAACAGCTTAGCATTTAATAAATCGACTGCCAATCAGCTAATCTTCAACATGTTTGCCCTTAAACATTTGTTTTGGATTAATCTATTTTTAGTTTTTACACCCAAAAAAAAAAAAAAAAGTTTTATAAGAGAAGTCACAGACAATTTTGTGACAGGAGGTTTACGGCATTCTCATTAATTTCTATGGTATACACAAACAGTGATTGGCTGTCGCACAACTCTGAAAGAAATTTAATGGCATCAAGGTTGTAATGTGATTGGTTATCAAGGCACATGTGATCCAAGTTGGCCATTACTCTTTTGCAAATGGTAGAGAGCTGGACCTTGCTATCTCCCAATAATAAGACCATCTCAGTTAATACTCTAAAAAAAAAAATAGTACAAACAAATATTGGATAAAATAGAAATTTGTAGCGCACACTGTAAAATAAAGAGCAACCATGAGTTTACAATCAACATTCACTTTTTCCACCATCTTGAATGCAATGTAAGTCGTTTAGATAAAAGCATCTGCCAGATCTTTAAATGTAAGTTACCTTTTGAAACTGTCTTTGCATCGGGGACTCGTGTATATTGACTTAAGGCACTGCCTGGACGGCTCACTCAATGGATCTTAGTGTAAACAGTGTGCAAACACAAAATGTAGCAGTTTAGTGTGTCAGGCAAACTTTAAACAAATAAGCTCAGTTCTGCACATGAAATTACACTAATGCGAGCGGCATGTAATGAATACAGATGTTTCAGAAGCCAGAGACAGAGACAGTCGTGTGTTGGACGATGAAGGGGAAAGTGGATGCCAAGTACAGGGTACATGGCCCTGAGGTTACAGGCTGCTTGGAGAAGGTGTCAGGTATAGCCTACGTTTCTCTCACACACACACACACACACGCGCTGCGCAGCCGGATAACAAATCACTGCCGGAAGGAGGTCTGTGAAGCTCCTCGGCTTCCCTAATAACATTTTAGGAGATGCTTAAGCTGGTAAATTAGCGAATCTGGACCGCAGAGATATTATTTATGCTTGTCTGCAGTGGAGAATAAGGAGGCTTGATGGTTAAATTGTGTTTAATTCTTGGAAGGGGCCGTTTTTCTCCACCACAGCATGATATGAGATTAATCCCTTGACAACCTTTGCGACGCACTTCAAATCGCTCGCAAATGTCAGCGATGCAGTTTTGCAGTGGGAGAAATGCAGATGGAAGGAGCACAAAGATGCTCCGTCCACACAAATGCAAAACAATCTGATGTTATCTTATGTTCCTATGCATCATGCATGCATACATAACTAAACGAACTAACTACATAACTAAAATGTCTAAAACGAAAAATAGAAGCATTTTCAGACTTTGGACCCCATTGTACATCAGAAAAATAGACAAATTAGACAAAAGTGTCGCTAAATTCTGTTTTTCCATTTTATTAAACTTACCCTTCAGATGCTGCATGTTTGATTTGCTGGATATAGTTCGAGGGCGATTCTATACTATGATTTTGTCTGCATTATTAACGTTCAGATACTTTAATTATGAAGACAAGGGCAAGGGTGAAGCTCTGCCCTTGTCAAAAACAGTCTCGAACTGCTTTCCATTTGAAACAGGTTGTCAGAAACATGGAAATAATCTCATCCCGACACGGCAGGGGCGTTCCTTCGCTTACCCCCGTGTCTTTGGCAAAAGGGGATCCCCTATGCGCAAGAGCCTCTGCCACCCCTCCCTCGTGTGTATTCAGCCCCGTAAGCTGTGTCTCACAGGTTGTGTGTGTGTGTGTGAGAGAGACGCCTCTTGGTCCCAAGTCAAAGCCTGGAGCATCTGGATCACTTTCAGGGGACAGAATCTCCGCATGACCTGAGGAACCAGAGACATTCCAACTGTCAACACACATCCATCCTCTCCCCCCCTTTTCTCTCCATTAATTCTCTCATTCTCTCTTTCCCCTGCGTATGTTTTTCATCTCGAGCCGCTCCACAGCTGGGAGCTCTAGAGGGGAGCCGAACACAGACAGTAATTAGACTGTAAACACTTCCGGATATCAGAGGACTTTAAAGGGTCGAAAATCACCAAAACTAAGAATCTGAAACAAAAGGCACTGACTTCTGTTTGTTTTCTTTCTTTTCTTTGAAAGAAGAAAAAAACACACAAAAAAAAAACACATTAAAATGTGACAGAATTGAACTCCAGAATAAATACATCCTCAAAACAAAGTTCTAATGTTGCATTATAAACTGAGAATTAAAAACAGAAAATGACAAGGCGGCTGTTGCGCGGAACAAGTAATATCTGATAATTACTGTTATTTGCAATATTTCAGACACACCAATTATGTCTGTCTAGAGTTTTTTATGCATTTTCTACTCTCAAAATAGCTGTGTATAAAAGACAGACATCATTTTTATCATTAAAAATAATGCTATTCTCTTTTTTTTCTTTTCTTAATGTGTAGTTGACTTTTTTAAACTAAAATTTACACATACAAGGAAAAAATATATATTACAGCTTTATAATGTACAGTATGAACAATTCATTTTGAGATTTGCTAAAGATTACATTTAACAGTGTTATTAAATTATCCTTGTTTTTAGAGATAAACATTAATTGAATGTTAGATGACGGTAAAGGTAATCTAAATGTAAAAATATGTGTTTCTCCCTACAATTAAATATCCAATATCGACCAATGCTGATAAATATTCATAAATAAAATATCGTTTTAAAATTAATATTGACATGTATACTTAATAGGTTGACAGGAGTAAAAAATAAATTTTCTAACAGAGATTTCTGAGCTTCAAGAGTCTGGACTCTGCAAAGACAAACATGATCCTTTCTTCCATATAAGAGCATTCAAACTTAATTCTCCTTTCCAAATTCTTCAAGTTCATTTAATGTGACCTGTGATCTTTTATCAGAGCTGGAGTCTGGCTCGGCTCCTCGAACACATCTCTCAAACAACACAAGCATTCAGGATGTTCTCAATGCGATCCCATTTCTTGTCAAAACAGGGGAAAAAATTTCGGGTTTGACTTGCATTTTTGGCTTAGGAGATATTTCTTTAAAAACATCATAATCCATAAGCCAATGAAACACGCAGGAATACTCTATCCATGTGAGTATCTGCTCTCTCTGTCCATCAGCTTGAAAAATTAAACTATGATTTGACTGTTTCACGCTTTATTCACCGAATTCTCTTGAGATATCAAATAATATTCGAGGCAAAACCAACATCCCCCATGTCTGTGTGTACTGTGGCTGACTCAGGCAGTCAGGCGCAGTAGTTTGTGGTGAACAGTGTCCCCTTGCTCTTATTAAAGGACTAACCGCAGGACTAACAGACACCGCTGGATGACCCCACATCTGTTCGACAGGCCCAGCTCTGTGCGAACAACGCTCGGCGCTCAACAATTACACAACCCTGGGATTTATCTGGCCACGGTTAAATCCATGTCGCTCAAAATACCGCGTGTGCTCAATGCAATGTAATCCCCGGACACTGGCGCAAATCCCGTCGATCTCGTGGTCTCTGATGTCTTGTCTGACCCTCCTCATCTCACTCTATCATGGCAAAGGCAACTAATGTGTCCCTCATGCAAATAACATTAGCTGGGATGTAAAAACACCTACCCTTTCATCCCTGATGGACTTATTCTCCACGCCAGATGCTCCAACTTTGAAATAATCAGTCATAATTGAAGCAGAGACATGCGGTGGTTTTAGATGTTCTAGCCAACATGAAATCAAAATTTATCCTATTTACTCCCTTAATGCATGTTCCTGGTTTTATTATGAGTAATTCATTGGTGCATGTTGTTCTAAAGAAAAAACTTTGCAATCTTTCATCAAAATGTACAACTTTCTTTTCTGCTGACTTCACTTAAGCCTTATTAGATAATGCTAATCAATATATTAAGGCTTCGTTTTACATCATTTTGCGTTTGGTCTGGCTATATAGGACCTTTCTCACAAACTAAATCAGTTCTGATGGTTAAAATAGTCATATGTTTATTTTCTTGTTTAATATCCTGTTTCACATGACAGTTTTTCTCAAACTGGGTCCTGAGACCCCTGAATGGGTGCAAGGGGGTCCCGCATCAGCTTCCATGATTATTTTTAAAAGTACATGTTGCTCTGTCAGAGTTTAGTTAGCCTAACTTATTTTTTATCATAATTACTGATGTTGATTTTGTAATTGTTTCCACTTTCTAAACACTGGTTGGAAATTCTGAGTTTAATCGCAATTAAGTATTTGAAAAACAAATTATAAATGTTTCTCAGGTTTCTAACAGTACTCTAATAATTGGTGGGAAAAAGATAGAAAGTTATGTTTTATTACTTATTAAAATTTTATTTGGCTTCAGTGCACATAGGCAATATAAAACCCAATTATTTAACAGTGGAAATCTACTGATAGGTCTTGAAAATACACATGAAAATATATAACAGCCTTTATGTTTCAGGAAAGGGGTCCCTCAATAAAGGGTTCTTAATATGTATAAAAAAATGTAAAACACCTGATTTGCAGGAGCATCAGGTCTGTGTTTAGAAAATGTATTATTATTGTATGTATTAATAAATGTACCATTATTAATATTAGCACATAAATCATGAATGCATTTATGCAATTATAAGGCTTTGAGGCTGTAAACCTTTACTTCTGAACGAGGGCACGTCTATGAAGAAAAGTGAATATTAAACAAATTTCAGCTACAAAGTCAACAGCTGGCAATAGCGGTCACCGCACTGTGAGGGCATGAGCAATGCTGCCCCAGAACATGCCAGTGGGGCCTCTCTCATTCTGGCAAATCAAAAAACAAATATTTGCCAGAAAAAAAACCAAACAAACTCAAAAGTCTTCAAGCACAGAGCAAATGGCGACCGGGGCAAATTAAAGATGCGCTTCAGTGCACTGTCAGTGAAAGGGCGAATACAAGTCTGAGAGGGGGAAGGAGGTGCCTTTCTTCGGCTAGTGTGACAATTCCACATCCTGAAGAGGTCAGCAGTGGGCTTTTGGAGTCAAGGGGATGTATGGAGGTACAGGACAGAGCTGCATCAAGGGATCATGGTTTGGTTGGTTAGCAAAGCCCAGTTAGTCTTTTTTTTTTTTTTTAATTAGGCTATGGCATATGTGACCCTGGATCACAAAACCAGTCTTATGTTGCACGGGTATATTTGTGGCAATAGCCAACAAAACATTGTATGGGTCAAAATTATAGATTTTTCTTTTATGCCAAAAATCATTAGGATATTAAGTAAAGATCATGTTCCATGAAGATATTTTGTAAATTTCCAACCTTAAATATATATAAAACATTTATTTTTGTGAATGTATGCAGCACTATCGCCAATATGGACAACTTTAAAGGCGATTTTCTCAATATTTCGATTTTTCTGTACCCTCAGATTCCAGATTTTCAAATAGTTGTATCTCGGCCAAATATAATTGTCCTATCCTAACAAACCAGACATCAATGGAAAGATTATGTATTCAGCTTTCAGGTGATGTATAAATCTCAATTTTTAAAAAATTACCCATTAGACTGGTTTTGTGGTCCAGGGTCACATATATCAGAGTGAAATGGCTTCTCGAACAAGAAAAAATGTAGGGCGGGACTTGATTTTGTTTATCAGGAATTGATTGGATCGTTGTGGTTTGCTATTGCTGCGATCTGAAGTGAGTGACAGATTGTCCTGCCCTTGCGTCGTTGAACGTCATCAGAAAATAAATGTTGTTGCAAGAGGGAGGGGAAGTTATTTTAATTACAAAATTACGTGGGCACGTGAAAATTAAAAAAAATATATATAAGCATATGCATGGATAAATAATTTATAATAGGCTAAATACTGGAATATTCCTTAAAAAATAAGAATTCTTGGCGATTAACAGCACTTGGACTTTCTGGAAATTTCATCGTTTTGCCAGTAGGTGGCGATAAGTCACTGAATCACTAACTCGAACAATTCATTCGAAACACTGATTCATTCAGGAATGATACGCCACGGCTGCATGTTTTTCGGAGACTCGCGACGGTTGATTGTGACCTAAGTTTGCAAACTGGCTAGAATGTAAGTCACTTAATATTAACTTATTGCTTAATGAGCTATTAAAGCAATACCACACGATAAAGAGTGCCGTTGGTCTGTATAATGTCCTTTACGCAGCACGAGGCACTGGCCAACTTAAACCCGTGCTAATATTCAGAGCGACTGCACATTTGCTCGTGTGAAATTGCTTAATATTGCTGTCCTGCCATTGAAAGCAACGGGAATGCTAACTGATATATTTCCCCAGGAATTATAGACCTCATTAAGCTGCAGGTGTAGCTGTCTGGCTGGAGTGGGACTTTGGGAGAGACTATACAGATGAGCGGTGGCAAGATGCGTAAGTAATGCACTTATGTGTGAGATACAGTAGGACGTTAGTCATTTCTTATCGTGTTCTTTTATCCAGTTCCTCAACGAAAAAAGTACATAGAGTGTGTATAGCAGAAGTTTTAACGTCACGTCTTACCACGTGATGATTGCGTCTTTATCCTATTCGTTTGGGATGCACACTCGGGCTGATGGGGTCTCCAGAGGCCCAGACAATAAAATGTTTTTTTTAACTGTCATAATGTAATTAAAAAAAAAAAAGAAGCAAATTTAATGTCGCTCACTTTATTAATGTTATTACTCTACATTTGTGTATTGTTTAGTGGATTTAAGTTATTATCTTTATTTTTTAAATATATACAAAAATGTAAAAATATTTTTATATAAACAACTTTTTTATGTAAAATTCACATTAGAAAAGATCCACATTTCTCATTTTCATTCATGGAAATAACGACACTGTGCCATGGTTTAATGGAAAATAGTTGCCATCAACTGGAGAACAAACACTTAATATTAAAATAACATGAAATTTCAACTTAAGACAGTAGATGGCTTAAAAGCATTACTCAATGGCTCATTTGGCATTTCCCTTACTGGTATACATCTTTTCACAAGTTATTTTTATTTAGGTTTATGTTTAGACATTCTAAAATAATTATTATAAAAAATAAAAAAAAAGACTTTTTCAAAGTTTCATTTTTTTTTGTACTGAAGTATCATTTTGCGCAATTATAACATTATTACAGTCAAACCTGAACATAGTGTTTTCTGTGTGTATGTTGTGTGTTTGCATTTGTTCTCCATCGTGGATGTGTTGTGGTATCGGCCCTTCATTTTGTGTGTGTTTTCTGCATTGTAACTGAATTTGTTTTGACAAGTTATGTAACAAAAAGCTATTTTATGGTCTCCTATTGATTTCTATGAAAAATATATTTATTTATTTATTGACAAATTAAAAAAAAATCCTTAAATCCAACACTTGACAAATGTAGAGTAAAAACAATAATACAGTGAGCGTTAAAAAAATGACATTTATTATGATACAAAACCACATTTTATTGTCTGAGTGTGACTTTTTTTTTTTCAGGCTAACATACCAGATATTATTCCAATTTATTTTTTTGTTTGTAGACCTAGCAACTTAGAAGGGTCGCCATTAAATAATTTTGTTTTCTGGAATACTGCAGTATTAATTATTAATTAATGATTTATCAGTGTACATAAGTATTATTATTTATTTTTTAATTCATGTGACCTCATAATATTTAATCAAAATAACTTCCCCTCCCCCTTGCAACGACTTCTTTACTCTGATGACATGGGCTGTGTCCGAACTTCAAAATCGCCCCATATCCAAAATAGCCTACATTCACTTTTCCCTACATTACTCCACTAATATACAGGTGCTGGTCATAAAATTAGAACAAAACAAAAAAATTTTCATGACAAAGACATTTTCAGAGCACTTCATGCTTCCTTCATTTTCCAGCAGGATTTGCACCTGCCCACACTGCCAAAAGAACCAAAACCTGGTTCAATGACCATGGTATTACTGTGTAATTACTGTGTGATTTCATGTAATATTCTAATTTTCTGGGATTTTGATTTCGTGGGTTTCATAAGCTGTAAGCCATAATCATCAAAATTATAACAAATAAAGGCTTGAAATATCTCACTTTGCATGTAATGAGTCTATATAATATATTAGTTTCACCTGTTAAGTTGAATTCTTGAAATAAATCAACTTTTTGATGATATTCTGATTCTATGACCAGCACCCAGGGCCGCGGGAAGAGGTTTTAGGTTGGGGGTGCTGATTTTTTTTGGGGGGTAGGGGGGGTTCTTTTGAATAAGAAACAATATCAAGACTATAAAACTCGTCAAAAAACGCGCTCACACTCAAACCTGACTGCACATCACATTTTTGACTTTATTGATTCTGCTTTTATTCGTAATGCAATGGACCGATCAACGGGACATAAATTAATCCTTAAAGGATGGGACTTTATGGGACATTTGCACAAAAAGAATAAATAACTTACCGTAGCCTATTTTATAAGTCGCATATCAGTCAAAAAATGCGCCACGAGGAAGAAAAAAACATATATAGCCTAAGTCGCACTGGACTAAGTCGCATTTTAATTAGAAATTTATTTCACAAAAAAAAAAAAAAAATGTTACAGACAGTTCTCCGCTACGGACGTGAGCGCTCTAAAGCGGCACTAAAAGACTGCTTTAAAACTTTCACAGAGACCTCAAACTGAAAGCACAAAGCCTGTCTTTAAATTTAATTTCGTTTTGTATTAATTGTATCTTAATTTTAATCGATGTTTAACCAATTGTCTGGATTTAATAAATAAGAAGTAAATATAGGCTATTAGAAAATAGATAATCAGGACACGGAGGCGCTGGCGAACCTGGAGCTCGTCTCATAAATGAACCGAAACTCAGCGTAGGCCTATAAGGTAGCCTATTGCCTCACAGACCTGAGACATATAGATAGCTTGAAATGTCTACTTTTAAGCAGAACAATTCAAAACGAAAGAAAACAGACTGCGCTGCTTATGTAATTCGTATGAAATGTGCATTTCTCTCTGGCGCTGCGAAGATCGCGAGTCGTCAACTTCATCTGTCTAGCCGACACTGACATAAAAAATAACTGTTTTATTAGTAAACAATTAAAATATCTCCTGCTATATTTTACATATTTGCCTGTTCCTTACAAAACACTGACAGTTTTTTTTTTTTTTTTTTTGCAGCTGCGGACAAATTCTTTCGACACACACACACAATATTACATAACACTCTGCGCTTATGTTTTAAAAAGATAATTTAACATATAAATAACAATTTTTAAATAGCCCACTTAAAGTGTTTATTACAAATAAATGACTAAATGCTAAAAATTAATACATTTTAATGAACAAACATATGCGTTGCATTTACAATTCTGTGAAAACAAGGGGTGCTCCAGCACCCCCACTTCCCGCGGCCCTGCCAGCACCTGTAGTCCACTTGAAGGAGTGAGTGAATTCGGACAGTAATTGCGCTTAAAGGGTCGCTTTTACATAGTTTGTGCTTGTCGTTTAATAATCATTTGAAACGTAGCAAACTGGCAGCAGTTCTGAAAAGATTTATCTTGAACTCTGTCATGAAAACTAGCATGTATAAACCTTAATTAAATCATTTAATAATCAATTAAAAAGGAATTTATGATATTATGCTGTACCCACATTGGCCCAGCGGTTTGGAAAATGAATGGATGGAAAATTCAGCTGCGGGCGCCATCTACTGGCAAGACACGGGAATTCATTCATCGGTGCATTGTGTATTTTCTAGCCGTTGAGCGAACTTCAGTTGTACACTCGTTATTGTGGGATTGAATGAGTGAACTCGATAACGTCCACTATGATTTTGGACACCACTACAAATGGCAGTGCCCTATTTAAGGTTGTAGGGGGCAATTTTGGACACAGCCATATTTTTTGGTGTGAGGGTGAGACAACAGCCGTTTCTCAATATGCATTCTTGTGGACTTGTGAAACATCATAGCCAAGTACAGTTCAGATCCCCGGATGTGTTCTTGATCCGCCCCTTTTATCAAGGATGCATTGAGAGGTGACTTGTGCGGACTTGAGACAGTTAGGTATCCCATAATGCATTTCACACTAACCAGCAAGCATCAATAGCAGAGAAGAAAACCTGCATAATATAAAAATACTACTGTTATTGTGTCACGAAATATAGTTTTTCAGGCGAGAATGTAGTTGTTTAAAGCTCAAATCTGTGGTTCATTTATAAAGATAGCACCTGTTTCAAAATTTGATCTGACATTTTCGGAGTTGTGAGATCCAGGTGATCACTGGGTGCTCATTAACCCCGCCTAGAACAGCCGTACCTCGGCTAGTCCTTCTGATGTTTGCCGCTGGCTCTGATGTATCATGAGATATAAATCATCTTGTGTATCTAACGGACGATCTTTGGTCTCATGAATCTATAATTTGTTCCCGGGCAAATAGTTTTGGCTGAGGGCAAAGTGAGTTTCCTACTACAGTGCTGACTTTGTATGTTTGACTGAATTGTTTGCTTTATTTCTTATTGTATAGCTTCTTATAGCTTTTACTTATACTTTTATAATTGCTATTATTGATCATTAAAACTGGAATTTAACAAAAAGAGGATATGTTTTGTCATATTTCATTTTATTACAGTGAATATATAGCCTACATATTGCCTGAACCACATATTAATATGTAAAACATTTAATATTTGTAAAATATAAATGAATAAAGGCAGTTTTATATTTCGTTTTGTTATAAATATACATGTAGTGTAGATAATCAATGTATGCGTTGGTTTTGAGAAACACCCAACCTGTCACTCACATGAGATCACAGCAATAGCAAACGACAATTCCTGATGGACAAAAACAAGTCTCACCCTATATTTTTCCTTGTCTGTGAAGCCGTTTAAAAAATATATATGCTGAACTGCTAGTCGTGGTTTTTTCATGATAAAGACTCTTCTCATGTTTTTGCATAATGATGCATTTAAAGTCCCCGTGAACCAGAAGTTGCAACCGACTTTACTTCAGTGTTGTGACTAGGGATGCACCGAATATTCGGCCACCGAAAATTTTTGGCCGAAAATGGCCCAAAAGTGCATTTTCGGTTTTCGGCCGAAAGACTTTTATCACCGAAACAATACGGCCGAAATGTTGTGATGACGCAAACAGCAGACACCGCGACCTGCACGTGCTTGTCTGAAGCAACATTACATATCTGCGGTGTGGACGTATTTAAATATATCTAAGAGTGACCCACGGACAGCGATTTTCAAAACACAGACATCCCAAGTCTTCCGGAAGTTCCGGGAGTGTCCCGCGTATTGATACCGGCTCCCTAATGCCCGCAAATTAGTTTAAATCTCCCGGAATCGCGAGCGAGCATGAGCGCGCATACGTAGCGCGCGCGGCAGAGAGAGGGAGCGAGAGACCTTTGCGTGTGTGTGCAGAGCAGCCGTCATTTCTCAGAGGTTTACCTGAGCTGTTTATGGTTTTTGCAACTCACGTCCATGAGCATATAACTGCAGATATTATTTTGGGCTATGGCAGTATTGACCTAAATGCACTTTGTTTTTATGAGAGAACATTTCATTTTTAAACCTTTCTCCAGGCCAGTAGGCTTTTACATTATTATTTAATGTACACATGAGTGGGGTCAAGTTAAACATTTAATTTTATACTTTGCAAATGCTAAATAAATATTTGCATAAAATTTTAATGGATTTATTCTTTGAAACTTTAATATTAATTTATGCAATTGCAATGCCTTGATTTTAGTAAACTTAGTACACAGTCATAGCCATAAATGCAATGGTACTAACAATAATTGGCATAATTTCTTTCGGTGTTTCGGTTTTCGGTTTTCGGCCTTGGTTTCCTCTTTTTCGGTTTTCGGTTTCGGCCAAGAATTTTCATTTCGGTGCATCCCTAGTTGTGACATATTTCCAAGTGATACAGAATATTGAATAGACGGCAGGGTTTTATTTTAGCGCACTTCCTCTCCATCCCTCGCTCATAGCAGACTGACGGTTGGAGGGGAGTGGTTAAAGATAGATATTCAACCCAAGCCGTCAAACTGACATCATCCGTGAAGGAACGCCATTCCAGAGCGGAAGCAAATTTTTTGATTTTGATTAAAGATAATCACGACAAACAATTTTTTTTTAATGTGTATTAACTTGAACGGATTAATTGTTACTCCACAATGATATGACGCAGTGCCTGAAAATAGGTCTAATAGGTTAGACAAACTTAGTCCCGGTCACGTTGGAAGTTACTGAGCTGGGGACTATTTTCAGGCGCTGCATCATATCATTACGCCTGCTGGACTCATGGTACGGCAGCAAAGTTTCTTGATTATTATGCAGGAATGAGAGTATAGTTCCTAGCCATATCAGCCTAGAAAATCGCAACTTTACATTTTCCGTCGGTCTTAGTACACGATGTAACTACAGAAGAGTCAAGTTTTAAATAGGAAAAATATCGAAATTCTTTGGTCATTTTTTTGAGAGAGATGCTAATGGTCCTGTCCGATTTAATGATCTATGCTAAGCTATGCTAAAAGTGGTACCGCCAGACCCGGAGTTCGGCTGAATGGATTTGAAAACGGTAAAACTCAACTGTTTAACTCTGGGGGAGTTGTAAAATGAGCCTATTTCCCAAAAAAGTGGAGTATCCCTTTAAGTAGTTCATCTGTACCTCAAACATCTATACTTTGCGTTTCTCCATTCCACTGCCTTGCGTCTCACATTTTTAAACGCGAAAACGTGTTCTGTGTGAATCACCTATCATCTAGTGACAATGGACAAGAATGATATCCAGGACTGCAGCCTTGCTTTTAATCACACATGTGTTTATTCTTATTCCGACTGCCCCCCCCTTCCTTTGTGCGTTAACATTCAGCGCTGTTCCTGTAAGCTTTTAGAGATTTGTTTATTTGTGTTGCGGCTCGTTTTGCAGCTTGCGAGTGACCCCACCCAGTTTTCACAAGAGCTCCTGACAGCAGGCCTGCTTAGCAGCTCCCCTCTCAATTAACATACTATTAGCATAATATTAGCATGTGTGGATTCGGGTGTTAATGGCTGGAGAAAAATGCTTCAAAAATCAATTTGATAAATTACAAATGGAGGCCAGCGGGTGCAAACGGTCTCCTCACATACCGCTTAGTCAAGCTGTTCTCCGGATAAAGCACAAACACAGTCAAACTGGTGGTACAAAATGTTAAGCGCTGTATCAAGAACTTTTAAAACTGCTGAAATTTTAGTGGTTTTTTTTAATCAAATTTGTGCGAAAATTACACGTGAACAAACAGAATCAACTGCACAAAGAGCTTTTCGTAACTCTGAGCTTACATAGTTTCGTGTACGCAGTAATTTTTCTTGCAGTATAAAGTCTGGCCCCTATTCTGGCTTAATCTTTTAGCCTAGGACAGAGTAAAATGACCAAGCAGAATTTGTTTACTTGTCATGACTCATGTTGGTGTGGGATACAAAATAATAAAGCAACATTCAATAAATTTAAATAATGCCTGTATTATAGTCTTTATTAAAGGGGTCCTATTAAACATTTTTCACATTTTCTTTACCGTGTAACATCACAACATTTATTTCCATCAAGAGGTGCATCAGTTTTTGGTCAAGATCTTGTATTAACAATGCAAGAGTCCAGCACTCTGTAAAGTCTCCTCCAGCACATCCCAAAGACATTTTTAATGAATTTAAGGTCTGGACTCAGAGGTGCCAATTCATGTGTGAAAATGATTCTTCACGCTCCCTCCCAATCATTCTTTCACAATTTGAGCCTGATGAATCTTGACATTGTCATCCTGGAATATGGCCTTGATGTGTCTTCCTACATGATTGTTTAAGAAATAAAAAGCTACACACTCCACCAATTAGGGTTAGAAGAACTGTTGCCAAACATATAACATGCTAGAAACATAATCACTGCAATAAAGTATTTGCCTATTTAAATCCAAACAGTGTACAGTCCAGGAAGTGTATTTTTAATATAAGTTGTGTGGCGTTATAGGCTGTGATACTATGGACTGTGGCTGGTCCATCTCAGGCTGAGACTATCTGACATAAGACCTGAGATAAGAACTGGCAAATTCACAAAATGGAGAGATGCAAGGCAGTCAAGACGTCTCTCAAAGACAAAATATGATTTCATATGAATGAACATTAATGGGGGGTGGAGTAGGCCAGCTGTTGATGAAGTCACTGAATGAGAACAAACGTAATGTGTCGTCTGTATGGGGAAATATGTGTCAGAGCTGATTGGACAGCAGCCTAAGGCTGTGCTGTTCCTCTCAATGCCATGCCTGTCTCTCACCTACTGCTAAACTGAAGCAAAACAGCAGAATAAACCACATACAGCTGTGTTTGCAGGTCTAGCACATCCCCAGACCACACACACACTGAATTCTCAAGCTTTGACAGGCTAAGAAACTAAATATTTTCATACACATTGTTCATATAAAGGTGCACTCAGTAATTTTTTCCTTATTAAAAACATTTTACACTTAAAGAAATTAATATTACTAAAAAATAAAATATAAAATCACATTCACTCACATGAGATGAAGTAGCCAGTGTTCTCAGTAGCCTAATTAAAGCTGTTTTATTTTACACCAGGGGTCTTCAACCTTTTTGTGAGCGTGGGCTACCTCAATGGATAAAATAATCTAGAGGGCTACTTTTGTTATACTCAAAAATACTTATTATAAATATAACACGGTGGTGCTTTTTTTTACTTTTATTTTACTTTTTATCACCATCATATGTGAAATAATAAAATCATCGTGATATCCTGGTTCAGACAAGGATTTTAAAATAATTTTTTTATTCAACAAAAATTCCTGAAAATGTTTTAAAATATATATTGAAATATGTACATTTTATAATTTTCACTCTGAAAATCACATTATTTAACTGTTGCCACAGAGGCAACAAGAAGAGTTAGATTTTGTCTCATGGAAATGGACAGTAAAACACTGAGTTTAAGTTGGAATGCAAATGTACATCTGTTTAAATTAACTACATTTGTAAGAAGTGTGTAAAGCTTATTTTGAGATATTGTAATATTCTGACAGTGCAGCTGAATTGAAACTGGACAGCCCTTGCTTCTGTTTTTTATTTGCTTACTAAAATGTACCACTTGTTCCTCCATAGTATCATACATTTGTAGATCATGGTGACCCAGGTAAAACCATGCATGGCTCTTCACTACCATAGTAAAAAAAAAATAACTATAGGTTTTCTATAAACCTATGGTATGTGTTATGAAAAACATTAGCCCAAACATTTATTAATATAAATGCAAAAAAGAAATAAATAAAATAAAATCATGCAAAAAAAGAAAGAAAACTACCATAGCTTCTAAACAAAAACATACTGTAATTATATTCCATTACTCTTCTAACACATTTAATACATTTATATATGACTATATTAATATAGAAACATTTGATATGAGTATTTACCACATTTCTACCCCAAAAAGTTCGTTTTACTACAGTAAATCTATGAGTTGTAGAGTGAAATGTCTTCTAACTGGTTTGTTCTTCGAATAATGTTTCTCCTTTTTTTCCGCCTCAATATGTTGAGAATGTTAGCGTTGTTTCATTTGGCTTTAAACTTGTTTAAATCACAAAGTCATATGTTTATAATAGAGATAGAGAATTCTGTGCTGCGAATTCAAAAGGCGTCTCGCTGGATCACGCAGCTCTGTTTAATAATGGTCTCGTGATCGAGATCAGCACACACTTGAACGCAGCTGCTTTGGGTGCGCTTGCTGTTTATTGGGCCGAGCTGATAAATGCTCCGCGCTTCGTTACGTAGTTGGAGCGTTTGCCATTTGATGTTTCTCATATGCAACACGAATGACAGCGTGTAATCAAAGAGGGTTGGTTAACTTTGTAGTAGCACCAGTGTGAAAAAGGTAGCAAAACGATATAATTTATTCGAAGTCTGGAGCACCGGATCTATGGATTTCTATGGCAATGACGTTGCTTTGGTACTGTAGGTATTCAACAAAAACAACAACTTCTACATGGGCTAGTTTGCAATACAGATGTGGTCTTATTTACAACATGACAATGTGTAGCTGTTGCGCTGGACTACTGCATCTTATGAGGCCATGGCAGAAACATAGGAGGCTGGTATGCGTGGTTTTATTCTGCCTCCGTCATTTTCAAAACACAATGTTTCCATTATATTGTCATTTTCTTTTCGACCAGCAACAACACAACCTTGTTTCCATGGCAACTTTCAGCATGTTTCCCATTACAACGTCTGATGTTTAAGTTTTACGTGGCGTGAGAAAGTCACATAAACCACGCAAAATCCGTTCGGAGCAGTCAGACTGAACGGATTTCCAAAAATGTGATTAGAATAGGATTTCAATCCACATGAATGTAGCTCGAAACGGATTTGTGATTTTTGTCCGTTCACACTTGCTAAATCTGATCGGGTTTCAATCAGATATGCACAAAATTGGATTTGGACTGACAGGTCTTTTGGGAAGTCGACATTTTGACATATTCTATCTAAAATGATTTTAAACAGCACTTTAATACATCTTTTATAATTATTATACATTAATATTAATAGAGAAATTATGCAATATTAGTACTTTTATTTTTAAAATGTGTCATTGTATGGCCATATAAAAAAAAGTGGTTTAGTGGTAGAAGTGTTTAAAATGATGAAAAACCTGTAAAAATTGTGATTTAAAAAAATTAATAAAATTGATTCAGCTGTTACTCCAATGTTCAGAAACATACAAATACAGCCTCAATCGTACAATGAGGGAAAAAAAGGGGGAAAAGAAATATAATCATGTCTGGCAGGAAAGTAAATATGCATAGTAGGGAATCGGGAGAAGTTATTAACATAGTGCCAAAGAGGTGTCAATATCTGCCAAAAGTCATTCGACTTTTGATGTGTATCATAAGTGAGTTTCTTGAGAGGGAGTAATGCAGATATTTTAAGAGCAGGTGTTTAGCATGAGAGTCAAACATCTGATAGATGACATCTGATTGGTATCCAAAAGATGAAGTATCTTCATCTGATTGGTATCCAAAAGATACCAAAAGCAGTGAAGAAATGTGGTGAACATTTACAGAACCTAAATTTCATACTCTACCTCAACTATTACCTTCAACTACTGTTCAAAAGTTTGGGGTAGGATAAAAAAAAAAAACTAAAAAAAAACTTTTATTGAGAAAGGATGCATTAAACGGATAAAAAAATGACAGTAAATATCAAAAGATTCGTAATTTCAAATAATTGCTGTTCATTTAAACTTCTCATTCATCAAAAAATTATCGGTTTTCACAAAAATATTAAGCAGCACAACTGTTTTCAACATTGATAATAATAAGAAATGTTTCTTAAGCTTCTTCTTTGGCTGCTGAAAATTCAGCTTTGCCATCACAGGAATAAATTACATTTTATAATATATATATGAAAATAGGCAGGTTATTTGAAATTGTAATATTTCACAAAATTACTATTTTTGTTCAATTAAATGCAGCCTTGTTGAGCATAAGAGACTTGTTTTACCAACCCCAAACTTTTGAAGGGTAATGTCTTTTAGTTTATTTGTTTAGGTTTTTGTCATATTTGAGTGGGTATGTCGGGTGGTTGGTGATTTTGTTTGGTTAGGCTTATATTTAGTGCTTAACCTGTTGTCTAACATTTTCTCTGGTGGCAGTCATAAATATTTGGCCCCTGTAATGTTGAATGGCATGCGTGTTAACATTTCGCCTTTGTAGTGCAAGTGCAGATGCGTTCGGCTTCAGTCGCGCTAAGGTGTCTTTTGCGTACACATTTGTCTGTCATTTGTAATGTGTGTGTGTGTTGGAGTTCTGAGTACTCTCTAATCCCCCCCTCTTCATGAATACATTAGCGGAGTGTCTTAAACTCAGCTTAGCTGGCGGCTCTGGAGGCACATCACATCCTATTACCTACTTTAAATCATTAATGTGACATCGTTTTCACTCAATCTCCAAACACCCACGCTTCAAATCTGCACATTTTACTGAGCTGTCGCAGAAGCTCTGGAACTCTCACACACACACACACACACACACACACACACACACACACACACACACACACACACACACACACACACACACACACACACACAGACATATGCATCATGTACGCAGACATGGTAACTGTAAAAAATACATAAGCTAGCATGAGATTACATACATGTAAAAACAGTAAATACACACTCTGAATTATGCAAATGGCTTCCCTCAGATGATGTTGTTGCCTTATGAAAGCATCTTGCCCTCTTTTTTCCCCCCGACACTCAGCAAAGACTGCTATGTAGACAGCAGGAAAGATAACTCAACGAATCAAGATGTTTCTTTTCTGTACTTTGCCTCATACTGAGCGCGCACACTCTTACAAAACACTCTATTCAGTATTAGCTACAGGCAAAAAATCAAATATTTACAGTGCCAGGAGCTACGCTACTTCACTTAAAGACTTAAAGACTCAATTTTCCAGCCCACTTTCCACTGTGTTTATACGAAAATTTGGAGTACTTAACTCCCTCTCAGACAAACACTCAAGACAGCAGCACAGACCCACCAGAGAGGAAACGCATTACAGGGCCAGAAAAGACAAGAGCTCTGAACCCACCAGCTTTTACAAAAGCATTAACATTAACTATCACATTTCATTGCATAAAGTTTGCGATTTTCGAAAGATAACCTTACCTTCATCCATTTTCCTTTCAGTTGTTTCCATTCCACCATGCTTGTTGTGGTTAATTAGATCATTCGTTTCATTGGATGTGAGATCCATTGTGCTCTCTACATCTGGCCTTTTGATTGGTGGTAAAATTGGGTTCCCTGCTTTTGAATAACATACTATAACTACCTAGTAAAACTACTATTAAAAGTTATATGTGGCTTTTTAAGCAGCCTTAATTTGGGAAGCATTTAATTTATTTTCTCCAGAGGCATTTCAGACATTTCTCTTGAGAGTTAGAAGCCATGAAACAGTCAAATAGATTCACAGCATAATAAGCCTTGATTTGAAGCAAAAAAGTATTTGAAAACTGGAAAAAAAGGACCTTTTTATAAGGTAATGAACTTTGCATTCCATTAAGCAGTGACATAATAGAATCAGAAATGATAGTGCAACAATATAAAAATAAAAAGCATATTGGAAAATGTTCCAAGACTCGATAATGCCAGTATAATCATAATGCCCCTTTCTACCCAATGTAGTAATTAACTTTTTTTTTTTTAAGTGTTTTTGTGGAGAAAATGTATGCGATTTTTTTTTTTTTACTTCCAAAATCGTACTGTTACGCTCCTTTGAGGGCAGCACCAGAACCTTGTTATTTTGACTAAAATCTAATCCAGACATTCATCCACATAAAAGTGGTATTTTTATTGCTCTGGATGCTGTAATTGTATGATAACACTGGGCAATTTTTTGATTTGTGGCACAAATATTATTTCTAATTGAAATGAGTGGTTTAGAAAGTCTGGTATGAAAGTATTTTCTAATGATGGAACATCTTTGACCACCTACTTGAGGGGGAGTGATCAAGACAAACCCTTAAGATTTGTTAACAATATTGTGTAATTCATGAACACTCTTCTACAAATATTTGTAATCTCAGCAGGTGTCCAGTGTGACGTAGATCATTCCAGACTCATGCAGTGACGTTCAGCGCTGGGAGTTCCCTTTGTTTGGCCTAAAAATCTTGGGATTGCTTCATATGTTGGCACATGTATAAGAGTAGACAGATAGCATTTAGTGTGCAGTGTGGTGTTTTTTTTGGCAGTTCTGGACTGTCATCTAACAGTGCTAGAGTTTAATTATGGAGTTGGTGAGTTGGAGTAGGGCAGAAAAAGAAGCCACAGACACAGTAGAGATACAGAACACGTTGCTGTTTTTATTTGAGCCTTGACTGGCAGTAATACTGAAAAACGTCAACTTAGAACAGATGGTGGTAACCCACAGCTTGCTTTTTTTTCTTTTTTCCATAAGAGTACAGTAACTCTTGCTTTTATTGTGGCATGAATAACATCAATAAAAGAGAGAAAGAAATATACAACTTATATTACACTGTGTTATGAACAAAATATAAATCTATAACTCTATGCTATATTTACATAATTATCTTTCTTGATTTTCAAGTTGAAATGGTAAGTTAAGTACTTTTTGTTTGTTGTCATTTAACATTGTTTTGAGCTCCACACGTGACTTTGATTGTCTTATCAGTTATTGTTCGTAATGCAGGCCATCATCAGAGTATGTGTTCACAAAGACCATGCCGAAAAATAATTAGTGACCTTGTGTGTTAAACCTCCAGCATACGTGTCCCTATCGATTGATATGATTGTGACTTTCGTTATCTGACAAGGTGTGATTGTGATGTCACTATAGTGAGCTTGATTGACAGATGGAGACAGTGTGGAGCTAAAACAATTCTGGAGATAAAAACACCTTAATATGGCCGTTCACTGGAATCAGATCACCATTTTAGAAAGGTCATGTCTTCTGATTAAGAGGAATAGTCACCTGCCACCATGTCTTTTAAAACCCGTTTCACTTTTTTTTTTCTTTTGTGAAACACAAAAGATGTTTAGCAGAATGCCCAAGCCCCTCTTTTGCATACAGTGAACTGAGTGGTGACCATGGTGTTCAAGCAAGATTTTCAGTGAATAAGGACTTCAAGTCAGTTTCTTTTATAAAGATATTATATGGCTTCAGCAGACTTAGGAACATAGTACAGTTTTATGTACCACTTTTATGGTGATTTTTCTTTTTCTTTTCAGATCCCTTGGTCCTCATTCACTCTCATTGTTTGGAAGAGAGCAGCTCGGAGCATCTGCTAAACGTCTCCTATTATGTTCTACAGAAGTAAGTCATACAGGTTTTGGCAAAATTTCATTTTTGGGCTGAACCATCCTTTCAAGGGTTAGTTGTTGTATACTGTAATTTGACACGATAGGTAAACAAATGTATTCATCTAAACCAATGATGTTCCAATGAAACATAAGGGAGAGGATGACAAATATCAGTAAACAAGATCCACGCGCTCTTTCTGTTCAATAACAATTGGGGTATAATATAGCTGTTTTCTTTATCTTCAGTAAAAGTAAAAGAGAATTAACAGATAGGAAACTTCACATTATACATAAACCATTACAAATAAAAATATCATGTTCTTCTTATTATGTTTGTCTCCGAGTGTCCAGAGTCCTAGTGCTTTAAGAAATGTGTTTGGAGTTCATGAATGATGCACGGAGGAGAAAAAGAAAATGAAAAAAAGATAAATGTCTCTTTTCCTTCATATCAGCAGTTCACCGTGACCACTTTCTCAGAGATATACCAGCGTCAGAACAGGATTAATTCAACAAAAAAAACGAGAACAGATTAAAAAAAAGGAAAACAAAAAACAGAATATTGAACATAATAATTAGATCTAAATACCTACCCAGCTAAATATAATGCTTTATCAAGCGCAGTTTCCATACGATCATAAAAAAAAAAACCCAACTGGAGGAAAATAATAAATTATACTGTACATAACTTACTAAACTTAGGAAATGCTGCCTATTCTTATAATTAATGTTAATAATATTATTACACTAGAGGCAGTTTTAATGAAAATAAAATACAGTATTTGCAAATACGAACTAAAACATTGACATGCAGAGTCTGAAACGGCTCCTCCCAACCTCGACAGCAGAGTGACGTTGACATGGAGGCAGAACATAAATACAAACAACAGACGGGACTGGACCTCTTCGAACCGAATAAACTAGACAAAGACAAGCACGCAAAATGCGATCACTTGGTACCTTTAACATTTTTCGTCCAAAAAATCTCAAGTAGGCCAGAAAAGTCTTAATATGTGTGCAATCGGAATATATATTTTGATATGTGTTGTGAGTTGACAGCTTTTGGGTAGATGTTTAATGGTTGGAGTCTGGCTGCTGTTCACCTAACAGCTTGTGTCTCTCTCTCATCCAGCTGCCCGCTTATGCCCACACCAGGCCAGAGAAAGGCTGGCAGAGTAGTTAGAGTTAGGGCAGCCGTCAATCAAACGCTGTTGCCGCGCCAAAAGCAGCCACACAGGTGCTGCAGTAAGATGGAGTGGGTCAGTCAGAGCCACACAGAGAGCGGATGACTGATGGCACGGCTCGGAGACTCCTCTGCACTGATAAACGGAGTGATAGATGGAAAAAAGTGTGGGAATTAAAGCGAAGAGAGAGACAACACAAACCCCTGCGGAGGAGGAGGAGGAGAGATGTGAGATATATTAAGGGGCGCTGATTGAAACGCACACTCGTGCTTGTCTTGTGCGGAGATCCCTGGTTTCTCTCAGAGCTGTCCTTTGAAAACAGAGTGCTGAGCACTGGGGCTTGTGGGAACTCTATTCTCCTCCTTCAATACGCCATTCAGGCACAGACTCTTCTCTAGAGAGCTTTTCTCTCCGCATCCCCCTCTTTTCCTTTCGGAATGAGGCGCAATGTTCCCTGCACCCAGATATGACAAAAACAGGTTGTTCAGGGAGACAAAGAGAATGACAGGAAAAAATTAAAGGGCAAAAAAGAAAGAAGGTAAGATAGGAGGAACAAACAAATGAACAATTGTTTGTAAACAATTGGATGTAAAGAAAAATAAAGGAATGATAAATGCAGTGTAATTATTAAATGTTTGGTTTCCTTCCATAAGGATCTGGCAGCTAGCATGAATCGTACGTATTGAATATTATAGTTTTTTTTGTTGTTAATGTTCACATGACCAGCACATCAACTGTCTACAGGTACTAAAAATTAACTTAAAACCTAGCAAAAGGCGCATTCATCATCACACACACACACACACACACACATAAAGAAATGTGCACACGTACAATAATTCTGCTCGAGGCTTCACTCTCCATGTCAGCTGTTCACCAAACACAAAGTTTGTGCTATCTCATAAAGTTTGTCTCCACACATGAGAGACGTCAACATCCAAAGTTCCCACAGAAGAGGAGAAAGGAACAGTAAAAGCGTGTCAAGAGGAAAAGATGTGAGGAAGGAGGGATTGTCTGTCATCCAGCGGTGTCCAAACTCCTGAGTGAAGGGACGCGAATCCTCCCTTCCCATCCTTTCGTCCAAAAGAAAAGACATCTTTGAGTGAGAGCACATGGGCGTGAGGATGATAGAAAGAGATTCAGCTAACAGCACGCCGAAGAGAAACAAAAAATAGGAAATGTTTGTCATTTTACTCCTGTCAGGTGCTTTACGGTGAAGAGGAAAATAAATGTCTTTTTTCTCTATTAAAACTGTAGCACAAAAACAACAAAATCACATTCACAAGCCACTTGTTGGCACTGTGTACCTGAGTGAGAATATTATAGAACCGAGAAAAAAAAAGCGGTTTAAAAGTGTCTCTTTAGAAACAAACAGGTCCACCATTTTAAAGTGTCTATGACGGGTCGACTGACAGGTCCTTAGTAATAAATGTCTTGATAACAAACCGGTCAAGCGTCATTTTTCCTATGTAGTCATAGCTTACTCGTGATTCAATAAGAACTTGCCGCGGTACGTTCGCTCAGCGGGAGTCAGGGCAAGTGTTACACTTCATTCACAAGACCCTCCTTTTCATGTAACAGTCATTTTGATTGACAGGTCCTGTGCTTTGCTGTGGATATCAGGCTTGGCTCTGGAGGAGTCCTGATTGGACGGTGTATGGGGGCGGAATGAAGTTTGCTTGCGTGAGATGCCAAGTGACAGGTGAGATGGCTGTGATTGGCAGGTTTACTGAGTGATGTGATTCTCACTGTCACTGCCATAGTCATCGTCTTCGTAGTCAAAGTCATCGTAGGCGTCGCCGTTGCCGTCATCCATTCGGAGCTCCTCCTCCTTCACACGAGGCCCCTCCCCTTTGTGTGTGCGGTATGAGGGCTGGCTGGTGGGCGGGACTGGTTCGGGGCTACTTGACATGCTCGAGTGCTCAGAGGGCAACTGTGGAGAGGGCATTCCCGCCATAGAGAGCGCACCCGGGTACACGACGCCCGCTGAGGACAAGGGTAACTGGGTCTGCTGCCTGTAGTACAATAAACACACAACCTGTTAGTGGGGGCCTTGGTGAAAACCTTAGTCTGATTGTTGTATATAGTGAAATAATGAAAAAGTGAGGGGTTGAAAAATGTGACTGTTTGGTGATGTCGCCCAAAGGAAAGCCGTTTCATAGGTGGTGCATGTGCACTGTTCATGAATTCACTGAATCGTTAACAGTAAGATCAGGAATGTGTTACACAAAATTGATCAGGGTCAATTTGATTCCATGTTGACTTTAAAAGAATACATTTTTTAATGAAACTCACCCTACGGTGAAGTACTGGCGCATCTCCTGTCTGCGGTTGCGCATGATGGCCTTATATTCACCAATGCGCAATTTCTTTCCATCCACCAGGCAGGTGCGTTTGGGCCGGGGTTTGTATTTGTAGTCTGGGTATTTCTCTAGGTGCTGCTTACTAAGACGGGCCTGTTCTTCATAGTATGGCTGCTTTTCCAGGTTGGTCATGGCCTTCCAACGAGAACCTGCAAGAACAACAAGGTGTTTAGAGAACCTCACATGCATGCACAGTTATGATTCAGACAAAGTATATAGGGATAGCTGCTACAAACAAACATTTAGATGTGTTTTTTTTAACGGTTGCATTTTTGAGCTTTCCAATGCAAATGTCCCCTAAAGAAAACGTACTAGAGCAAAGTCAGGTAAACAAGGCCAAATTATACAGGGCTTTTTAAGACAGAGTAGTTGACTAATCATTCAGGCAACCCAGTAACTATTCGATTTTTAAAATATGTAATTTTGCACATCTCTAATACACTCACACTTTAGTGTGGATTTTAACTGCCTATCGTTAGCCTTAAAAACTGGCACTTTGCACTAAGAGAGGGTTTTTGTTTGGTCTAATGAGTACCTTTGAGTGGAACTGATGTCAGACAGAGAAGAATAGAGTGTGCTCTTTGCCCTCCAAAGCGCGCGCACACACACACACACGACATTATTCCAGGTGACAGCAGGTTAAGTGGGCCACTAACACAATCCATCTAATTATCAGAGCTCAACAGGCGTACCTGTGGCCTGTGTCTCTCTTTCTCATTAACAGAGGCTTGTGAACACATACATATACATACACATTTACACACTGGTGCATACGCCACTGTCCCAAAAACTGCAGTGAATGTGTGTTCAGGGTGTTGTGCGTGTGTGTATGTGAGTCTGTGTTGAATTTACACAGTCCTACTGTATGTTTAATGGGGAAAAGCTGTCACCACTGGCCCTGACATGCACCCAGTGCTGTAAAGGGGGAACTCCTTCTGTTAACAATTGAGAGAGCGGGGCCTTATTAAAACCAGATTTTCCGGCGTTATAAAACGCTTAGGAGCTCTTTAAAATGTCAAACACAATCCCAGAGGTCTGGAGAAAATGTCAGACAGACTGGAGAGCTGGTTTAATGCATAATGAATTATATCATCATTGTTGGAGTCGGCCCTCTAGAGCGATTCATTAGGCGGTGGTTACACAATGCAATACGGGAGAGGGCTGTGTGTGTGTGTGTGTGTGTTGAGGAGGAAGAACAGAGGGGATTCTCTGTCGCGGGCTGCATAGTTGTTCCCGAAGGAGCCAGCCTTTAAGCCCCACCCACATTTAATGTACCCACAAATCTCAGCCAATTAGGGAATACAGTGTGTGGTGAATGAAAGTTGGATGGAAAATCCTTGAGTCAAAAACAAGAGACGCAGCTTGAAGTGGTTAGATAAGTGGTTGGAGAGATTTAGTGGCACTGTCTCTATCTCACCGAGAATCTTGCTGATGTTTGAGTTATGCATGTCAGGGAAGGCTTGAAGGATCTTCCTCCTCTCGTCTTTAGCCCAGACCATAAAGGCGTTCATGGGCCGCTTGATATGCGGTTCGCTGCTGCCACCACGCCCTCGAGCCTCCCTGAAGATCCGGGAGTCCGACACACTCGGGCTTCCTGGAGAAGGAAAGTGGGTGGACAAACATGCTCATACAATACACATAAAATAAGACATAAATGTATGGTTTGCTGTGATTAATTGAAAAAAAAAAAAAATAATAAAAACAGGTAGCATCAGCCACCAAGACTACAATAAAGACAAGATTACAATAAAGATTATAGGGAAGTAAATAGGGTCCATTTTTATTTCACTTTAATGTGTCTTTAAAGTCACAATGGTACAGAAGTTGTGACATCTGTTCTTCTGTATGACGTATATTCAAAAAATTAGGACAGGGTGGGATTTATGCAGACAAAATAATTTAAGTCCTGCATGTCACCAGGGAGGAAACGTTTCACCAGAAGATCGAGTTACATTAATTGTATTATTTAAAAAAGATGGTAAAAAAAACAAAACATGCATTGATGAATTGATGAATCATAAAATCCATTTCATGCCAACTTTAAACTGAACTTTTGATTACACAATAACATCAATTGAGAGAGGAATTTATGATGGGCGTAAAAAAAAAAATCTTACCATCTGAATCTCCGCTGATGCCAAAGTCCATCATTGCATGAGTGAACTTGCTCTCTTCAGACTGTTTTAAATGCTGGCTTAGGCTCTCAAGAGCAGCTTTATCCTGTACACACACACAATATACAAACCAATCCATTTAAATTCATTATCGACAAATCAACAGATGAAATTTGCATAAACGCAGATGAACTGATGAATCAAGTGCATGGAGAGAGAATCAGAAGAAAAAAAATTTAAAATGTGAGTTAATGTTTATCCATCAAATATGAGTAGCCTGGATGCCACCTGCAATCTATTTACACTTATTCTTTCCCTCTCTTTCTCACTCGATCTCAGTCTCTCTCGCTTAGCCCTAAGGTCAATGCATTAGAGAGCACGAGCGCTCTAGAGATGAGAGTGGGGCTGGACCGCACAGCCTCCTGGGTATTTATTACACTCAATAAAAAGAGATTTACTATGTATTTACATGGCTAATGTAGATGGGCTGCATATTTCAACACAACACCCCCTGCTCTCTCTAAACATGCACACCCCCCCCCCCCCCCCCCCGGAGCTGCATCTGGGGCTTAATTAGTCAATTAGACTCCATCCTGAATCCATGCTACGTTTAAAACACACTCGCAGACAGAGTCCTCACCATTAGAGAGTGACCTGGGCCTTCTGCGACTCTGTAATGAAATGCATTACACCATTTTGCAGCCATCGAGATTTAATTGTTCAGACTGAGTTAGTGAGTGGGGTTTAAATGAATGTGTAATGGAGAGAGAATCTCTCCCCAGAGAGACAAAGAGAGAGACTGAGAGAGATGATCAGGTTTGATAATGTGACAACACGAAAACTTCGGCTTTATACACAAGAAGGTTTGTAATATTGGGAAAAGCTATCTGTTACCACTCCTGTTCATCTCAACTGCAAGAATAATTACTATTTTAAGAGCCCTCAAAAAATAAATTGGTAAAAAAAATCTACTACACTACAATGAAATATTAGCCTTGTATACGTAGCTTGCACAATTTATATTTTGATTGGCTGTCAATGGAGAAAGATGCTCTTAAGCTGGAGTAGTTACAACATGCACCATAACATGTAGGCTAACTGAGCCTAAACCTTGCTTGGATCGACGCTAAAACTCTTTAATCTCATAGGCGATTGACCTTGCTCATCTCCCAAAATCCATTTATCTTAGTGTGACACAAAAGGGTTTAGGAACAACGCAGGGTTTGACCGCACCTGTTCCTAGGGAATAATTTCAAAGAGCGCAGCGCACTCTCTCAGAGAGTTGAGGTTAATACATAGAGAGACAGTAATTGTCTAAAATCAGGAGATAATGGGCTGGAGAGGAAAATAAACATCAGATGGGCTGGCTGATGTGGACCTCAGTCACGTAACAGAAAAAATAGTGAGAGAACAACTGTGCCACTTTACCATGTGGCATTTCAGCACAAACCGCCGCAATACAGATTAAAGATTTAAAAATTTTAGTTTGGAGGCTTTTAGTCTATGTCCATTATCTTTAAAGCCAACTATATGCTACTTTACTTTTCTAAAAACATTTAAAAATGACATTATTACTTACTTATTTCTGTTCTAAGAAAATGGGCTACATCCTGCACTACAGATTTTTGTCTAATCAGATACTCTCTAGAATGAGTATGCCCAGCACCCCTGCAAAGAAAGGTCCTTTAATGAATTGAAATTTCCTTTTTTAATCGGAAATTTATCAGATACAGGAGAGAGAACTTTGCTTGCAACAACATCACTCAGATGAACTCCAACATCCACTTTTCTCTAAGACCGAGATCATTGATAATACTCTCTCTCTTCACGTGTGCTGCCCTCACATTGACCGCAACCAATCCGCCCTTTTTCTCAGCATTTGAATGTGTGGCCTTAATCAAAAATAACCCCTCTGTACTCAAAATGCGTGCAAAAGTGCAGCGTGGATGACAGTTATGTGTGTGTGTGAGAATGTAAAGCTGTGGTCAGGGTAAAGTGCAGCTGATCTGTGGTAAATCATAATAAGGATAGAGTGCTTGGGAGATGTGGATTACTCCTAATGCACCTTCATTAACCTAGTAACAATCAGCACAGCCACTAAGCCTGGCCAAGGGAAGAAGAAAAAAAACGACAGTGCAGTGTGAGCATGTGGATGCTTAACTGGAGTTGATATCAACATGCTTTTGTTAAGCATTTACCTACTGTGTATTTGGAGATGTTGATACGAGTTTACACACAAAGGTTTATGAAATAAACCAAATCTCTGTGTGGCGGAGAAAATCAGGAAGCAAGGACACCTGTGTATATACAAGCGTCTTCCTCTGCTGATGTGCACAATCACATCATTAGAGGTGGACGAGGCAAAAGCGTCCATAATTTAATGCTTGTTTACTGACATACTCTGCTTTGTGAAGCATTTGTATGCAAATTCCACAGAAAGCGAGTATCTGCGGTCGAAGGCGTTTCCTGTGCTGTGGCTCGTGGACCAGCTGACTCCAGTGTGTTTAGCAAACAAGCCCAATTTAGCCGTGTATCCGAGGAGTCACTCCAGTCACTTCACATTAGCATCAGCTACGCCATTAAAATTAGCATCCTGTTCACTGCGCCCTGCCTGCCCTCAGCCTGCCTCCCAGACATCGCCATCGTGTACAACAAAAGAGCTTTCAGATCTTAGTCACCTCTACCCCCCCTCTTCACAAGAACAGCTTTGGGAAATCACTTTGTTCAGAGATAAACACTTCTGTTGTAATTAACGCATCTGTTTGTGTATTTTCGTTTTTTTTAAACTTCATTTGCACTTTTCATTGGTGATGAGCAAGATCACAAGCTTTTTCAGTCACAAGCTGGAAGATTGAGCGAGTGTGTAAATGCAAGACTAGAGTAAAACAAACCTTTTCTGAGCGTCCATTGTTGAGGCTCAGGCTGTTGACTGCCGCTACTTTGGCGTCCAGCACCTGCTGCTCTCTCTTTAGCTGCTCCTTCATCTGCCTGGCCTCCTGGAAAGCTTTGGTCACGGCCTCGTGGTCGTTCAGGTAGCCGCCGGAGGTGATAGACGACAGCAGGTCTGAAAGAAAGACAGGTGTGAGGGATACAGATCAAAGGCGTATGACTAAGACAACAGACAGGTAAAGCATAAATGTGTCTTGATATAAAGCAGTCGTTTCCAAATCGCCAATTTTTACCCCATGCCGTTAACAATTTTGAATATTGTTGGGCATAAGTATTTCATTATATTATCAATTTCAATGTTTGATTTGGAACATTTTTGGTACTTGCCTGACATAAAGCATTTTTGATTCAATGTATGGACTTAAAGTGAAGTCACCCAACACTAAAACACTGCTGGCACTTTGGGCATCACACATTAGCACTGAGCGTGCTGTGAGGTCACCTATCAGCATTTGTGTTAATATTACCATACACACACACACTGACCATTTGACTGTCACCTCTGTGACTCAGCCTGCCTATGGCACAACTAGCTCTTAACATTCACTCAAAGCAAACAGAAAAAAAGAAGTGTGGAAGATAAATATTGACTTAGGCATATGAGCATTTAGTTCAAGCAGCTAGCATTATGGTCTGTCAGCTACTTTAAACATGAAGTGCAAGAATAATGACAACTGGTTGGAGATCAGTGTTTGCCTAATGCATGTGTACATAACATGATCATGTGAAGCTGAAAATAAAATCTCTATTCTAATTTACCGCAGAAGCTGTCATCAGATACCTGTCGCTGACGCACACACTCAAGACACAAGCTCTGCTCTGAAACCCAGTGAGCAGCCTCACTGTCTATTGCCTACATAGGCAGCAACAATGTTCTTCATAGCATACAAATTCTGGATTTTTTTGTAATTACACTGTCTTTTATTGACACTTTATAGTATTGAATTAAAGTTCACTTATAATCAACATTTCTATCACTTTGTCTGCTGTGTTGGATGATTTTTTTTCCCTGTGCCTGTTGCAATGCATTTTGTGATTGCTTTTCTCTAAATAAAGTGTCTACATTTTGTCTTTGCCTTAAAAAAAGTTGCCTCTGTAGGCAGCTCACTAGCTTTTGGACAGAGCAACACTCTTTCACACAGACGAAGGATAAGAAATCCAGTTGAAAACAGATGCTGAAGCCTGATGAAAATCTCACAAATCCGCATTTTTTACATTCAGAGATTTGCTAAAAAGTGCCATTTGTCTCATCTCTCTCTGTCTACCATTCTGTAGGCTTTTATTCAGACCAAAGCTCATGGAAATCTTAAAAGTGGGAAAAAAAACCCCCAGTAGAGATTACTTATATTAAAGCCATAAGCAGTCTAATTTGGCCCATTCCGCAACATCTGCCTCCGAGCATATCAAAGATGTTTCCAACCATCTTTTCATGGCTATTATTTGTATTATTCTCAGCAGCTTAACCGCCCAAGCCGTTAGCTGCATCTGTTGGCTAGTGCATATGTGTGTGTGTGTGTGTGTGTGGTGGAACATTATCTCACCAGGGTAGATCTAACAAAGACCTGTGCTAGATTATGAGTATTTATCTGGCCTAATCCGGTCGCTAATGCTGGATAGGATGGATTAAATGCTTTCATTTGAAACGATGGAGGAGAGAACTCTTTTAAAAAAAGTCATATCTCTGGAATCTGCTAAAAATGGTCACAAGTCAAAGGATGAGTGGAAGCCTGCACACTTCCTGACAGTCAATTTAATTGGGGGTCAAAAAAATGTCTGAGGTGTTAATTAAAAGCACCGACCCCACTAGAGAGAGATGGTTATGAGATGTACTTGCATTTAAAATTACTTAAAGTAGAGATGTTTATCAGTTTAATAACCCAAAACATAAACAGTATATCACTCTTCACATTACAGTGACCTGGAGAGTAGAACTTTCTTTTCGGCCTCTGAGAAAAAGCAAGGGAGAGTGATGGCCTTAGAGGACACAGCACTTGACAGCCCTTGTTGTGTTTCTGTGGTGACAGTGACACAAAAAGAAAGGGACACGTGGGGTCGGGCATGCTGGAAAGTCTCAGGACATATGTCACTTAACAAGGTCAAAAATATGAGAGAGGTGGATGATGAGAGAACATGGATGATGGAAAGATGAGGGAATTGAAAAAAAGGCGTTGGCAAAGATCTGGCAAGTTTAAATATAAATACTCATCCAGGTAAACACACATACACCTAAAAACAGCATGTTAAGTGGGGCTCTGAATACGTCTTTGACATTACAATACTTCCTGACCCCTTAAAGATGTGCACCAGATGGAATAATCAAGGGACATACGGCACTCTCAATCTCTCGATCTAAAAGAACCTCTCACTGTGACGTTTTCTAAAGGATTCCAGTGAAAACTTTACTTCCTAATCCATTTTTCAGAACAAAAAACATCTGGGCGGCAAATCCACTAATCTGCTATTAAATCCCAGGATTTGTTGAAAAACACAGCGATTACAGGGAAGTAGTCTGAAATGGCTAACTGTTGTGAGGGGGGGAGGCATGGGGAGGGGAGAATATTGCTTTATTGTGTTATTAATGTATGTTGTTTGTGCTGTGGGTGGTAACAGAGTTGTATAAGAGGCTTGTCTAATCTCAGCGCCTGTCAGGAAGGCTTGTGTTGCTCTATTCAGCACCTCTAAACAACAGAAATAAACGCTGCTAAACCTTCCCATCCGCTGTCTCCCTCTCTTTCGCTTCCAAACACAGCTGCTTAACAAGCTCTCCCCCTCCATTTAGACTAATAAATGTTTGACAATGTGCCCTTCAGGCAAAATTAAATTCTGCAAACCTAAAAATGTAACATCAATTACCGTCTCATACAAGAGTCTGTGCCAGCAAAAAAAACATATCCTGGGAGTAGGAAATGCTCTTGAGAGATACATTCAGGGCAATATGTAATAACATTAAGCCGGTTATACTGCCATTTATGTGTTTATTGAATTGCAATGAACTGTGAAGGTGCGGGTACCTATGGAGCTGAGTCTGGACGGCGGCCCTCCGATGCTGGAGTGGGCGCTGTGCTTCAGGGACCCGGGGCCCAGCTTCAGGGTAGGGACCTGTGGGGAAGCGGGGGAGGTGGGTGACTTGCTCTCGGATGCCTTAGGCTTGGACGACAGATTCAAGGGCTGAGCGCCCTCGTCCTGCAAAAAAGCAACACGTTTGGCCCGGTGTGATTTTTCTCCTCAGAGACTTGGGACCCAATCAAAACTCCCAGCAGGGGAGTCAAATCAGCTGACTGCATGCCGAAAAAGGACGTTTTCAGCAAATGCGGCCAGACCACAAGGAAAGGTAAAAGTAATTGTGGTTGCGCAGGCCAGTTGAAAAACTTGCCGATATTGGATTGACTTTGCGCACTGCCATGGCGTAATCAACATGCAGCACACCCATGCTCAATCAAACAAGAGAACAGGGACAAAGCGAGCATACCATGTAAAGAAACATGCTTAGGTGAGAAGATTCACACACATTTACCAAACATGTTGTGCATTGAGAAGAAAACAAAGCACATACAAGCATACACACAAACACAGAATGGCCAAGTATTCTATAAATATAAGCATGATTATTTGACACACATTACGGCTTCAAATATGTTCACAGATGTCAATTAGGCTCAATTAGATAATAATCAAATAACTCTGAATAACACTTTTGTGATGGTGGACGTCTATCCATACGGTGCAAATGACTGCTACCAAGATATCAACCATGCTGACATCATAATCACATCAGAGAAGGCACCATAAGGGGTAATTAGATCTCAGAATGACAGATGCTGCCCCGTACACAGCATCAGAGCATTGCAACGAAGGCCTAAACTTGCCATCAAGACCTTTCTTTTCTTAACAGCTTCATAGCTCAATACCAGAACTACATCAGAAGCCCGCGCACTCAGGCAATTCTCCAGGATCAAATGACCTCGCCAGCCCTCGTCCAAGCCATAGCTGTCGATCATCCTCGCCTGGCAGGGGGACTCTCAGGTCACTATTGTGCTCCAACTGCAGTGGGATCTCATATGTGTGCAGCTTCTGCACCAACACCTGTTTGTCATGAATGCCCAGAAACAAAAGCTTTTGCAGCAGCCATAGAGGACCACCACATCTCACAGAGCTAAAGTGTCTCTCCTGGTCTTGCCTCCGCAGTAATACGAGCAGAAATTCGCTGTTTCAAAGGCAGTAGGCAGCGAGTCAGCAAGCTAGGTTTTGGAACAGAGCTTCTGAGGTCTGGAGAGCTTGATTAAGACCTTTCCCTCACCGCCCGTGCTGTGATGGGCCGTAACAGGATTGTCCTCATTAGCGCTGTTCTCAATGGAAGGGGAACCAGTGGGATGTGGACTCCATCATAAGGGAGACACACAAAAGACCCTACTCAATGAGAACACTAAGACGTGATTGAGGAGAATACTGTATCATGACCCATATTGTGTCGGGTGTGTAGCGACGCTGCATTGAAGAGGAAAACTGAATATTTATGACAGATAATGCCTGCCTCCCGCCCCGATGGTGGATTGTTCTTCGAGAAGCAAATCCTTGGGTGGGATGTTAGCCAAAGAGAAGGAAGCTGGTGAGAGGAGAACTAATGAAGACTGGCAAAGCTGTGCAAGAGAAGGAAGGCTAGCTTTAAGATCCGTCATACATGTTATAATAGGGAATAAGCTTAAATCTCATCTAAAGTGACATATGAGTCACTTAGAATTAAAAAATATTTGAACATTTTAATTATTTTAAGTTTTAATCAGTTATTTATAGCTAATTACTGTACACTGGCTGTATACATACGTACATATACATACAGTGCAATGCATAAGTGAATACACCCATGCTAAAGTTGACTAAAAAGAGGAATAAAAAATCATATTTTGGAAATTGAACTTAATGCCTTAATTTAAAAAATTAGGAAAAATCCAACCTTTAAGGACACCAATTTTCTTTGTGAATGAATAATGTATCGTAAATAAATAAATGTTCTTCCTTAAAATACATGGTGCATAAGTGAGTACACCCCTATGTTAAATTCCCATAGAGGCAGGCAGATTTTTATTTTTAGGTTTTTTTTTTTTTTTTTTTTAGGATACTATGCATCCTGATAAAGTTCCCTTGGCCTTTGGAATTAAAATAGCCCCACATCATCACATAGCCTTCACCATACCTAGAGATTGGCATGATTTTATTTCAGTTAGCCTAAAAGCTAGTTTGATTTGCATTGAGAGATGATCTTATGGAAAGTACCCCATGCCAATCTCTAGGTATGGTGAAGGCTATGTGATGATGTGGGGCTATTTTAATTCCAAAGGCCAAGGGAACTTTATCAGGATGCATAGTATCCTAAAAATTAATTAAAAAAAAATACTTAAAAATAAAAATCTGCCTGCCTCTATGGGAATTTAACATAGGGGTGTACTCACTTATGCACCATGTATTTTAAGGAAGAACATTTATTTATTTACGATACATTATTCATTCACAAAGAAAATTGGTGTCCTTAAAGGTTGGATTTTTCCTAATTTTTTAAATTAAGGCATTAAGTTCAATTTCCAAAATATGATTTTTTATTCCTCTTTTTAGTCAACTTTAGCATGGGTGTATTCACTTATGCATTGCACTGTATATATATATATATATATATATATATATATATATATATATATATATATATATATATACATATATGAAGAGTTCAGATGCAAAAGCCTCTTAAGTGCCATCTGAAAATTTCTTCTAGAATGGTCATTTTTATCCAGCTTGTATATTTAAGTTAAGTAATTTCACTTAAATGACAATTAATAGGTCATTTTCATTGCCATTTAAGTGAAATTACTGAACTTAAATATACAAGCTTGATAAAAATGATTATTCTAGAAGAAAATTTCAGATGGCATTTAGAGGCTTTTGCATCTGAACTCGTCTATACATGTGTATATATATATATATATATATATATATATATAAAATCTCTTTTGAATTTTGCATGAACGTATACATCCTTCAAATATGCTGCTGACAGTACAGTCTACTTCAGAGACTGTAAAGAAACCAAACCAGAGACACTCCCACGAGATAAAAGTGTCCAAGCCCATTGTGACCAACACATGGGCAGCACCTTCAGGAGGAATCTCAAAGCCAACTGTGGCAGCACTGAGCTTGAGTGAAGGAATAGTGTGGATGTGTAAATCTGAGTAGGTCACAGAGTGAAAACCGTGATATGAGTCCATGATGCACCTGAGTTGTGAGGCCTCCCCCAGGGTAAAGCACTTAAGCTCTGTACGCCTCAGTCCAACCAGCTGTCCGACACACGCCACACATCTCAAAATGAGAGGAAGAGTGGCAACTACCCCAGGGCAGCAAGCTTGAAATATGCATGCCTTCCCCTTCATGATGGCAAAAAGCTTGCAGACATGGAGAGAACAAACGAGAGGGCCACAATTGAGAGAAGATTTGAAGAGAGAAAGAGGAGGTAGAGAAGGAGAAAGGGAGGGCTCTGCATCAACTTTTAGATACTTGACAGGGAATATGAGAGAGAAAGATATATTTAAGGAAAAGGTCATTTTCTCATGGCTCGGTGGCTGCGGAGGCCTAGCAGGTGCAGGCGGCACTGCCAATTATCTGTATTATCCCTATCCCTCTTCTTTATCTCCATGTATTTGGTCATGTGACAACAAAGGACCAAATGTTTGAGGAAAACGGCCTTCATTAGCCTTTGACACAATGAGCTGCGGGAGGCCAGACACAGTCGATGGCGACCGCCAAAGCTTCACTGGGATTGACAGAGGGAAATGTATCCTGAGCTCTTCCTCTTATGCAACAGGCATGTGGTTGAGCTCCAGGTCTGTTCTCTTCCCTCTCCAAACAGGCATCGGGCTCAGTCGTGGCTCAAGGCCGGAGTGAGAGCGGGCAACAGGCCTTCACACATGTTTATCCAGCCCTGGCCGCCCCACGGTCCAGCTATTGTACTGCTGAGCGGGACAGAATGGGCTTGCAGGGGTGTCCGGGCGTCTAGAATGACCAGCCCAGCAGGAGGGATGAGAGGCCAGACAAGCTGCTTTTATTTCTGCCTGGCCTGATATTCATGGAGCTTTATTCCACTCAGATAGCTCTGGCCTCCTGCTGCCACACTGGCCAAAGGGAAAGATACCTGTTATGAGACTTATACGCTATCAGAAAAAGGCACAAAGCAGTGGTGGTAGCTAGACCTTGGGTTCAAGAACCAAGGACCTTCAGAAGCGGGCATAAAAAAAGCACTTGAAATGCAACAATGTAGTGAGGGATGGAGAATTGAGGGCATTGTGCCAGCTTGCAAGAGTTATGGGTTTTCAACCTAAAGAACATCAAAACCAGTACATAACAAAGACTATTAGCTCTGGATGAAAAATGTACACAGGTGTTCCAACTTAATTCGCATCCACAAACACATACCTTGGGCTTTGGTGGTGGGGTGCTTCTGTTTTTCTCGCTCTGGCCGCTGGTGGGCGAGTGTGTTCCGGTTGCCAGGTTGGCCTGAGGCACAGTGCTGTGTTTGGCCCCCGGAGACACCTGCATGGCAGCTAACTGAGCTGCATACAACTGCTGCAAAGAGACAGAGAGAGATAGAAAGAGAGAGAGAGAGAGAAGGGACAGAAGAGTGGATGAAGAAGAGAGAAAGGTCCATGAATAAATGAATACACAGAACGCACAAAAAAACAAAACAGGCTAAAAAGCTGGTTTGGCCATTAGTGGAGAGGGCTGATGGTTGTTTATGTGTGAGGGGACAGAGCTGTCACTTTATGTTCCACCATCCGGCCTCAAGGGGCTACGCTAACAGCTAGCAGACGCCTGAGTGAGACATGTCCCCGCCAAGGTGCATCCTGGGAAAAAACGCACTCACCATAAGGGTCATATTCACTAAGGAAAGAAAAGACTGAAAAAGGGCCTCTCAAGGTGAAAAACTGGTGGATGTGTTTATGTAAAGAGAGAAGTTGTGAATTTCTCTGCCACTGAGAGTGGAAACAAATGCCGGACCCCCTATTGATTCTTTTACTCTTGCTTAAGAATGCACACCAGGACAGAAGGACCCATGAGAAAACTCTCTTAAAACTCGAAAACATATCTGCCAGCATGATTCATTGAAATGCAGCATACTGCCATTTGACAGAATAAATCAAAATTTTGCTCCTTTTTATTTCCATTGTTTCAAATGTATTAAATGACAGATTGATATAGTGGCTGATCTTTTGTGATTAAAGTAACCATGAACACTTGGCCAATAGTTTCATCAGTAAAAAATATATCAGCTTCATTAACAGTAAATGAACATTTTGAAAATGTCTACATTTTTTTAAATCAAATAAAATCAAATAAATTAGCAGTATATAAAAGCTTATACAAGTAGTACATTTAAGTATTTAAATATAAGTGTTTAAGTTTGTTTCCTAATTATATTGTATTTATTTCTAACACTTAAACACTTATATAATAATTAATAATTGCATGTATTTTTGAATGAATTAAATTTAATTAAACAGAAGTGTTATGTATATTATCTACATGCATATATTAATATTATATTGGCTATATCAATTCTCTAGATATTGTCATCTGCATAACCAATGGAACAAACCTGTATCAGTCAACCACAAGCAATAACATCTCCCAACTGTTAAATGCGGAGCTCAGGGATGTGCTCTTCTAAACAGTGTATTTGTGGACCAGAGCAAATGTTTCTACGGTAACAGGCAGACAGTACAGTGGCTGGACATTGCATAAAACAGATTCCCGGAGCTGTTTGGGCAATTCCTGCAACAAGTACGTTTGTGTAGCTTTCATGTGCAATTTCGAGGACTTTGAGAAAAGCAAAGAATGAATTGAGAGAGGGAGCTTTTTATTGTATTTGTGGGAAAATATGAGGAACCAAATCTGTGTTTACAGTAGCTGCAGAGACGGGCTGTTTTTTAAATTGTATTTTTCTCTTCAAGGTTTGGAAGCGAATGGCTGTTTGTGAGTAAAACTTCCGTCCTTCTGTTCGTCTCTGGCTGCCAGCCACCAGCAGGAAACAAAGACTGGTTTATGCAAATGTCCATGGCAGTTCTATCTCTCTCTCTCAACCTCGACAGCACATTCTCCACAATCTTCTGTCGGCCGTATCTGCTAGAATTAAATATTTCTATCAGATGAGAACACAGAGATTAACACACCATCATGCTGAGAGACATATCTCCATACAGAACATCTCCATCCACTCACACTGGCTTTTATCTGCCTAAATTTGCACCGCAGAGAGCTAATAAAGTTAATAAGTACAGTTTTTTTTTTTTTGTTTAAAAAGGGACACTGCTATATTAACTGTGTGTATAAAAGTAGAGGTGCACTGAATTAAAAAAAAAAATCTCTGGTATATATTTAATTATATTTATGCTATGGCCAACCGATATGATGCCCAATATTAAATCTACACTATTTTGCCTGTTTAAAAAAAAAAATGTCTACAATAACCTTAGATAGAAACAATATGCTGTTTCAATTAGTAAAAAAAAAAGTGATGTTTAATATGACCTACTTTTGCCTAATTATTTCCTACAATTATTGCACTACTTATGTTTGATAAAAATATGATCACTGATATATTGTGCATCCCTAATAAAAGTACTTACTGTATACACTGCTATTTGTAATATTTGATTCTGATCGGCTTTCCACAGCTAAACTGTATAATCGACTGTTGTCCTATGAAATTCATTTAATTTAGCTCTTGTATCACCCTTTTTCCTAACATAAAATAATTTCAGCTCAAATCTATACTTTATGTGGTTAGTAATGAGCGGGATAATGTACACTCAGTCAGTCATTATCTTTAAAATGAACACTGACAGGGTGATTCTTCTATTTTTATTCCTCACTTAGGTTGTGCACAGACATACAGCACTTCAACACACACACACTTGGATTTTTTGATCAGGAGGTGACCTCAGTGTGTGAGCTGTAGTCCACACAGGGGAGCAGGACATGAAATAAAGCTCTTGTTGGTCATTTCTGTTCAATTACTCCCACCATGGCCCCTGGTTGTGTGTGTGCCTGAGCGTGACATACGGCCCCTGTCGGAGCTTGCCCTGTCTGTGTGTGCGTGAGAGGGCGAGATGCTCTGTGTCCGGTCCACTGCATCAGACTGCTTTATTTTCTTTCTGAATTGAGTTCTATTACAGGGCCAGCTCTTGTCAGTCACAACCACTAGACCGACACACATACACTTCACTTCCAACAGGGCCTGCCACTGAACACGCTCAAAGCGCTGCCACTCCGCCGTCAACGTGAGCAAACAGGAAGTGACAGCACAATGCCCCTCGAGTGCCCACGGGCTCACGTATGCACACGCAGCGAGAATGGGGGATGAAGGGGTGGCTGATCTCAAAAGTGGGGCTGTAACAGAGGAATTTAAATGTCAGCCTTACACAAAAACACACACACACACACACACACACACACAGGGGTGCTGAATGGGGGAGGGTGTATCTGTGAGGGATTTGATAGGACTCTTGACTCCTTCAGTCAAGCTGCGTCCTTTTGAACTGTTAAAGCTTCTCCCCTTGCTTCTCTCACTCTCTCTCTCTCTCTCTCTCTCTCTTTGCTAATCCCCACAGAGGAGTATTAGGCCAGCTCTAATTCTCTAACCACAAGTCTCTCTGTGTGTGTGTGTGTGTGTGTGTGTGTGTGTGTGTGTGTGTGTGTGTGTGTGTTTAAGGCAACAAAGGTAAGAAAACGCATACCGCCAACACAGAAGGCGAACACACAAGAAAGATCTGCAGGCCTGTCTGATCTAGTGGGTCAAATGTGACTCCATTGAGTAGTGTGTGTGTGTTTTTAACGTGTCTATATGCAGGATGACAAGAGGAGATAGATTGGCATTTGCGCTTTAACTCGTAAGGCTGATTGGAGAGTATTAGTGTTGGTGACACATGTTTTAACAAAGCCACCACCCCATCCTCGCTAAGTCCCCGTCCCCTCCCTGAGCACAAGAAGACGGGCTGCTGTCAGCGCTATCCAGCGGAGTGGATCTGTGTGTCTTTATGTGGCTGAGCAGACATCTCTCGCTCTCCAGTAATCCCCTGCTTTACTCAGATTATGAGCTTCTTTTCCCATCTTGCTTTGTTGTCAAAATGGAAGCAGTTCGGAGTGATCCTCTAAGCTATTGTCATTTTGGTCACCGCTGGCTATTGTGCGTCTCATGCTTTTTCCATTGTTGTCAATTCTTCCTATTCTTGTTATTTTTTTGCGCTAAACTAAACACTGGCTGTCAAGTTCTGTGCCATTTTGATTAGTGCGCCAGGCAGGATGAACTTTGACATGAGTTGCGTTTGACTGAAGCCGCTGCCAAGAAATCTCCCTCTTAAGTGTCAATTAGAGCTAAAGCTAGTGTTTACAAAAAATACAAAAGCTAAATTAAAATCTATTGTGAGGTGGGATAATTTTTTTCTTTTCTGCTTAATTTTTTTTTCTTTTTCGGATTGTCAAGGAAGAGACTCAGTACTCTGTCCAGGTTTTAGGTCCGCTAGTGGGAAGCTTTGAGGCAAAATAACATTCTCATTGTGTGATACACTGGGAATGTTATGTAAGCTTTTATGTTGTGGAGCAGATAGGGCAAGCTGAACACGATCAATCCAGCCCTGCTATCTATTAACAGTGTCACTGACCTCATCGTCCTCGGACAATGCCACCAGATCACTATCTGAAAGGAATTCGCGGCGCTTATCGTGCGTACACATGCAAGTGGCGTCAAAATAATAAAATCACTGGGGGTTTGAACTACAAATGGAAATACATGTACTATTTTTTACGGCTGATATAAGGCATTAAATACAGTCTCCCTTCTCGCTTTCTCTCTCTCGTTCTCCTGTGTGCTACAGTAATCCGGTGCAATATGGTCCAACATCTGCCTCTACATATGATGGCTGACCTCCTCCATTGACCCACTTTATACCTCTTCAGTATGCTGCTCGCAGCTCATACCTTTCTATTACTCCCCTCCTTTTCTTATTTTTCTCTTTATCTCTCTCTCTCCACTTCCACTTTCCAACAAAGTCATAGTCACTGTCCCTCAGCTTCTGTGTGTGTGGTTTTGGTGGGTTACGCAGGTTAATTTAGGTGGTTATGGAATATTAGGCCAGTGTGAACTGTGGCCGCAGTTGTGAAAAGTGGTTTTGTGGCCAGGTTTAAAGACTGCTGCAGTGACTAATGGCAAACACCTTTAAGATAGTGACCCCTAGTGCAATGACTCCCTCTCACTCACATGCACACACACACACACACACACACTTAGAGGACTTGTTTAATGGCCGGTGTGTAGGTGAGTAGTCTCATACAGCTGTGACTTCATCCGTCTGGCATCTACAAGTGTGTTTGTGTGTTGAAATATAACTTGGAAGAGAATTGTTATACAAAATTAATCTCTCTGAAAACTTTGGACACTACACAGGACGCAAACGCCTAATTACAATGTGTTAAAATTAAGTTACAATAATGCGCCACAAATTACAATCAACAAAGCTGTCTACACTGTGAGTAACCAAATGCTGCATGCCTTCAGTTGATGTGCTGCACAGCAACTTCAGACACTTTATTTTCCTACTGAATATGTATTGTACTTATATATAGAAACATACTTAAATAAGCATTCCTCTAGTCCAGTAGAGCATGGTGCTAGCAATGCAAAGGTCTTGGGCGTGATTCCCAGGGAATGCATAAACTGATACAATCTATACCATAAATGCAATGTATGTCGCTTTGAATAAAAGCATCTGTCAAATGCATTAATGTAAATAACCAAATGCATCAAAGCCAGCTTGTGGTCATTCTGGTCTTCTGCCTACTAAATGAAATCATCATTAGATCTCTATATGTATTATACAAACAAAAAATATCACATTTTAAATATAGTATAGTTGAGAGGACATAAAGTGCATTGAGAAGAGGGGCAAGAAATTGCAAGCCAGATTCAGCACATCAGGTTGAGTGCTCAAACTACTAAACCATGGCTCGTGGAATGACCAAGGCAAATATTTTGGGCCTCTCATCGTGTTGTGGGGTCTGAAGATGAGACGCGCAAATGCGCAGATTGTCCCAGAGGAAATCCAACGTGCTTCTGTCTGAGACATCTGTATTTAGGTTAGCCTTAGTAAATCATTTTCTTTGTGACAAAGCCCTAATCTCTCTCTCTCTCTCTCTCTGAGTGTGTGTGTTGCAAGGGAGATTTGAGGATGGAATGAGAGAACAGTGGCATTGGAAGTTGTTGTTTTTTCTCCAGTTGTTTTTCTGGCAAAATCCAATTGCGGCTGACAAAGCTGTTCAATCTGGGATTTTTTTGAATCTTAACACGAAGGAACATATGGAGACAAGCTCAGAAGCAGATAAAATCAGACAGGACAAGATTCTTGCAGTAAGCCAGTCATACGGAGCACAGAGGGGTGAGTGCACAGACAGAGAGAATAAAATAAATAAATAAATAAAATAACAGAAAAAAATATCCTGTTTTATTTACCTGTTATCCAGAGGCCACCTGGGAATACCACCTGTTTCTGTGTGAGTGTGTATGTGTGAGAGCCATTTATACCTCTTGCATATGCTTAAACTATGATACAGATATGCAGGTGCATATCCTTACATGTGTGCACGTAAGTGCAATGCCCTGTTAAAATTCACTCTAATGTGCATCTAATGTTTGGCTAATGGTGGCAGGGTGAGTTTGGCCTCTTAGGCAGTCACTTTAATTGGTAATAGAGGTAACAGAGAGGAAGGGCCGGGCCCGTGTGGGTCCCCAGGTAAGTGCATTTCTACAGCCAGGCTCTTAACCTGGGGATCAGATGCAGTCCGTTAATACTTTTCTTCTCCTTCCAGAGACCAAACTAGGGAGGAAAAGGAAAAAGGACAGACGTGGAGACGCATGTTTACTGCGTTTTCAGTTTCAGAGCAGCACAGTGAGGCTGCATTAGGGTTTGACTCTATTCAGACAGCCCATAATATCTTTTTGTGTTTGCTCTCTGTTCAGTGTCCCTCTGTGCTCTGTCCCCCTTAAAACAGTTTCTATGGTACCCTTCGCTCCACAGTGAACAATATCAGCACCCCAGAGCCAGCAGTGCGGCATTCTCTCTCTGGGCTCTGGCCCCTCACAAAGGCCCATTTCTATGGCAACTTGCAGTTGGCATGAGGAAAAGAGTTGGGGAGAACAGTGGGCATTGTTGTTCTCTATCGGGATCACAAAACAAAAAAAGGGGGAAAAAAAACTAGGGAAGAAAAAGAGATTTTGTTTGAGAGGTTGGGAAAAATGGACTGAATCTCCACAGCAAAAGGACATACACACAAACAAAACCACAAGATGGACGTTACCTGCAGCTGAAGAGGGCCGAGCCCAGGCGTTGCCGCAGCAGCGGCTGCCATAGTTGTGGGGATCAGCTGTAGAGGGTAAGGGTCACCTGAGGAAAAGAGCATTATGGGTATGTCAGATGCTTTAGTTTTTTTTTTTTCACACATCACCCTTTCGATACCCAACACTTCTGCACAGGGTCTGGGCCCCATCCCCCTCTCCTCTCCTTCGATGGAGCGACAGATTCACTGCTTTCTCTTCTGTCGGTAAAGACCTCCATTGTGAAGTCCCCCCCTCCATTCTAATGAAAGGCTGATTGTGTGGCTGCAGCTCTAATACCCCGAGCACAATAGCAGTTGAAGGCTAAGGCATGATAAGGAGAGGACGGTAATTAACGAGGTAACGTCAGCGCCCCGTCTCCTCGGGCCCCGCACAAGAGCCTCTGCGTTGGAGAGATGAATCAGAACACGAGGAGTGAATAGCGAGAGTTATTAGCGTCCACCTGCAGATATGGGCTTTATAATTACATGACCGGGAGGTAAAGGTCAGTCCAGTTCGGCTAGAGGAGGTAGGGGGGTTATTAGCGTTGCGCTGAAAAGGCCTGTGACATGAGAAACCACGAGTGTGCTCTCAAATCGGTTCTGCAGTTTTTTGAGTGCAAAGCGTGATGAACAATGGAATGATGTCGGCCAAAAAGGGAGGAGAAGTTGGATACAAGCGCTCTGAGGAAGAACAGAGGGGAGAAAATGTCTCAATGTCCAAATAGATGGCCTTTGAAATATATCATATTAAAGTGACACCATCATTCTGTTATTTTAAAAGACTCAGCGATTTATGGAGTATTTTAAAGCCAGCATAAATGTGCCCTTCGCCCATGATATCCCACCATTCTCTGCATGCAGTAAGGCAGAATTGGAATGGCATCTGATGGAAGTACATTAATAAATGTTCATTTTTTTATTAAAAAGATATATTATTGCTTTAGTACAACTGAAATGAAATTTTTAATGTGCACGTAAATGCACTTGTTGATAAGGCAGCGGATACAGCCCGGGACTCATAGAGTATCTGTTAAAGGGGTTTGTAGAGGAAGTCGGACCTTGTCTCAGTAAGCAATAAACCAGACGCTCCTATCAGTCAGTCCAAAACATTTTTCCCATACACCCCCCCCCCCCCATCCGCTTAGTTAAAGATTGCCCTGGACCCAATTCAAGGATGTATTCTGGGGAGATGTGTGTGTTTTGTCTTTTTTTCTTGTCTTTCTCTCAGTCCCTAAACAAATACAAATATTCCAGCTATTTTATATCTCTCCTGGGTACAGCTGTAACAAAAGAGCAAAACTAAGAAAAGCAAACATGTTGCTGTTGGCGAGAAGGCAGTATCTTCAGACTGACTGGAAGAGCTCCGTGGCCTGGCTCCGGGGAGCAATGGGTGGGAACCAGCATCCCCTTAGTCCAGACCCTGCGACCAGAGGGATTTCATCCCCCTTTTTTTCCCTCTCTGGTTTTGAGGGTTCAAACGACGGCTTCCTCCCCCGTGAGCAAGCACTGTAATGGTAACTAAATGACATGCGTAATTGAAATTTTGGGCAGGGTTTGATGGTGCTGCTGGCTGTAATTGAAATAGAGGGTTTATGGTTAGGAGGGAGGGAGGGAGGCCGTTGGGAGGAGGAAGAGGGTGGGGGGACTTGTTTGGGAAACTGTGAAGCGCAGTGGGCGGAGCTGGAGATGCGGACCGGTCCGTCTCACAAGGGAGATGTGCGTTTATGAGAGTGTGTGCAAGTGTGTGATCTATGCAATGTTTGTGTGCACGCGTACAGTTGGAGAGGAGTCGGAGGCGTGTGCGAGGCGTACTGGACGCGTGTTCTGGCGGCCGCCCGTGTTAATATGAAGAAACCTGGGGCAGGTCACTCTACCCCCCCGTGAGAGCGCGAGCGTTCTGCTGCTGCGCTGCTGGCACTTGCCGCCTCGTTTCTCGCGGTAAACAACACATTGCTTCACAGTTGGACTGCTACGGCCAAAAACACAAACCCCAGAGGAAGTTTTCTTTTTTTTCCTGTTCCTACTTTTGAACAAGAAATACAGAGACACAAAAGCAAGCGAGTTTGTCTAGTCTGAGAGTCTGTCATGTGCGGGAGATGATGGGCATCAGTGGTGTTGGCTGATCTTAATAACACACCAGACAGGAGGGAGATGCTGCCCAACATTGGGTTGAAGACTCCGCTTTCAGCAATCTGGTTTGAAATCTCTAGTGTGAACAATAAACTAGACTGAAGTCTTTAATTTAACAACCCATCACTGAAATGCTGCTTTAATACTCACTGCAGCCCGGTTTGTAGTTGAACCCTGGAGGAAGTAGAAATCCTTGTTGTGCTGCAGCGGCCGCCAGAGTCCTCTGATCTGGAGGAAACACAGGTATCATCAGCGGAGGCAACTGACCCTGGACCTGCTGAAGAGATAGAGAGAGACAGCAATTATGATGTTAGTCATGAACAAAGAGGCTAGCCATAATACTGTAGGTCAACTATGAAGAAATCTTTTCAACCAAAGTCCTAGCCTCAGCTTCAGACCACCCACAGTTTGATCACTGACCATCTGAGGCCATTTTGGACATAAATTGGTCCAAATCTATTGGATATTTTCTTCACCTAAATGGATTATGAAGGCAGAACAACCGGTGGTTAATTACTTTACATGTTGATTAGACTTCCTGTCTAAGTGGATAAGGAATAAGCTGCAAGGTAGACCACACTTTGGCGACCTTCACACTGCAGCTAAATTCGGTTGACAATTCACCTTTTAGTGACAAACACATTCTACAACCGAATTAACTCCTGAAAGTTAAGTAGTAGTGACAACAGCATTAACAAAAATTCTGCACAGTCTGAACGGAGTCAAACTGAACAACTAGTTGTTAATGACGTCAATGAGAGATATGAGAGATGACAGACAAGAGATACATCTCTGATGCATGTTAAAACACTCCTTTAAGCATAAACAAAACACGACGCCTCCATCGAAAATTGCTGAACACAAGAAGTCACTTGTCACTGTAATATTACTTTAGTCAGAATAGCGGACACCAAACACACGAGACGCCAGAATGTTGATATGGTTTCCACGGTGTCAATAATTGCAGTTTCGGAAGAGATTTGTTTTTCGTACACACGGAATTATAATTTAGGGGACTCACTCCCACATTTAATTGAGGTTGTCACTCCTGAAACTTGCACCTTTATGTCTGGCTACACTATGCACCTCTCTAGCCAGTTTATTACTAGGGTGATTTCAAATACTGTGCTTGTCCAGCAACTGTCACCTGAGGACAAGTGAGATATGGACGGGTGACTTTTGGGATAGTTGGTCCCCTTGACTTATTGTCACATAAAGGAGATTCTTCACGATCTGGCAACAGCTGGCCTCCATTTCTGCAGAGCACCATGCTCGGCACCTCGCCACACCACTTCACAAGGTTTCCAGGATTAAAAAAGGGAGGAAAGAGGAAAAAAAACAAGCCAGAGACTTTGGCAAAGGGAGAGTCTTGAGACACACAGGCCCAAAGAAGAAGAGGACAGATGGTTCTACTGACGAGAAAAACACAAAGGCTCCAAAGGTGACAATCGTCTATATATGAAAGTGACATGCTCTAAGAGGAAAGGAGGCAGTTTATCTCAGTCGCATGTTAAGATAAACAGAGGTTCAACTTTTATTTTATCTCATTCTCTTAAGTCTCAGTAGCATGTCTGAGGATTTTTGAATTCCAACCACAGAGCAATCATTCCTCCATTTTGGTTAACCACAAACGGCAGGCCTCCTGTTCCCAGATCAGGAGGCAGTGGCGTTTTATAGTTGCGTTACGACAGGACCCCCCACGGGCTGGTGCAGCTCTAACTTCCAGTCCTAATTGGACATATGCTCCTCTGGTTTTGCCTGCGTCTTCTCAGTGCGAGCTAAGGCTCTGTGGACACAATAGCATGTGCTAGCCAACGCGCATGCGTGTGTTTGTTCTCCAGTGGTTTTGAGCATGGAGTGTTTTTGTGGCAAATTACAATCACACGCTCTTCTCTTAAAAGCATAGACATGTAAGCAAGTGTGTGTGGGAGCATATGGAATTAAAGGCTCGTGGATCTCCTCAAAGCGTTCGAACACACCGTCATGCTGTTCTCTATTCAATCAACGTAGTAAATAGCATTACCCACGCAGAGTAGGTGAGGCTGATATTGACATTTTCAGGCCCTGTTAATGCAGTTTGATGCATTCAGTTGACATGTATCATGAACTAGAGAACAAAAGGACTGAACTTTACAGTTGCTTTCAAAGGAGATTTAAATTTGAAGGCATTGAATAGTTAGCATTGCTTGTAAAACATCTCTTGCATTGGTTGGGGACAGGAACACATGACGTTGAAACAAAGTGGAATATTCTTGAACTGGAACAACGTGCCTCAACTGTAGGGATTGGATTGGTAATAGTTTAGGGAAAACACTGTTTGAGGGGTTGCAACACCACATCACACCCAAACACGAATAGAGGACTTCCCTTATTGTCTTTGTCGTAACTCACTATTAAAACGGTTGAATATTCCAGAAAGCTTATGGCAAAAGTGTCAACTCCAGCTGCAAGCTCTATAAAGGTTTATTAATCAGACAACAGCTGGCTGTGGAATTCCATTCTGGCTCTTTGAACTCTCTGTTCGGAAGAATGGCTCACTTGAAAAGCTTTTAAAAACTTTGAGAACGTAGAAATGTCTGTTAGATAATTGGGTTGGAAATGGGTTTCAGAACTGACATCTAAAAACAATATGATGCTTCTGGTTTTCAAATGAAACAAAAATACTCTCTTGGGAATGGTCTTATTGGCCAGCTCCACAATAAAGACAGTTAAGATAAATTATGTTTGTTTTATTTGTACTATTTAACTATTTATAAATAGATAATATAAATATAAACCTACAGCAAATACAACTAGAATCTTAAAAACCTTCTAATTACCCGTAAGAAAAATAGATGGCGGACAAGGAAAAAAGGATAACACAAGAGCGTGGCTAACTTTGCAACTTTCTTAGTTTATAAGAAAAGAGCGAGATTTTGAGAGTGAAAGAGCAAGGAAAAAATGTTGAAAGAAACAAATGGAAAGGGAAAAAGTGGAAAGTTGGCACAAAACTGAGTCAGAGCCTCTCGCCAGGCGGCACAGCTTGAACCTAAAGCTTTTTGAACATAATGAAGATGTGCAGATAATTAACATATGCAGTGTGAACAGGTTTGCTGGCACGGAGGAGAGAAAAACTCTAAGGTAGAGCTATTATTAGGGAGTAATTTGCTCTAAGAAGTAAATGAGTGAAACAATAGCTGCCAGCATTGACAATATGGCACACATCTGAGAATGTGTGCAAGAACGGTGGTTAAGAACGAGTCCCACCGCTAAAATCTGTTTTCAGCCATATGCTCCGGCAATTAAAGGCAGGCCTCAGTGACCTCGCACTGAAGAGGGGACACATAGCCATATAACTAATAATTAATTTGCGCTTGGATAGCAGCGTTAGCACACACGCACTATACTTGCAGACTGGCACTTAATATTAGCCCCGTGGACGTGGGCATAGGCCATTAACTTTTACAGAGTGCCTGCGACGACTGCCAGTCTGGTGCAGGCATCAGTGCGAAAGGACTGTCCCTGGTGAATAAGATTGAGATTGCGCACACACTCAAACAAACACGTGCAGACAGCTTTTGCATTCATGGATGTACTTCCTGCTTCTTTTTATTAAGTGTGTCGGCTTATTATATACCTGGCTAAACATTGATGGCTAAAAAAGGAAGCTGCCAATGTTATCTCACATTCACGAGAGTGTTACTTCACAACAATTGTGAGGTGTCACCCTTAGGGTGTGTTATCAGGGACCTAATAGAGCGCAACAGTTACTTTCTCTGCTGTTTCAGCAGCTTTGGTGTTTTTTTTTTTTTTTTTTAGTATTGTTCCAATTAATTTCCTCCATTGGGATTTCAGCCAAACCAACAAACTCTGAGATGAGTGACAACATTATAATCTTAAGTTTTTAAATACCTTTTTTTACAAATTAGAGTAAAAGTCAAGTGTCTTTCACGAGGCAATGAATTATGCATGCCATGAAGCACTTCAAATGATGTAATCCAAAAATTTGGAAATATTGAATTATAATGATTGATTACATTTATAAAGTACAATATTTTGAAAGTTTATTTTTGCAAATAATTTTTGCAATAAAGTTACCTGAGGATGTAGGGAGTGTACTTCATAGGAGTTCACTGCTGAGTTCTTTTTCGCTGTTCTCTTTTCCATGGTAACACCAACTTATCTGATAGCTCTCTTTAGGATTATGGGCAGAGCAGTTATAGACCAGGAATTTTGGAATTAAACATGGTTTATTTTTTAATCAAGCTAAAAATCACACTGACTTGTGGCCACACAATCATATATTATTAATCTCGCCTCTCACACTAGAGTCGTTTGTCGTTATACAATACCCTTAAAAATCAAATACTCAATGGAAAATAATTACAGTCGGAAACAGACTGTTGCGCTATATAAGGGGGAAACGGGTGGGGTTTGAAGTCTAGACCAATAAAGAGTTGCTTCAAGGTCACATGGCTTCACCCCTAATGCTTGATCTCTCTTCTCCATGCCTGATCGCGGTTTCCAGACAAACGTGGCATTTTCAAACCCCACCAAAACAACAGCCCTGCTCTTTCCAATCACTAACGCATGTCCATTTTCTCACTTATGTTCTTCGTTCTTTTTTTTTCAAGTATGCCTCTCATTTTTTTCCAGCGAACGGTCTTTTTACGTGAGCCAAGGGCACCTTTGGCTGATTAGCGGCTAATGAAATTGAGTGGCGAGCCTGTGTCTGGACAGCCAGCCTTTTATTAGGCCCCCATTAGGTGTGAGTGCAGGAGGTGCGTCAGCCGCCCGCTGTAGGTGGGCATAACGCAGGGCCCATCTGCTCCTCTGCCTGTGTGTCCTTCCTCAAATAGCTCCCATTAGCTGCCAACCACCGGGCTGAGAGAAGCCTTCCCCACACACTCAAACACATGAAGACACGCATACACGGGCACACACCAGGCTGTTATATGCTTCTCAGGGCCAGTCGCTTAGGTAACACACAGTTGTTCTGTGGTTGGAGAGGAAGTAGAGGTGGAAATGGACACGTATAACACTTTGTATCTGTTAATTTGTCTCCTTTCTGCTTCCTTGTTGAGCACTTTGGAGAATTTTCTCTGCATGCCTACTTTAAAGGTTGAACTTCCTTCATCATTCTCTGTCTTGTTCAATGTCTTGTTGATCCTGTGGCAATCCTTTACTTACAAGAGTTGAATGAGCATGTTAGACAAATCTGTCTGGCACATTATTCTCCCTGTCTCTCCCTCGCTGTTTTCTTTCTAGGGAAAATGAACAGGTATACAATCCGAATATGCACACAGACACAAATATTCCTTATTTTCTGTCCACTGCTTCCTGGCGAGGTATACAGGGTTACCTTTTCTTCATATGTGTCTAATTAAGTCCAATCATCTGCTGTAAAACTTATACCATGTCAAAATGTCATTATAAAGCTGGAGTCAAAGTCTACTTACAGATGGCACAAGAACTTAACTTAATTTTTAGGATAAACAACTGATAGTACTAATTGAGCAGAAATGACATACTTCACTTTAAGAACTCTGAAATGCCACCTGAAATATCCTTAATAATATAAAGCGAGTGCTCATATCAATCGGAAACATGTGTTGGGAGAATCACCCCGATCCCCATTATCATCCGCAGTGCTGCGCAAAGCCCAGTTCACACAACCAGTGCGGCCACTTCATGCAGGAAAAACACCAATTACATTCATTTAGGTATAATGAGACAAATTAAACAATTACACAGCCAATTGGGTTAGCTGCTCCTGTGCACAGGACCTGGTCTAACTCTGATGAGCTAACGCTCAACCGTTTTCTTTTTAACTCTCATTCCGTGGGAAAATGAATTTACTATCTCAAGGAGGTACTGACGCATGGCAAATGAGTCTGATTGAGTTATGAAGCAATCATGCTGTGTTTGACATGTGTAAGGTACTGCCGTGGAAGCTCTTTATTAGGTTAGATTTCCTGAAATGTAGGTTGACTCTAATATGTGTTTTATAAGCAGCATGTCGTATTTCTGTCGCCACCATGTCTAAAGACTTAAACCAGTTAGTTAGCTAAAACATGCGACAGCAGTGCTCGTTTCGTTATCTGTGGCTAATGCCTTTGTGCTAAATGACTGTCGTTCTACGTCAAATTAGTCTGCAAAAAAAAAAAAGCTCCTCATGGGAGGTCTGGCTACTTGCGTTAACTACCACTTTGACAGCGGAGGAGCCTCATCCCAGCCCCTGCGCTGGGTAGCGGAAATTTTCTAACACCAGCCCGATGCCCCGCAGAGCCGGAGTAGGTTTGCTGAAAGGAGGCTGCTAATGAGAGAAAAGCGAACAGACAGCGGGAAAGTGTTAAGAGTACAGCGGAGCTCAGGAGGAGGTTGTACCAGTGGGCAGCTCCCAGTCACAGCGCCCACAGGCCTTTCTCAACATTACACCTCTCGTTAAGCATGGAAATGCATGTATCCTGCATTTCATGCCTCATGCTTCTCGGCAGGAGGATTCTTTCATCCAAAAGAGCCTGTCTTCCTGGTTTGATAACTGTCAGGGGTCCTGAGTTGAGACACAGCTTAAATAAGAATGAAAGAGTGTGTATGCATGTTACCCCCAAGAGCCTAAAGAAGTGGCCCCACACTGAGAGGTATATACGTGTTAACTGTGTGTGCATATTTCAGGAGAGAACTAACTCTTCAAGGAGTTTTAAATGTGCTACAGGAACAGACTTCGGTTGAAAAGTCCATGCAGGTTCTACAGGGATTTCGCTATAAAGTCAAAGTGAAACAGCATTAGCAATCCATTTGACTTAAGTTTTACTTCAGTAAAACTGATTATTTGACGAGGATATGGATTGAATTGCAAAAAAATAATAATCTGATGTCAAAGAGAAGTCAAAGAGAAGATGTCAGCCAAAAAGGAAAATTATAAAAAAAACATTTTTGTTGTTTCAAATGACAAGTACTGAATAATTGTTCATAATAAGACCAGGAAAGTTGTATTAAAAAGGTAAATAGGGTAAATTTTTATTTCATGTTGACTTCAAAGCTTATTTTCCTTCTTTTGGACATGGAATCTGTCTCTTGACCTCAGTAACGTCATGTAATAAACTCTAAATGTACTCTAAAAGTTCAGGACTGCTATATTTGTCTCTGACGCATGCGTTTGCTCAGAGTATGTTAGCGGCCTGTGTGTTAGACACAAGTCAAATGTGTGTTTTTCAGGAGGTGATTTAGGGCTAATATATGATTGGCCCATAACAAGGGTCTCCTCCTCTCGCCCCCCTCCTCCGCCTCCGTGTTGACTGTGAGAAACTATTGTTCCACTAGGCTGAATGGAGAAGTGCTTGTTTGGGAAAAGGTTGCAAAGTCATGGGAAAAAGAAGCTTTGTTTCTGTGAGCGACGAGCGGGGCTAGAAAAGCCCAAGCGGACGTGTTTTGGGGACTGACGCACACACAGCTGCTACTAACACACATAAGGACATGAGCTGATGCGGATTTTGAAATAGACACAGATAAGTCTCACATACACATGTTCAGGCTAAGCTGTGTAGTATGAACATACTACACACAAGCAAACACAGCTGCAACACACACACACACACACACACACACACACACACTAAAAGAGAATGGCAGGGGTCCAGCGGACGGCAGTGATCTCTCTCTCTCTCTCTCTCTCTCTGTGTGTGTGTGTGTGTGTGTGAATAGTCTCAGTGTGATGTGGCTTCCTGGCCAAAACTGCCGGAGTCCCTCTCAAGGCTAAGTCTCATTTTTTCAACCAAATTAGAATCATCTCATCTCCTCTTGCACACAAAGCCTTTATTCGCTTCACACCTGCACACACAAAGCAGGCCAGTGTCTCTCTGCCCCATGTATAAGTCAGCTGGGACAAACCCATCAAAAAGTGTCTCTGTTTAGTTTTCCACATGCTTCTTTACCAGCCATTACCTACACATTTATTTAAAAGATCTATGATCATACCAACAAGTTGATTTGCATGAGCTGATATGATTGAATACACAGACTTTTCCAAAACACATAGCGCTGCTTGTTTACTACCTATATAGGCAGCATATTAACCAAAATGGAGCCTGTTAAGTGATTTGAAAATGCTCTTCATAGGCAGCTACTTTGAGGACCACACAAATAGCTAGCAGCTGACATGCTATAACCTAAAAGCTTTGTTCAAAATCTTTGAAAAATAATAATTCAAAGACTGTCTATGTTATTCGAAGTGCATGGGAGAATTGCTTCCAAATGTTAACATTGCTAAGCTAACTGCATGATAATCTATACAAATATGCAGCATGCACACATTTGGGGGAACAGTCTTTTCTTAATTAGTGTTTTAGTTTTTTTTAGTATTAGACCTTTTTTGTGAAGGTTTCAAATAAATATAATTATATTTATAATCAACGTTTCTTAAATCCGTCAGTAATCTTGGATGATTTTTTTCACCTGAGCTTATCAATGCATTCTGGATTGAGAGGTGTTGCTTCCTACCCTTTGGACCAACCTTTGTCTTCGTTTGTGTAGCTACATTTTGATTGTTCTAGAAAAAGGACTATGAGAATGGACTCTGGATACCAGTGCTGATGCTTGTCTGTGATTGGCTGATTGTGATTGGGGGGTTGATTGCTGATTGGTGGACTAGAATGTTTGATTGTCATGAAACCCCGCGGTCATGGTGACAAGTGACTCGCACTGCGACATCTCACAAACATAACTGTTCAAAAGCATAAACGCAAAACATATATACAAGTCTACAAGTGGACATGCACATATATATATATATATATATATAAAGACTCACCTGGATCTGTTGCTGCAGGAGGTTGATTTTGTGTTGTTGCTGCAGAAGTTGCTGCTGTTGTCGTGCAATCTGCGGATAGAACATGTCAAACTGTCACATACGTCAAACTCTTTTCCAACAAGAGAGGACATTATTTGTTCAGAGGGGAGGGGGGCGGGGGTCACATGCATGTATGGTGACTGTTAACTGTGTTTGAAGCTCTTCAGTATGCTTTTGTATTTCATACATATTTACCAAGGAGTGGCGCCCAGTCCTGGAGCGTTGTGTGTGTGTGTGTGTGTGTACAGGGGTGTGTTGGTGTATGTGTTAATACTGATCTGTTTTCTTTTGTAAAACTGAGCTCCCCAGAAGCAACTATACACACAACAAAGCTAAAGCACACACTTCTGTATGCAAACACCTTTAGTATCCTGCCTGCGTGCTGGAGGGGACCTAAACGCTACACACATACTTATGGGGGGGAAGGAGACACAGAAGGTTTCTTTGTCAATGTGGTTCAAAGTAAAGAACGTTAGAATGTTACACACCCATACCTCTCCTCCCCACGCACGTTCACTCACTGATAACACTGTTCTGTACTATTTAAATGTCCAGAACAGTGGCATAATCAGACATGATAGGAAGGAATGGGTCATTAATTTACTAGTTATCCAAAAACATAATATATTATTACTGAGGCTGACTAGCTCATCTTTCTCTAATTTGTTTTTGTTTGAATAATTTTATGGTGGTGCTCTAATTAACATCCTGTCAGTGTCGGAAAAAAACCCATCAAAAAACTTTTACAACCTATAAAAATTTGTCTCAAGACTCCGCATTCTGTTCCATTAAGTTGTGCTTATGTTAATGCCCCTTAAGAAACAAATGATCAGGGTCAAGAGAACCTGGAACCAGCCTAATATACAGGACTTCCTTAACCATCAAGTAGTCAATTTAGAAAATATATTATGAGATAAGTTTCAAGCATCAGGCATTTTCCTGTCTTTTCTAAAAGCAGAATGCTTTGCAAAGTGACAAAACAGCCCATCAGGACAATGTAATCGATTAATATACAAGTGGTTCAAGATTTTTGGGTTTTCATTGGGTACAACACAAAGCTTTATTGCATTATTTGCCTGGTTAGGATCTGCATTAGACGACCAGGCCAATTCAACCACACAGACATTTTTGAGGACATATTGTGTAAAATAAGTGTTTATTTGATATAAACTTTTATATTTAATTTTCCTGTTATCATTAAATATTTATATCAACAACAATATATTAGCCTATCCTGCTCTTATCATCTATTATCGTCTTCAGTCTTTGGAAAATGTGCATAACTGATGAAAACATGGTGAAAAAGTGCTAACCTGGTCCTGTTGCTGTTTCGCCAACTCCATTTGCTGGCGCTGTTTTTCGATTTGCGAAGCGGCTAGTTTCTTCTGCTCCTCATGGGCGGCCAGTAGCTGCTCTCTGAGACTGCTGAGCTGCGTGATCATCCCCATCAGCTGGCGCTCTTTCTCCGCCAGGCTGTCCGGGGTGCCTGCAGGGGTTAAAGGGCACAGGCCACAGGTCAAAGAGCTAGGCGAGGAAGCCTTGCACCCAGATGTGCTCCTCCTGAGATGTGCTATCGCCCTGGTGTTTACCTAGCCGTCGCTACACATTTAGCATGAGCTGACCTCCGACCTCGGCTAAAGATGAGAACGCTCTGACATACGATCAGCCCCAGAGCAGACGGCAAGAAGGGAAGACTAAATCACTCGACAGGATGTCGTTGCACTGCGGTATTACCCCAGACTACCACCAATCAAACAGAGTGTGTGTTTGTGTGTGTGCTAAACCCCTAAAGCGTTCAAATGTCCAAATGAGCACGTCTGTTAATGAGTTCATGTGTGTGCAATTGTGCGTCTGAGGTCATATATCTGCGTTAAAACACACACACACAGACACACGTCTGCACAGCCCACAATCCCCCATTGTTCTCGGCCTGTACCTTCTGAGGGGCCACATTCCTTACCAGGGAAAAACAGATGATGAAGAAAGCTAGAGAAAGAAGGGAGTCATAGCAGCTGACCTGACCCTTTGCCCTGGCAGGAAGGTGAGAGTAGGCTTCATTTGTAACCCCTTCACAAACACACACACACACACAGACTCAACAATGCACAATAAAGGCAACTGTCACAGGCGGCCAGTTGGAAAAATAAACCTGCAGCTCCCCTTAACAGCTCCCAGACTGGGCTTTCACAAGAGGGTGTGCATCCGAGCCGGCATGGGACAAGGGAAGGCCTTGTGTGAAAACTGACGAGTCTTCCAGAGAAAAGAGGGATCAAAGTGATCTTTATTTCTCGCTTTCTTTCCGAGACCCTGTTGCTCATACCAGGGATGGGTCAGAATGATTTATCTAGATTTTTTTTTTATTTTTTATTTTATTCAATTTAAATATTTACTTAAATATTTTTAAACTGTGGGGTTTTAAAAGAGATTCATTTAGATTAATTTAGCATCAAATGAGTCATACATTTTACAATATTGTTTTCTAACAAAAATGTGCACATGAATTCATAGCTTTCACGGAAATATAATAAACCCTAATATTAAACAACAAATATACATTTATTTTTCTGATGCATATAAATCTATAATTTCTTCTTCATTTCTTGTTTCCCGATTGGGCCAACAGAAAAAAAATCCTCACCTTGTCAGAACACATAATATAGCAAGTTAAAAATAGTTTAAAACGCATCTCGAGACTCCTGCACTCTGTCCAGCTGTTTTTTACTGGAAGGACGAATCCTAAAGAATCCAACGAGAACGTATCTGATCATTGTTGGTGGACATGCCCCATAAACCAACATAGGGCTTTCTTAAGTAAACTATACAAGATGAATGTCTTGAATGTAGCTTTGCACATCCCTAACTCGGTAAGACTGTCAGTAAGATTCACTCATTAAAATGTGACTGAACCTCTGACACAATATACTCTGGATGCCCTAAGACTAGAGTTGACAGAAAGTGTTTATACACACACATAAGAAAATACACCCAGCCTCATCAATCACAACCGAAGGCTTTTTACCTCGGCTACTGAAAGTTCAGCTTTGGATCAATAAGTGGTTTCCTCTCTCTCTAAACATCCTAGGGCTGCCTTTACTGCCTTGCCTCATGTCACAAACCACAGTAATTAACCAATTTGTAACAATGTAATACCTGTCAAGCAGCTCTCACTGCTAATTAATGACTGGGCTTAAAAGACAAATCCCTAAAGCAGCACAGTACTGTGTTACATGAGGGAGAGAAGGAGAGAAAGAGCTTAGCCCGAGGCTCTTATTTGTCCATTACCACTTTTCTTTCCATCTTTTCTTCTATCTTTCTCTCTCATTCTGTCTCTTTCACTTTGTAATCATCTCCTATGTGGTTAACACAGGCTGTTCTTTACTGTGCAATTTATTTAGTTGACTTTTTAAAGTACAATTCTCTTATACAGTATCTGTTCTATAAAATGCATAGACTGGTCAATAGCTGTGCGATAATACTTTATATAATTCCATATCACCATTCTACTATCAACCATGGTTTAATTTCAGGGAATATATCTGCTAGTGGCAAAATAAAATGCAATTTGCTTTATACAATACCATTTTTATGAACATTTCTCTGCTTAATCCTTTTTTTTTATTGTTTTATAAAAGAAACTAGAAGCAATTTCAGCTGTTTTACTAACTTTCACTGTTTTGCAAACTTCACACTCTTGACAAAACCCAATTCCCAAAGACATGCAAGCAAACCCGAACGTGAACATACAAATTTATTCACAGACTGAGAGTGTACCTGATTGGATAAAACGTGATATTTCAAAGAAAACCTTGCTTACAGCACCCCATTTAAAATGATTTTTACATTTGTGTGCCCATTTCTGATCTTGAAGGCACACACAAAGAGATGACAGTTGCGAGGGACCTCTCCAACCGCTAGTCATCGGTGGTCATGGCGGGGATGCTCTCTTGCTAAAATGTCATCACAGTGGGGTTACCGCACCGACGGCTTGATCAATGGCGCTCCCTTTTCTGCACCAGGAGCGTGAACAAGCTTCGTTGATTAAATATTTCTGAGCTTAATGAAGTACATTTACTCCAGAGTTAGCCTTGCGAACACGCCACTAGCGCGAGGAAGGCTTGTTAAAGTGACAGAGGAGTGTGTTCTCGCTACGGCTGAGCGACCTAACAGGATGTATCATTAACCGTGCTAACATGAGCAAGGCTGTTGCTTAGCAAGTCATCCCGGCAGATCATTAACAGGGGCAGGCGAAGAGGCTAGCGCTAGGTAGATTAGCATACCTGAGCTCTCAGAACGCTTGAAGATGTCTAAGGTGACATTTAATATGTACAATTATAAGTATGATTATAGGTTCAATTCAAAACTAGAACTGCAAAACCAGCTCTTCTGACCCAGTCGCCGATTGGAATAGCGAATGGTTTTGTAGCTCTAAAAAGAGATACAACAGATATATCAATGGCCGAAAACGAACATGCATACTCTCAGAGGTCAAATGAAGACATAAAGTCTTTCGTTTTACCTTTGATCTCCCCAAAGTTGCCAGAACCCATGGCCAATAGCTTGTCCTTCCAGTCCTTAGACAACAGCCTCTCAATACTGGGGGCCTCTGGAGGGGAGGGAGAGACAGAAAGAGAGAGAATTACCACAGGCAGGCAACACCACAATATAGCTCATTTAAAGTCCATTTGCTGTAATAAAGGCCCGTCTCTCTAATGGCACCAACAGTAGGGCAGGAGGAAGAGAGGATGGAGAGAGAGAAGGAGAGAGAAAGACAGAGAGAGAGAAAGAGAGAGAGAGAGTTGAGCGGCTTCCTCACCTGCTGTTAGCCAATCATTAGCCCTATGCTCCAGCTAACACAAAGAGGCTCTTAATGCACCGGGTACAATGGACACATTATCGAGGCTGTGCGCTTTGTTTTCCTAATACACCCCGCGGACCCGCTAACCCCTCCACCCCACACGCTAATTACTAACCTGCCAAGGACGGACGTCTCAAACAAGAGAGAGAGGGAGGAAAATTACAACAACTCTCAACACCCCCCCTGTATTCCTCTCTAACACAAATACATGCGTACACCAGTACCAGCATCACCATCACAACAATTAACCACGATATGAAACAAAACAAGAGGAAGAGAGCGACACAAAGAGTGAAAGAGAAACACAAGGTGTGTGTTTGTGGTAAATGACAGCAGTCAGTATTTTAGCTGGCTGAGAAACTACACAAACACACACACACACACACACACACACACACACACACACACACACACACAAACTTTAGATTCAGTTGTGATTTCCTTTAGGTTTCATTTTTATCCTTTTTGTCATTCTACATCCTGTTGCTCAAAGAGTAAAGCATAATGCTTGCAACGGCAAGGTCATGGTTTGATTCCATATCATTTTATATGATAAATCATGTCTAAAAACACCCTTTTCCTCATTCAGACTAATTTAAATCTTAATCACTAAACCCTTCGGAATATGAAAACTCACATCTCCAAAAGCAAAAATACACACACACGAACTTTACATTCAATTATGATTTCCTTTTCCTTTCCATTTCATTTTCATTCTTTCTTTTTGTAATTCTACATCCTGTAGCTCAGATAGTAAAGCATGACGCTTACAATTTGAAGGTCATGGGTTTGTTTCCATATTATTTTATACAATAAATCGTTTCTTGAAAAACATCTCATTTAAATCTTAATCACTAAACCCATCGGAAAATTTAAATTCACATCTCCAAAAGCAAAAATACACACACATACACAGTTAAATACTTTTCCACCAAAGTAAAAACACCAGGTGGCACCATTACCAATTCAGCTGGAGTTAATACACTGAGAACTAACCTGTGTCTTTGCGACTGATAGACTGTACAGGCCCCAGGTGGGCGGCACACACACTTACACTCAAAGACTTGCCAAATAGAAGAAGACTTGCCAAATATTTCATGTCTGATTAGTGCTCAAACGTCCTCAGTGGCATGTCTGCAATTTAAAGTTAGTCGCATTCTTGCCTCGAGTATTTCTGAATATCCTTTGTGTTCCTGGTCTCGCCTCTGGACTTCAAAGTTTGACACTTTCAGGCCTGTAACAGACGTCTTTGGTTTATGGACGCACTGCCTCACAGTTCAGCCAATCACCTTCACTGCTGCTGTTTCTACTGACAGCTGTCTCACTGTCACCCCAACAGGTGTTATTAGCCCTCGGCTCTCTCACTCTCTCTCTCTCTCTCTCTCTCTCTCTCTCCTCTATTCTGGCATCTGTGCGTAACAATGACAGAGGCTTTTAAGCCCAAGAGCTTTGACAAGCGAAAGGTTTCAACAAATGGCCACTCCGTCTATCCCCCCTGCCTGCTCTCTCTCTCCGTGTATAGTATAGTACTTTCTCCCTCTCTCTCACCGCGGCACCATAATAGTTATTATTTTTATTTATTAACATGGCTGCTATTGTCCCTGCTGACAGCTCCTTCACTTTAACTATTAATAAAAATAGAAAGCCCTCTTTTATGTGACAGCCCGCAGCGGGGATCTGTGCAATCGTTTACTACAAAATGGACAGAGAAGGAAGCAGATATGCTGATGTATCTGTCTTTTGTGGCAGCTCCCCTGTCTTGATCTCGTTCTTCAACCTCTCTCATGGTTTGGGAAGAAAAGTTGCGGCTGTTGCGGCGCCCCTTTTCTGTGAGCCTTTGATAGAAGCACCTTTCAGTTCAGCCTGTGATGTTGCTTTTAGTTTTTTCAATATGAAAAACAACATATGCTTTTAAATGCTAAAATAAGGACTTTAACCTGCCACTTTACATGAGCACATGAGTGTACTAATAATACAGACTCTTATTTAAATGTAGTGAACTAAAAATCACAAATGAGATCTCTTTTATATATCTCCGTTGTTTCGATATATTGAGATTAAATGGATTGAGGCTTTAAATTAATTGAGAATTTTGATGGAGTGTCCTGCATCTCAAATTTAAAAAAATGGCAAACTATTTTCAAATGTCTTCCCTACAGCTTCAAAAGTCTCACACTATGCTCAGAATTCTGAAATGAAAAGTCATTTTAATATGATATTTTCAAGATATTTTAATATGAACTCAAACATTTCCCATCTAATATTTATAAAGACCAAAGCTAACCATATTAATGTAATAGCTCTATACACTTACTGCATGCTCAAATTGGTCTCATTTGGATCTCATTTATATCTCTCAAGGAAATTTAAAAGAAACGTATGAGAAAAATGTAATACTTAAATAAAACCCATGTGAAAACGCCAAGTCTGAATGAGAAAACTATAAAATGTTCTATAAAGATAAAAGATAAACATACTAACTGCAGATTTAAAGTATGTGAATACCTATATTTGCTATGTGAATAGGTTATCGGCATTCAAAATATGTGCATAAGAGAGAGAAACAGAAGTGAGAGAGGGCAGAAACTTTGAGACTGGTCCCATTATTTCCAATACAGCAGCACAGCTTGTACGCATTAGTGTAAAGAGGTCTTGTTTGTGGCAGCTGGGTGGAACCCTATGCGCCCTTACAAGGTGGGGAGCACATTTTTGGTGGGACCAGCACTGCCTGAGGGGTACAGCAGAAAGAGAACAGTGGAAAAACACAGAGCAAGGGTGTGTTTGAGAGAAGGAGTGTCTGTGCCAAGATGTGTCAATTAGACATAACCTGACTGAGAGAGATAATATTTGTTAAAAGATATAAAGCGAGAAAGCATTTTTTCTCTCTAATGGTCCTATTTGAAATATTGTTTCTAAGCAGCTTTAAAAAATGTTTTTCCAAAAATAGTGAGCAAATTAAAGGTAGTGGTGAGGGACACAAATAAAGTAAAATATGAATAATAGTATTAACATAAATGTGTGTAATATTAATAAGGAAAGAGCAATTCACTCACACTCACACACACACACATATATATATATACACACACACACACACACACACATATACACATATATATATATATATATATATATATATATATATATATATATATATATATATATATATATATATATATATATATATATATATATATACACACACACACACACACACACACACACATACATATATACATATATATATGCTGAATAGTTGTCCTAATCTGCGTACCCTAGTTTTGCACTGATGTAAAAAGACTGACAGTGACACAAGACCTCATGTTGGCAAAATGTTTTAATCTTTTAAATGAAAACCATTAAAAATAACTATCAAAAAAACACCACGTATGTTTTTTAATGTTTGATTGTATTTTATTTAGTACTGTCAATCGATTAAAACAATTAACTAGCCTATTCGCGATTAATCACACTTAACATTATGTTTTTAATATATTTTTATATTGTAATAATTTCACATTTAATCTCCAAATTAATGTAGAAAGAACATAAAGTATATTTTAAATATTTTATCTATTAGGTAGGAAATATACATAAATTGAATAAAGTTACCAAACACCTCTCAGTCTTCACTGTAATTTTCTCTGACTTTTTTCTTTGATTTGATTGTTTTACATTAATGTATCACAGAAGCGGGTTTATTAGGCTGCTGTCGCTTTAAGATCTGATGCATACAATGCGGATCTGGATCTGACAAGCATCCGATGTTGTCACAACTCTTTGCGTTCATTTAACACTTTTTAACTAATTTAATACTGTGCTTACGAGGATACTCGACAAAGTGAACATTTTGGCATACTTTTGTGTGTTTTTGTCCGTTCAAACGTAAAAGAGAACTCAATGCGGCTGCACGCTGTCTGAAGCGGCATTCTGTGCGCATGAGTCCTGTGTGTGTGTGTGTGTGTGTGTGTTGTGTGTATAAGATTTAGGAGATTTACAGACAGCGCGCCACCAGTACAGATTTCAGTTCTTATTTTTGCGTTTTATCGCGCTTGAATTGTTTATTAGCACTTGAATGAATGATAGCGTGATAAAATACTATAGAGCAGCCAATGGATGAAAGAAAAAATCTGATTCTGCATTAATTGCGTTAAATATTTTTAACGCGTTTAACTGAAAAAATGAATCGCATGCGTTAACGTGTTCATTTTGACAGCCCTAATTTTTGTATAATCAAACATAAACATAATATGTATTTGTTATATTCCTTTGTTCACTTGGTTCCTCCCTGTCCGCACCTGTGCTCTTGTCATCAGTTGTGTCAGAGGCTGTATGCTGGCTCGTTGGCTTGTAATACGCTCTATGCACGAATTCGCTGCTGATGTATTTCCGGTAGAATCTCAGCCATCGTCTTTACTTCCACATAGCGCGTTCTATACCGAAGTGTACTAGCGGCAAAACTTTCTTAAAATTAATTTTCTCAGAAACGGAGACAGCGATTTAAGAAACCGATTCGCTAGTCGGATTTCGCATGATATGAGAGAATACTCACCCTCAAAGTTGTCGATGTAGCTTGAAATATATAATTTAAATACTCGTAAGAACATTTTGAACATAAGTTACGGACTGCAGCAGCTGCTGATACAACGGCGTTCTGTTGCGCATGCGTGAATTTAACTGAGTAGTACCAGAGACAATTTATTTGGTAGTACATTTCATGACCATGCACTCGCACAAATGCGACCACATAAAATTTTAACTCGCACATTCTCAAAAAAAATACATATACCCATGGGGTCTCTTGATCATATTTTGAGGACCATCAACACCTGAACTGTCCCTATACTCATTCACCTCTATTTGTGTCTTGAACAGGATGTTCGGCAGACAGATCTGACAAACAAGTGCGTCAGTTGCGCACACTCATCTGTAAACGGAATATGAGATCATAAACTCACCAACCACCACACAAACCATGCCAAAATGGGAGAAAAGTTAATCTGGCAATAATAGGTGAATTATGGGGCATTATTAAAGTTCACTGGCTCCAGAGGACTCCAGCAGCTGGCAGAGCCAAAGCCAAGATGTCCAGCCACCTGGCCCAAAAGCGTGGAAGAACCACTCAAGATGTGCCACCAGCGAGTGCACTTTCATTCTTCACACACCATGGTCCAACTTAAGGCGGTCTGGGCTCTGTACTTCACAAATAATTTCATCACCCACTCTGTGTTTCTCTATGCCTCGCCGTTGCGGTGCTATTTTTTGCCCAAACGTTCTGACTCAGCCCGGCCAACTCCATTTTTCCAATTATCTCATATTTGCAAAGCCAATGAGATGTTTTGTTCGGAAAAGAAAGAGGGGGCGGGGGTTGGTTTTGGAGGAGTGGAGAGAAGCGGGGAGACGGAGGGGGAATGAGACAAGGAGAGCCAGGCCCACAGTGGACAACAAAAGGGCCAGTGTCCCAGCGCCAGCTTCACGCGGGTGGGGAGGGCTCACAGGAAAGGCCCTGGCTCGGGCCCGGCCCAGCACACAGCACCAGAACAGGCTCCACATTGACTGCTCTTGGCAGAAAGCAACACGCTGCAGCAGCTCCCAGTCGCCACAGAGGTCAGGATTGAATAACCAATTATACAAGCACCCAGCTAGTTTATCTAAGGTTGGACAGAAAGGACGGTCACACACTTTGAGTTCAGTGCCGTATAAATGTCCATCACGAGACGCGCACACACAGGAGTCCAGCTGCGCTTAGATCTTTGTAAGGAGTAAACACAAACACACAAAGATGGGTTTCAATCACAAAACTAGTAATTAATTACAGCCTTTGTGACTAAAACACTATAATCAATGAATGTAGTCCAGATCAGTAGTCATTTAGGGTGTCATGTTTAAAAAAAAGTTCATGAGATTTTAAAGAGCAAACGGCAGAAGTTTGATTCAGAAACAAACAAGCTGTGCAAACTCTGCTCCTGAATTCCCCTGTCAAATGAAAAGATGATTATAATCACCCTTGATGATCAATTTATGTTCGGCTGTTATTTGCCCAGAGACCATGTTGAAAATTCTTTCTAAAGGACGTTCAAACATCAGCAGTCGCTCGTGTTTTCTCCCGGCGCGGCAGACACTGTGAGACTGTGAGTGTAGAAATGCACAGAGCAAGAAAAAAGAGAAAAGAAAAAAAAACATCGGACCAAATCTCTCATCAAAAGCCGCCATTCAAGCTAAAAGTTCCAATTATGTGTGCTGATGGAGGAAAAGGCAATGCTTAGCAACACTCCGTACAAACATTCACTCACACACAGAGAATGTCTTCTTTCTTGTTTTTGCTCAAAAAAACCTTCCTGTCTTAGAGAGGTGACAAGCTGAAAGGAAAAAAGGGAAACGTGGAGGGAGAGAGCGCGATGGAGTGAGATAAGGTGAGAGTCTAGAGTTTGTGTGAAGTCGTAACGTGTAAAGCGTTAACAGAAGTCAACAGAAAGAGCAGAGCTGAAGTTAAAGGTTACACACCCTTTACCTTCAAGAGCGGTCACCAGGCACAATTTTCTAATACAAAATATAAAAAGAAAAACACCTTGCCTGTTTGTTCTCCATCTGTACAGTTATTTTTTTTGGACGGTAGTATTTTGGTCTGGAACAATGACATCATGGGTAAACGGAACTATATATAGTTCCTCATTAGAATTTGTCATAATCAAAACATCAGAACTTATTAATGAAACACGAGCAGAACGGTGCAAATTGTTTGCAAAACCATTTGAACATAAACTGACAGTAAATTTGCGTAAAAAGTTTAACGAACAATTTACAGTTTACATTAATGCAGTATTTTACTGAACTTTATAGAATGTTCTAGAAATGTGGAATATGTGAAAAACTTGTGTAAACTACATTTGCGTAGTGTGATACAGAAGTCCCACAAGTACTACAAAGTGTGCTCTTCAGCTCTAGTCCTTAGTTAGATGATGATAAATCAATTTTCCATAAATGAATGGAAAATAATTCCCAACTTAAGTTGCAGGGTGAGATTTACAAATTGAAAAAGTCGTTTATCTCTGACGGAATTGTGCCCTTCACATATCTGCAATCCTTCTCTGACAGATGGTGTTGTGGGTGCTTATGTCCAATTTGATTTGAACCAAAACTCCCGCCAAATTTATTCTGGCACCTCTTGCGCGGTGCCAAATTTACACTGCCAGATTGAAATAACTGCGTGGAGGGCATGACATTGTGAAGAAGAATGTGAGCAAAACCATCACGACGTGTGAGAAAGTCTGAGAAAATTAAGACATTCTCTGAGGACGTCCAAGACTTCAAATCTGGCTGGCATACATCTGAGTATCAGCCACGCTACTGATACGCACACACACAAGCACGCACAAATATATGCAATTGTACATACATATAGAAATTAATTAATGTGCACACATGCAGTCATAACACTTGCCTTTTTATAATGTGGCTTACTGTTGAGTTTTGCTTTTAAGTGAATAAGCATGAACAGATTAACATATCAAAATTCTTAAAAGCTAAAAGCAAAGAATTACATATAATGTTTGCAGACAATTAGGTCTGAAATATAATATGCAGTGAGGATTATGTTTCGCATATATGGGAATGTACTTTGTATAATTGATGTTTATGATCATTTAAATAGGTAAAATTACCTTTTTCTCCCCCTGTATTATTGGGAAAAAGCAGATTGTGCTAAACATTCTGCTAAATATCTCCTTTTGTGTTCCACTGAAGAAAGAAAGTCATATGGGTTCGAAATAACATGACACAATAACACTAAATTTTCTTTTTCGAGTGAACTATTCTCATCTGCGCTACAACCAGATTCCGACAAGAGCGTAATTTCTCGTGCCGCGGTAAGTCAGAAGAAAGGGTTAAGCTGGGCTCAGGGCTCCCCTCTTCTCTGAGCACACACATTTCTCTTGTCAAAGGCATCCTGTTAAAGTAGGCCAGGGCATATTTGTGCTTCCTCCGTGTGCTCTATAATGGAAAATGACACTTTCAATCTGTCTCGTGGCAATAACCCCTCTTCAGCGTGTCTCGTGCGCAGCCCAGTCAGCAGAGAGCTGTCATAGCCCCGGGGCCCTGCCGCCACCCGCTTTCATTACATCACTTTAAAATGACAACAAAAGAATACAACGTGTTCGTCCGAGTCTCTGATGCATTAACTGTGGGACAGCAGGAAAAAAAAAAAAGAAAAAAAAAAGCTTTGGACTGAGGCAACCCACACACACACATATGGTTGCAAACACTTGCTATCACAAAGTCCGCATCACACGAACCATGGACTGGAATGTAATCGAAAATAAATAACTAAGTAACTAAATAAATATATATAAAATTTGTCAAAGCGCACGGCAGAGGCCGCGGTGTCTGTTAAAATCACAATTGCTGTATGTCACGTTGAAGTGTACTGTGGCTTTCAGAAAGCAGCTGTCACGGGCCTGTCACACACACAGGCAGACTATGCTGACATGATAATGCTGCTTTGCATTTTGGAGGAAAAAAACTAACAAAAACCACTCAGAAGTCTCCATTTTAAACTTGTCATAACAAATGAAAAATGAAAACAGTTATTACCCATTTTACAATTTGCTTCCTCTTGTCTTTACATTGTTTTTCATGTCTTTCACATTCACGGACGCAGCTTTTTTCCCTGACGGAGGCATGGACAGACGCTTATCAATAAGCAAAATGGCTCCGTCTGACCTGTGCAAGCAGGAAGTAGGGAATCTAAAGACATGTTTTTCCCTAACACACTCCGGATTTACACTGGATTTAATTGTTGCTGTTGTCTCTGTGTGCCCGGGGCAGTTAAAATGCTTGCTGTAAGAATGGCCGGCATTGTGTGGGCTCCACTGCTCCCAGATACTGGTAGCCATGTGAGAGCCATTAGGTGATTGTTAACAGCTCTAAGAAGCTGCCCATGCCCAGCAAAGCCAACAGACCCCTTCACCCACCATCCGACACATCCCTCAACTTCTTTCTCTTCATCTGTAGGACAGGAAGAGGGGAGGTGGACAGGGTGGGGGATGCGGTAAATGCTTTCAAGTTAAAACTTTGATTGCTTGATAAGGTTGGTCATGGGAAAACCTCCCCACTTATATAATGCATTTCCATTGGTTAGTCACCAGCAGGGGTACAGGACAGCAAAAACGGCCCGTTTCATCTTAATTCGTTTATTTAAACCCTTACTGTGCGAGTCTGTACAGTGCACTCATAATAATGTTAACATATTAAATGCACTGGAACGCGGCACTTTAGAGGTCCTCAAATATAGTCATCAGATAAAAATATTAAGTGTGCACACTATCCCAGTTCCCAGTATCGTTCAAACAGAAACGCACTGTAATGCAGTGATTCCCAACCAGTGGTACGTGCACCCGCAGGAAGCAGAATATAATATAAGTTACAAAAGCAACAATGACAGATTACTTGAGAATTACTATAGGCCTGTGGTAAGACAAAACAAAAAAGGTTGGGGAAGACTAAAGTAATGCACAAAAAGAAGTATGAAGAGGTTTATCTGTGTAGAAAACAACAGAGGGGTGGGGGCTAAATCCACGACCTCGCGCTGCTCTCCTGCTGCTGTGTGCACACTGGGGTCCAAAGTCCCCGAAACGTCATAAGCCTGTAAGCAAATATACCAAACACATGACAAACTATACATTCTATTGTGCAAGAGTGCTTATTTCTGTTCTGCGTTCCATTTATCTCTCTCTCTCCAAAGGTGAGAACAGCCTTACGAGAAAATTAGAACGTAGCCTGGCCCTCTGATAGAGAATTCATCTCTTAAAAACACTAAAAACCTGACACACTTACATTGGAGTGCTGGCCCTAAATGAAGCTAATGAATCCTACATTTTCTCACACACCTGAACTTTTTTCTTCTTTTTTTGGAGAAACGAATGTATTCCCTCTTGACTGGCATTGCATAAAAAAGGGAAGGCAGGGCAAAAACTAAACAGCCCAAGTTTCTGAACACTCCCTCGACCAACCATTTATTATCATCCACCAGTAATTAACCCACTGCGTTTTTCTCTGCTCTTGGCAATAAAAAGAAGTAAACAGATATTTAAATGTGCGAGAAACATTTGCCAGAATGTGTAACCTGTATCTGACTAAGGGGTATGTGAATCCGGATGAAAGAAAAGGAGGTTGAAAAAGATCCAACTGAACGACAGGAACAACACTCTCTGAAACAGCACCTCTGAGCTGAGGAGGGCGAGAAGAGGTGAAGGGGAGAGGAAGAGGAGGTTTAGCTTTTAAATGGCAATAATTAAAAATATATAGTGTGGAAAGAGAAGGAAACAGGTGATGTACGATCATTTGTGTGGTTTACTAAGATAGATATAGTCGGGGGGACAAAATTGTCCCTAGAAATTTGGCAAAAATGTACACCTAAAAAGTAAAAACGATAAATGTAAATAAAAGAAATACATTTAAATGTAAATAAATAAACATTTATAAATTTAAGGATTACATTTGTCTATTGTAATTACAATTGCCTTTCTTTAAAATAATACATTTCTCTGTCATTTAGATAAATATATAAACCTCATCAGGCTACATAACCTGTGTTAGCTCATTGTGAAGACTGCTTTCAAAGTGAAAATCAGTTTCTTTATATCATAAACAATGTTTTAACATTCAATTAAAATTTTCTTTGGACCATGCTGATGTGCCGAGGCATTTCCTTTGTGCGTATGCGTCTGTGTATGTACGTGTGTGTGCAAGTCGCTTTGTGGCCGTGACAATGGGCCAGGGAACAGACGGTGAGAGTGTGTGTATGTCATCGGCGACTGCCGTAGACTGGCGGAGTGTGTCAGATCCAGCCTAAAATGACTAGCAGCTGGGGGTGACAGTTGTTTTAACAGCTGAGCTGACAGGATTAATTCAAATGCACTGAAATCAAAAAGTGGAGAACACCTGTTCAGTCTTCCAGCGGTCCCCACGTCCAGGCAGGGGATCAGGCTCGGGCGTGCAGCCAGGCTAGAGCTCTCTCTCCCGGAGAAGTCGGAGTCTCCCGGAGAGTCTCACCGCCACCATGGGACAGGAGAAGGGGGGGAGGGGGGCAGTGGCGGAATAGGAAGGAGTCCAAGAGCAAAGGAAGGCAGAGACAGAGACACTGGAAGGGAAAGAGGGAGGATTGGGATCCGCCTAGCTTGTTTCTGAACATCTGGCTCAAATAAAGGGCCTATTTTCTGGCAGGCCGAAGGGTGCTGACCTAGGACCGCTAAAGCAGAGACAGATTGCTTCATTTCAAAGTGCGATGCCTGACCGCAGGACTGCTGGGGTTAATTCTGAGCTTCCCCCTCGTGTTCAAAGACCCCCTACCGGAGCTTCATTCACTCGCTGGTGTCCACTACCGGCATTCAGTCTCGTGCACTCAAAACCAGGAAGTGGAGCAGCTGTAAGGAGTGTGTAGTATGTGATGGAGAGTCATTGATAGACTGTGCTGTGTTTACAATCAACAAGGGAAGATCTTAGTTTGCAATCACATTAAATTCGACATATCTACTGATTATAAAGATTTCATAGGTCATGTGATATTTGCCTACACAACGCTGAAAAACTACCATCTCCAAACTTAAAACTTTAACCCTTTAGAATAGCACTAGTAGCAAATCCTGATATATAACTTTACTGTTTGTCATTATCGGATCCATTCACGATATTTCTGAACTTAAGTCTGAACTTTTCTTGACAGGTGACTGCGTGATTGAATTAACCAATGAAATTGGCTGGACGTGGCCAATCAGGCAAATATAACATTTCCAGTTTAATGAGAAAGTCATTTGAAGGTAACTCTATCGCCTCCTTGAGCACTGCTAAGCGGCTCAAGTGTACTCAACAGGACTGTGCACAACACAATGTGTTAGCCAATGAAGTTTTAATACTTGTTTCTGGACTAAAATCAATCTTTAACAGAAAAATATCCCGACAAACTGACTTCTGTGTGTTTACCTTTACCGAAGACTTTTTTGTGTGTGTTTTTACATACTCTACATGTTGTGTGGGTGAGCAAGTGTGTACACAGCCCCTGACATTTGGCCTGTGCACATCCACTGTTTGTTCTTATCTACTCCAACCCAAGCAAATAAACCTAAACCTGCTTTGTAATTTACTTAACATATCCCTTTTTAACCCTGCTGAGGCTCAAGTGAGTGTGTCTGTGTGTTAGAAAAGAAGAGAATGGACTTGGATTTAGATTTACAGGGGTGCGTAATGGATATGGGGAAGGGATTTGCGAGTTAGTGCAAGGCCTCTAACGCCACATCAAAATAACCAACAACCACTGACCCGCAATTACCCATAATGCAACAGTACGCCAAAGCCTAGTGGTCCAACCATATGCACATGCCTGCTATTGCTATATTTCCTCTTGCCTTGACTCCCTTTACAGAAATCACACACACACATACAGTTTCAAAAACGTCACCAGTGTGATTGGGAAAAAAAGTGCTGTGATGGAGATTCAGAAAGCTCTCTATCTACTAAAGCATGATCAAAGAGAGGGGTGAGTGATATTTTATAGAGCTCGCTCAGTTTTTAAAAGTTGCAATGAATATTCATGGGATATTGTATTCCATTATTTAGCATTAGCTTCAAAAATGCCAACACACACAAAATAAAATTAGCATGTTAATAGATATGGGTGTGCTCTGCAAATTAGCATAAGAATCACGCAACTGCTCAACGTCTGAGAGCTTTATAACTAAACAAACGGTGAAGAACTCACTTTATTTGTGCGAACTGATTATTTTTCAGGGCGCTGCCTCTCCATACTGATTGCGTATGCACTGGCATACCAAGAAGTTCTTAAACATCTCATGAAATCAGTCATCATCTACACGTCTCCATAAGGAATATTCATATTATGCAATTCACAGGCACATCATTAAATCCAGCAAAGCAAACGGAGCTGCTAATATATGGATTCCTCATGTTCAAACCCTGCATTCAGCCATCACGGCTCAGGAAAATTTCCAATTCATGCACGTCAATGATGGCTGTGTGCAACTGTCCAAGTCTTGAGCCACAATGGTGTGGCTATGGAACAGTCAGCTCTATAATGGCCCTGCTATGGAGCCACAGTCTAATTCATGAACCTCCGGCTTTTGTGCCTTTCTTAATGCCACACCAGGAGGTCAATAACAAAACTTTAGACACACAATCACAATCGTGCACACACACACACACACACACACACACACACAAGTAATGCACAAAGACGTCCATCTCAAAGTCTCTAATCCGATGCCCACACTTCAAGTTAAAAAAAAGACCACAGCGCTGTTATGCCAAAGGCTCTAAGTGAGTATGTGTGTGTGTGTGTGTGTCCCCTCAGACAGCTTTTCCCATCCCGTAAGCGGCATACAGCTCTAATATCACCCATCCAGTGAGAAGGCTCATCCCTATTGATTGTCTTGTGCAAGGCAGCAGAAGAATACAAACTGAAAGGCAGACCCAAACAATTCAATACAACTGACTTGAATGTGCCTTTCATACGCTGGAACAATGGCTCATTCACAATAGGGCCCCGTTAACTCTAATGTGTTCAGCTGTTTTGCCAACCTCAAAGAAAAGTACACTGACTTGGATTCAGCCGGAGACAAATTAACAGGCATGCAATCGTCTACTCTGGGAAAAAAAGGAGGCATCTTGTGCTTTTCCCAGTAAAGACTGACGGCGTTACTAAGAAAAATCTTTAGCGCTATAATGGCTGCGAGTTAGAATAGCTGGTGTTTTGTTGCACTAGATTCTGTAAACAGATGTATTGTATTGTATCAGATGTATTGTAAACAACTTTATTCAGAAGGCGTCTGTTTGTCTATCAGTTTGGATTGCATCATTTTTAAACAGATATACCCAGAGGAAAAGATTTATTGCTCTTTGAGTGTTCAATTATCAACTTTGACTCAGATGTTTCTGAGACAATTGCTGACTGAGTACAGTAAGAGTACTGAGGTATTATTTCATTTGTCATTATTCATTCTTATGGGTGGGTTGTCAAAATTATAAGATTAATCAACACTTATCAGGTACTAAAAGTAAGTAAAAATAGAGCAAAAGAAAGAGACAAATCAAGGGAAACAGCTTTAGATTTCTTCAGGTTACAACTCTAACAACAATCTCTCTCTTTCAATAACCTCTACAAATCCATATTTTGGTTTTGTGTAGTTCTCTATTGTATCTTTTTCTGTCCTCAGTCTCTAACTCAGACCTCGTTTTTCAGAGCACGAGGGGAAGATAATGACAAACGACTCCAGTGAAAACCTTCCTCCTAATGTTAATTTATACATCTAGCTAATTACTACCAAATGCTGGAAATTGCACATTGAAGTTGTTCTCTCCCACTCTCTCACTCTTCGCTCACAGACGCTCTCACTGCTCGTAGCATGCCCTCCTCGCCTTCTATGTGCCTGAATTTGTCTGTATTTGGCTGCATATGGAAGTCCTTTGGTGTTTTTTTCTTGTTCGATCTGTTCGATCTTACTTGATGCATCCTGAAAAAGCTGCAAAAGAACCTACAACTGTGCATACCTATGTTTGTGTGTGTCCAAGCATATATGTGTATTTGGGGTCCAATTATAGTATGCGTGTGTGTGTGTGTGTGTGTGTGTGTGTGTGTGTGTGTGAGAAAGCACTCCACAGCAGCAGTCATATAGCAGATTAGCAGACCCTGGGGAGATTTAGACAGAGATGCACTGCTGAACTGCTTCAGAGCTCTTCTGCCCCTTTCGTCTTCATGGAAGAGTGTATCCGCCCTTCTTATTCTCTCTCATTGAGGGGTATGAATGCGTGAGCCCTTGGCTAACAATGACAGGGCCTAAGTGCTGTCTTATAAAATGCCCCAGTGCCTCCGAACACCCCCCTCATGCACGTCTCACAAAAGAGAATGTGAGAGTGTGTGCGGTGCAACCTCGCTGTGATCTTAAAACACCATTTGACGTGCCCTACAGTTCAGTGTCATGCTATAAAACAGTGCAGTTGCACAACTTACGGCCCACTGTGCATTAAACGCCACCTCCAGTCTGACCCCAGACCGGTGGAGGCAGCGTAAGATAATAGAGGCATCCGGGCAGCAGCTGACCCCAGGACGGGCTTTGAAGCCAGAGCATCCCACAGAGAGAGAAGCAAGGAGAGGGACTCAATTAGTCAAGTCTAAATTGAACCATCAATCTCGGCTCACTCCATGGCCATCCGGTACGAGGGGGCCAGCACTCGTAAACAAGACCACGCTGTTACTTCAAGAGGGCTGTACGGCATCTGAGATGGAGAACTTTATGAGAAAAGACAAGAGAGTCGAGTCTGATTCGTCATTTGTCTCATGTATGTGGAATATTTTATGCATTAAGCCAACAAAAACAAAACAAAACATGAAGAATAAATCTTCACATTTCTAATACTGCAATCACTTCCGCTGTTACAGATATTACAGAACACTAAATTATAAATACAAATAAATGTAAAAAATAATTACATAATAAATAATAACATTGTAAATATATTATATTATATATATATATATATATATATATATATATATATATATATATATATATATATTATTATTATTATTAAATTACAAAATAATTTGAATATATATAATTAGAATACAAGTTTCACAGCCATTAAATACTATTTACGACTGGAAAATTTTCTTAATTTACCCGTAGTTAACAGGTATGGCAAAAATAACTTTATGGACTCTGGATGAGAGTTACTGATGAGAGGAGTGATCTATTTTGTGTGTAAAAGCACACAGGGTGGGGAGACTCAAAGAGAGGCACAGGAAGGTGAATGAGACCATTGTCTGTAAAGGGCTGTGACACGTATGCTCAGCTTGAGAACTGTGTGTGTGTGTGTAAGGTTCAGTGCTAAGGGAACCAACCAAAGCTGGGCCCAGACCATGAATCAAGCTCAGCCCAGCGCCAAGGCTGACAAACACACACTCGCACACACACACACACGCGTGGACACTCGGGAGACCCTGAACATCTGTGCCCCACATAACACAGACTGCCAAGCACTAGTGAGGACTACATCTCCTCCACAGAGAGCTGGGGGGAGAGGAGGAGGAGTGTGATCATACCATCAAAGAAGAAAGCGTCTCAAAGATTTGGAGTAGTTCAAGATGAGGATGAAGTTAATTTGCAGCATAGCCTTCTGATTGCAGTCAGTCTTTAAGAGTGTGTTGTGTGTGGATGACACAGGAAGTGCTCTGTGAGTGTGTGTTTGCTGTCCAGACCCCTGAGAGAGACACTGTGCTCCCTCTGAACCCCTGATAGCCCTTCTGCCCTCTTTCCATTACTAAAGCTAATAACACACACACACACTCCAGCACGCTGCTGCCTGACAGTGACACACCACACACACACAGGCTGCTGGAAACTGTTCTCGCTGCAGTTCTGAAATATATTGCTACACATATAGTGAGAGATAAGAGGAGGCCAGGAAGGATTTTGTTTATATTTTCAAGCTACACATTTGTGCTGAATATTTTCTTTTTTAAATAAATGTTGTGTAAAATAAATGTTCATTAATTCACCTAATTGAGGTGAATTAATCTTTTCTGCTATATATCATATATTATGATCATATATTAATTTTTCTAATTATAATCATCATCATATATTAATATATGATGCCAGCCTGCTTTCTAGATATAAACCCATTTTGGCCGACCAATTGTTTACCCACTTGCAACAATGTATAAATCTGTGAATGTGAGCAGTAACAGGTTGATACGGAAACTGCTTTAAGATGTGCAGTATCATTGAGGCCAGTCGATTAGGGACAGACTCGGACACGCGTTTATAAAGGCCAAATGCTCTGCTCTTGGTCAAACACACATGCGCGCAAACACACACAATCGCCTGACCCAGTATAAGTTTGGCTGGTATCTCATCGTAACAAACGACTCAGCTCGGGCTGTTTATCTGAGGGGAAGTGGAGCAGCGAGGGGGGACAGGTGAGCAAACGGCTCGCTAACACGCTGACTAACACACTCCCGATTTCACACAGGGAGTGAGATGCATGTGGCCCCCTCTCACTATTCTCTTACTGCTTTCTGACCCATTTCCTTTCTACTTTCCCTTCACAAGCCAGCGCTACATTTCCACCACACCGAGCAACTTTCAATGAATGTGCATGTATATGCGAGCATGTGATTGATCCGTCTAGAAGCAGCGTATGGGAAAGAGAGGGAGGGCAGGGAGAGAGAGAGAGAGAGAGAGAGAGAGAGAGAGAGAGAGAGAGAGAGAGAAAGAGAAAGGGAACGGTAATAATACGACCCTTTCATAATGATTAAAGCATTCATTAATTTTTCATCATAACCTGCCGTTTGCAGCTAATGGTCTTTGTGAGGTACACAAGCAAACAATGGACAGGCGAGTTGAAAAGGGATTTTTATCAGGCTATGAGAGGCCTGGCTAAATGCACTGCCCACCTCCCCCTCTTTATTTTTCTCTTTTCTTTTCTGCTTCTTTTTCTCTGTGTCCGAGCTTCTTGAGGGACTGGGGCTTCTTTTGTTTGCACATTTCATTTGAACAGAGAGTAGAGAGATAATGCGCTACTGTAGTCTCCTGCTAATGGACTGTCTGTTTTGCTTGCTTGCTTTTTCTCAAGTTCTATAAGTATCCTTCCTATATTTTTCCTGGCCTCCTGTATACGGCAGCTGTTGAATTTCACGGCCAGACTCTTGGTGTGACCTTACGGCTTTCTCAAATGTAACTATTTTTTCTGACGTAACTATTAAAATCAAATGTAAATGAAGCAAAATCCTGTTTGGTTTTTATAGAACAGGATGATGCTCACACAAATGAGCAGAATCAGTGCCAGCAAAACTCCAATGCCTGTCATTTGCAAAGTCTTGATGATCAAATCATGATGCTTTTTATATACCAGTATCATGTTTAAATCCATTCTGCAGATTTTTCCCCAAATCAGAGCTGAAAATAAAATAACATATAATATAATTGTAGAAATTTCCTGCAAAACCGCAGACTGAATGGAAGTCAGTGGAGCGAAATCTAGCGTAACCTCAGTTTAAGACAAAGCATGGAGTAACGCAACAGTTGTAAGACACCTCCGCACTCCTGTACATACAAAAAAGAGAGCGCGCTAAAGCCTGTAAATACTATGTGAGTGCTAAATTAGTGAATGCTAGCTTTGTTTGCCTGCATTCTTCACATGGTTGACAGCAGGATCAACTTTAAGTAGCCTTCAGTGTGCACGGGTGAAGAAAACAATTCTCACTGTACAATCACACATCCATCCATCCATCCATTCATTCATCTACCTACCTACATCCATTCATCCATCCATATATCCATCCATCCGTCCAGTGTCAGTATTTTCACATGTTTATTAGCACACACATTGGCTAATTCACATAGGGAGCAGGTTCTGATTATTCATGAGGAACTGGCCTCTAATTACAGAGCGAGTGTGGTGTGATGTAAGAGACAGAGAGAGAGAGATCCTGTGGAAGGAGCTGAGAGCCGTTATCTCAGTAATCAGTCTGAAATGAATATGCAAAGTGTGGCACACAATGGCTCCGAACAGCTGATCCCTGCCTGCTTAAACAAAGGCCTGACTTTATCAACAGCTCTCATTAAGCAGAATTTGTTAGTCAGGAATGATGGGTAGATAGATGCAAGAAAGAATGTGTGCGTGCGTGCGAGTGAGTGAGTGAAGGAGAGAAAGAAAGAAAGACAGAGTGAGAGATGCTCGCCATGAAATCCTTCACACTTTCAGTCGGTTTCACATTGTAATTTCATCACAATAAGACGTACACGTGTGCCAATGTCCTCTGACTGTCTAATACAGTGAACTTTTTCCACCGACAGGGTGCCAGTGCTGATTTCGGAAACCGGTGCCCAATCTGGATCTATTCCATGTGCTGTTTCCACACAGAAAAACTGGAAAAAAAAACTGGCTGCGCAATGGCTCCTAAAACCTGCTGGTCTCCAACCAGGAAGTTTAAAAAAACAACAACAACTCAAAGCTAGATAGCTCCCAATAATCAAAGAAACTCACTACACTGGAAAAAAGTCTGATGTGACGATGCTAAACATCTTTAAATTCTTTTAATTAAATTGATTGCTATGAATTTTATTTAACAATATATTAATTAATTACTAATCAATTAATTATTTACATTACTTTATTCAAAAGTATTTATAAATTAATTGCAATTAATAAAAAAATAAATATTAAATCTTTAATTTCTTTCCATGGCATCAAAAGTAGCTTGTGATAAAGATGCTAAATTAAATGAGTTGGTGTTCATATATGTTCTCAAAATACGCAAACAACCACCGCAATATGACATGTTCATTAGTGGAGAGGTTACATTGTTGTTCAGCTCTCAAGATTTTGTAAACCAGGTGAGAATTTAGGTGAAACAAGGCTTCAGGACAGCTTTTTCTATGCGAACGTCACAACCATGTGTCAAAGCGTGTATTCAATTCTCCATCACTCACCTTCTGGCTCATTCTTGATGAGTTCCTCCATCTTGCGCTGTTTGAGCGTGTCGACCACGTCGGCCAGGCTGCCCTTGCGTCTCTCTGGGGTGCCCAGAGCTGAAGCGGAGCTGGGTTCGCTGCCCGGCCGCATGGACCCCTCCTCCTGCTGCTGATGCTGCTGCTTACTGGGTGAGGTAGACGAGTTGTGCTGGGGGTAGGGGCTCAGGGCCAGGCCTTTACAGCCATCCTGATCCTGACAAGGAAACGGAGAGAGAGACAGGGTGTTAAACAAAGCAATAAGCAGGCCTTCACTAATTATTTCGTCCTTTTCCTGAGTGTTGAGGCATGTTTAGGTTTACTTTCATCCTCATCTGCCCATCTGTACTGTAGAAAGTCTCTCTCTCTCTGCCTCTGTCGGTCTGAAGTCTCTTTAGACAAAATCATTAGCGCAAAAAGTTTCAGTCATTTCACCATCACAGGAACTTCTTCTTCTGAGAAGGGACGTTTTTCTACTTTGAATCAGCTCCAAACACACAAGAACATCCAAGTTTTTCAACCGCATTTTTTTTTTTTCTGTTCTTGACCAACATGACAGCTGCAGTATCAATCACCTTCTTCAGTGTTTCATGCATTGATCTTCTGTCCAAATATATAACAGTTCCCATCTTATGGTTTCTTACATAACGTGGCTCAGAATTAAGCTTGTACACTATTAAAATGAAACTGTGCAGTTGTTGCCTTAAGGGGCTATTTCTACCTGATCTGAGCCATAAAATGACTTTTATTGGGGATATATTAATTAATTATATTAATATATTATATTAATACAAATGATAAGACATTTTTACCGTGAAACTTTCATAAATGCAATGGCATACAACACTAATGCTTATATAAAAATTGTGTATATACACACACATACAACATTATATAATATATTGTAAATATACATATATACACAATATAATTACATATAATTTATTTTTATCATTGGTGTTTTTTTGCTTATGTTTTTATATGCACACAAATTAGGTAAATTGGGAAAATTGGGTAAATGACAGATGTGGAGATTTGATGATGACTTATCACATACACACACCCACACACACACACACACAGCGTTATTTTCACCCAGCTCTGAATCCAGTTTATAAAGTTTAATTACAAAACAAGTCAGGTATTTGGAGACAAGGTCAACAGTCCAAGTCCGTTAATCAGGGTTAATCTTTGGTTAATCCTCATCTATTATCTACCTTACCACCAGCGTGACTGACAGCAGCCTCAGCCAATCAGGCAATAGCATAATCCCACTGACGTGTTTGGAACCAGTGACCAGATTTACACCTCAACAATCAACATCAGCTCCTCCGTGCCACCTGCAGCAGTCATGCAAAGCGAAATATCGTCAGTCCAAACTCAAGTTCACAGGATTGATCAGGTTCTATCACCTGCTTAGATTTTAATAATGACATCTGTTTTTAATCATTAACTCAGAGAGTGAACAGAGAGCAGCAGATGGTTCATTTACTAGAGCTTAATGCAACACGAAATACTGAAAGACTTTCAGAAGACACAGAACAGTGGCAAATGCAATTTTACATAGAGACTTAAATGATCTGATTTGGCCCTGTCAACAAAACAATTCATTCTATGCAACATTTCTTTACCAGTAATAGCAATTATTAATGTGCACTTTTAAAGTTTTTTTTTTACTACAATTTAATTATAATGATACATTTTTATGTAGAAAAATTATAAAATGACAATGTTTTGACATTTATGTAACATCAGCCGATTAAATATATATATATATATATATATATATATATATATATATATATATATATATATATATATATATACACACACACACACACATTATATATATATATATATATATATATATATATATATATATATATAATCAACAAAACTATTTATACAACATGGAAAAAATTGTAGCAATGGATTTAAGTTTATAGTAGTTTTATTTAATAGTAGTAGTATTTATTTATTCAATTTCAGTCACAGTAGTAATTTATTAATATGCTGTTTTTTAACAATGTTTTTCTTCAATTTATTTATTAATTATGCTCATAAAATTATTAAATGAATAAATGTTGTCACTTAATTAATATTAGCTATTTATATGCTTTATTTTTAATAACATCAGCCACTTTCTTATGCACATAACAGAAAAATAAACAAACAACATATTCAGATACATACAGTTGTCAACACTCCATATATCCAGATATACTGAATATAATCACACAGATTGACTCGTCACAATCCATCATCATCATCATCATCATGATGATAATAATTACTGTAGAACTAATTAAACTGAAACACTTTCACTCGCTACGAACGCATACCGAGAGATATTTCACAATGATACTCATTCACAAACAGACTGATGACTGGCAGGCTTAAAAGATCTTAACAGGCTTTTATGATACACGGAAAATATGACAGCTTGCATACTGATTTCCTCCCATTTCTGTAATCTGTCTGCAAAAAACCCCGCATGTTTTTCCCGACACACCCCTTCGTTTCATCCCTCTCTTCCCCATCAGCTCCAGTCAGGGTAGTTGAACTGCGATTAGGAGACTTCTGTAGTCATAAATGACCAAAGCGGTGCGAGATCACCCAGTCATTCGCAAACAAAACTGCCAACTCGCTGTTAAAGATCTAACAGAGAAGAAAGATAGAAAGAAGAGGGGAGGACGAGAAAGCCAGGGAGAGAGTGGGAGCGAGTGGCAGAATGGCAGGCGTTTCTCTCTGCCTGCTTTAGTGTGGCATGCATCTTAAAACACGGTCACACCTGTCACTTCCAATCTATCTAATCCACTGCATACTTCAAACCGCAGCTTGCGTCTTTCTCCAGAGATGTCTAGAAAACAATTCGAATAGAAGGTGATATGGCGTCGGAGGAAACTGTATTCCTTCGCTTTTTAAAGTCTCCGGCCGTGACACTAAGTCTCGGACAGATGAAACATCATTCTTAAAGAAGCAGATGAGCTAATGGCTTGTGTGTTGCTTTCTTTACCCAATCTTTAAATATAAGGCACACTGAGTAACAGGTCTACTGTAGGGTTGATATTCAGGTTAATACCCCCTGTTTTGTCCTTCGTCTCGTTGCTTACGTGTGTGCGTCTGATTTTACGCCGCATTTGAATAAGTGTGCAAAGCTCTGTGCTTGTGAGTATATGTATTTATATGCATTTCTGATGTGCCGTTCTGTGCGGTGTGGGCGGTTCTGCTTTTAGTTGTGCAGATGTCAATTCTTCGTGGAAAGGCTGAAACTGCGCCTCTCTCCACGACCCTCTCTTCATCCTTGAACCACGGCAGCATGGTGACAGAATTAAACAACTTTTGTCCTCTTAAGCTCATGTGTGAAAGAAGCACATTTAAACACACTTCAACTCCTGCCAAAAAAGCAAAATGCCTTCTTTCCCCCTCTAGTTTTTTCCTCTCGTCTTCTCCCTTCAACACAGATGCCAGCATTCCTCCAAATGCCACCTCTTTTCTCCCATCTTTAAAAAAAAATAAAAAATTGTCCTTCCTGTACTCCGCAGGATTCCAACCTGTTTCCCTCAGAGCATTTCTCTCATATGTTCTCTCTCCCTAAATAAAGCACACTTCCATATGCTAACTTAAATCCAATTATTTTACAGACACAGGTAGCGTCTAGCTAATGAGTCTAACTCGATACATGGCCGTGTGATTCTCTGGCTTGCGTTCACCACGCGCTAGGATACTAACCTCTATGCTTGCTATCAGTTAAACTGTCAAGAGTCCCGCTGCTGAAACACACACGCTCGAGTTGGACATCTCTCCTCTCCTGCAGTGTTGACACCTCGTCTGTTGTCTTAAGCCCGTGTTGCTGATCTCTACCGTGTGTGTGCAATCCGCTCACCTCTAAACCTGGCTCAACCGAGCTATTGTCAGCCCTGATCCTGCCGTGAACACACTCACGCACACGGATGAGGACTTACAAGTGCTTCACACAGTTTAAAAAAAACCATACATTGTCTCGTCCCTGTCCTTCTGTAATAGGGAATTTACATGAGATTATGCCATATAAAAAGGCTTAAATTAATAGATTTGTATGAAACTTCAAAATTAATGTATTCTCAGATTTGTCGTTTTTGTTTGTTTGCCAAAAAAACACATGAAAAATTCTAGTTAAATTTTACTAATTCATATAATTTCTCTGATTATAATAACTGTATATATATATATATATATATATATATATATATATATATATATATATATATAAAAATATATACGGTAAAAGTTAGAAGTATAAAAACAAATTAAATTAGCTTTTAATATTGGAATTCTGGAAAACAAAGGATTAAACTGATTTAATTTCTATATAAAAAGAAAAGTTTATCTAAATATAAAAAAGAAGACTCTTTTTAAGAAGTGTCCAAGCTGATGGGTATTTTGTTGTTTTTGACATTGAAAGGCTGTATTTGACACATCCAAGTACAAATCTTAACATGAAACACACGCATGAACACGTCTTCTCTTAATGCCTCTAATCATTAACTGGACAAAAGGGAGAGTAATTAACACCTCGTTATTATCACCCGCGTGTAAAGCTCTTTCCACCTTTCGGATTCAAAGCCTTCTACTTTCCGCCTGTAAAAAAAACTGGCAGGAGTTTACAGACTGCCGTGGACGCGCACCGCCAAACCAACTTCTATTGTAGCAGGTACCGCACGCTTCAGCCCGCTGACCCCATCGTCACAAACACGCGCCTCCCTCCTTCTCTCTCTCTCTCTCTCTCAGGATGAAGAGGTCAGCGGAGTCTGAAGCGCGTGTGCGCCGCTGCCGTGTTAATTTACAATGACAAGATAAAGCGGTAATCTTCCGCTGCGCGCTACCCAGGGACTCGCCGAGTCGATTTACACTTCCCTATCACTTTATACAATTGCCGTGACAAAGCCCCTCCGAGTCCCCACTCGTGTAAATCTCTCTCTCACTCAACACTTCTGCCAGTCAGCGTGGATCGGCTCAGGGAAACTTAATGTCTCACACATGCCAGCCTGCTTTCCCCAAAATCCACCCGTGCTTGAGACGGATACGCTTTATTAATCCACATCAAATACAGTGCGCCTGCTTTTTCATGCCACGTCTGTCATGTCAGCGCGAGAGACAGATACAGCAGTCTAGTCTTTCAGATAAAACAACAATTACAACTACTGCACTGTAGCCGATACATAATTATTCACATTACGATTAATAAGAATAACAATCAATTGTATGCAATATGTATGGATTAGGGTCACAGGTGTACTGTTGTACGATGTTTGCAAATTTTTCTCCAGGTAGTAGTTTTACTGCAAGTGACTTTAAGTGAGAGAACTGACAGTCATAAACAAACACACACTGCGCTGGCAGTCGAGTGTGTAAAGTGAGAACGAAGGAAACGCTTGAGTGAGAAAGCTAGAGGACTTTGCAGTTTTGGAACCGTTCCTCACAATAAACCAGAGTCCAGCGTGACCTGTAATCACAGTTAATTGCAGAATTAGCTTACTGTTAAGTTCCTTAAGTACTGATTCATTGTTTTACAGCCAAATTGATTCCCAAAGCCTGTGGCGACACAAGTTTATCAAGAGAGAGAGAGATAGTGGAGTCGGGGGAAAAGGTCACAGAAGAGATACTACAGCTCATGTGCGTGTTAACGTGAGGACGTGCGATCTGGGTTACAGGGTCCATCTTGCTTATTTTTCATCTCGCGGCTTTAAACAAACAGCACATGAATGTCCAATACAGTCTATAACCTCCATGACTACACTGACCCATCATGAACTCACACTCCGCAATAACAGATGAACTGTCAAGCATTTGATTCATTTTGGCCACATTCAAAAAGACGACTTGTCTTGCTGCCTATGACATCATTGGAGCGTGACGAGCATTTCCACACCAAAAGTGTGAGCAAGAGAGAGAGACAATGGGAGGGATTCATCCTGAGACAAGTTGTACGGGAGGAGTCAATCAAATGCATATTAATCAACTGGGAGGGGCTAATAGGGGCTTCATCCAATCGTATGAGAGGGGTTTGAGCGTATAGACGTCTCCTGGGGGGCGACTCACCATGCTCGCATGTAGTGTTGGGGGGCTGTCGAGTAGTCGAGGAGATCGCGGGGACACTTTGCTGCAGTACGAACTCAGGGGCAAGTGAATGACAGCATGTCCGTCAACCTCTTCATCCTCCAATCGCTGTCTGCTTGTCGCCATGACTACCTCTCCATCTGTTCCCCCATATGGAGAGGCTGGTCGCTTGGAAGACATCCTGGAAAAATGAGAAAGGAAAAGTGACTGAGGCATTCAGGAAAGACATGGCAGAGACAGAGACGTGGCTGTTGTTTAATTGTGAGTGACATATACGGGAGCATTTCACGCACACACACACCTGACACACACACTACTCGCATAATGACAGCCATCAACGCCATAGCTTTGTCCACATCCATCCCTCCATCAAAGACACGTCCCACCTACACTATCACAGAGCCATTTACTGTAGCAGCGTCGCACACAATGTGTTTAGCTAGCCTGTTTGATGTAAAGACTCGAGCGGCCCATTAAAGAAGAGTGCAGCCAGCCCAGCGCACGACAAAAATCACGTTAGCCAAGAACACAGACCGACAATGTTGTGTGCGTGAGCGTGTGTGCCACAGTAGATGTTAATGACAGTGTATATGGTGCTGACACTGCCAGAGAAAATAGGCCTTGATGACGGTCTGTGTTCCTCTGATACCGTCAGGAAGAAAAAGCATTTATTAAATGAACTCTCTCTCCCACAATGCATGGTGAGGAAAAATGAATATGCTCTCGTAATAAGATTTCATCTGGCTTACGGCATTGCCTAAGTGCTTTCATAGACGCTTCTCAGCCTTGGAGCTAGTGTTACTATGGCCCTGGAGAATAAGTACCACTCTTTTAAAAGAAAAGGACAAACAAGGATAAAGGGAGATGGAGAGAAGTACTTTTATTTGGCTTGTACTCTGCAACTAAAAGAATTGACAAACAAATTTTATTTGACGGCAGTGTTTAACTTTGCTTTTCTCCATAAGCTGTTTTATAAGCAAAGTTATGGAAGCCCATTTCTTTTCATTCATATGATATATATGCCCACACACACTTCCCATAATTGCAACTTTATCTCTCTCAATTGTCACTGTTCGTCATAATTGTGACTTTTTTCATAATTATGAAATTATACCTCACAACTGTAATTTTATTTTTCATTGCAACTATTTCTTGTAATTGCAACTGTATTTTTTACAATGTGTCCTTACATCTCACAATTTCGACTAGTGCACATAAGTGCAACTTTATACGTCACAATTCTATTCTTTGTTTCTCTCACAATTCCAACCATGACTCGTAATTTTATGACTCATAACTTTATCTTACAACTGTGATTTTATATTTCGCAATATGAATTTGTCTCATAATTATTCATTTATCATAACTGACCTTATTTCTCACAATTGTAACCTTTTTCCCCTGCAATTACATCTTTATTTTCCACAATGTGACTATATCTCATAAACCTGATTTCATAACTGACTTTATAGCTCAGACCTGATACCTTAAAAACCTTATTTCTTATATTACACCATCTCATAATTTTATTTTATGCTCTGAGGTAGAAACTGAAACTCACATACGTACACAGTGGGTGCAGTTATTTTTTTCGCTCCAATATCCTTCAATCAACTAGCATCCACAGTCTCAGTACGGTCCGTTTTGCGTGTGCTGAACTGAATGGTATACTCATAGACCTGGTCTGACTCAGACGCCACATCTGGCGGAGCTCCTGGGTGCTGCTAAGGTTTCTCTTTCTCTCATTTACTGCTTATTTGGTTTAGATTAGCTGTAAAGACAAACACCATATAATGTTTCTAACCGTCTGGACGGGATAAAAAAAGACTCACCTAAATCAAACCTAAGACTGGCAGCTATGAAAAAAGATGTGCTCAAGACAGTCTCGACTGTACAGGTGAGATTTAAATGATACACTTTGATGCAGAGTCTGACAGCAACTGCTCTGGCGTAACAAATTCTGTAACACAGGTGTATTATATGTACGAATGTGAGACTAGAGACTATATCTGTGTTAATTCGGCTGTATGAATATGAACGTGTGTGTGTGTGGGGTACGTTGGCTGTATGCTGGTTCACACTGGGGCAGTAAAAGCAGTCAGTGCAGCTGTATAAACTGCAGTTGGGCCGTCAGAGCCGCACGGCCTGTCTGCCCCTCCACCAGCACTCTGTTTACTCTACCTCCAGACACTCACACACACTGGGCCCTTTTGTTTCACTCTGACACACACACCTCTGTGCCGCTCTCTCTAACACACCAACCCCCAATACACACATCAGGACCAACAAAGACACACACACACGACCCTCATCTAAACGTAGGCAATCGAGAAACGGTTCTTATTAGAACCAGCAAATTGCTCGTCACATCCAACTCGAACCGAGAACTGTTGTTTTACCAACTGTTTATTTAAGGCTTGTGAGACTTACAGTAAATTAGCGTAATGAGTAGCTGGAAAGCTAGTAGAAACACATTCAGATCAGTGATTTGTAGTAAAAAATACTTTACTTAAAAGAAGAATATTAAAATATGTAAATAAAAAGCAATTTAGGTTCAGTATATCATTTTTAAAAGATTAAAAAATACTTCCTAAAAAAGTGTTAATGGAACCGGAATCATTTAGTGTAATCCGTTTCAGAACCATTTCTTATAATTTCCCATTCCCAGTGCAATATTCTGTGCATAAATACTCAGGTGAGTGTTATAAAATAGCTTCAACATTTATTTTCAACTAATTCACAGCCGTCTGCATCTCTTTTGCGCTCTTCCCCGTCTCGTGCACTCTTCCTTTTGCCTCTCTCTTCCCTACTTCCTTGCCGGCCCACTGACAGAAGCTTTTCACAGCTCCTCTTGTGCAATAAAATGTCTATTTTCCTGCGAGACTTTGAAGTATAATTACTATACAATTCTGCTCCCCGGGTGAGCAGGTTATAGCCACTATTTTATTTAAAGTTGGCAGACCTGTCATGGTGGAAAGTCTACATGAAACATTTAAAGCTTGTCGAGATGTTGGGATTAAAAAAGAGAGGGTTTTATTAAGCAGATAAATTGGCAGAAAAGCTGGTCTCCAAGGTCATAATTAGCAGCCATTAGCATAATTTCACTCCATCCTTCTGTGGTTCCAATAAAGGCCGGCCTGCCAAACACACAGACCCTGTCCGCTGACACACACACACACTTGCTAACACAACACACGCACAAAGAACAGTCTCTGAAGCTTCCTTGCAGGCTAGTCGTGTCTGCTTAATTTGCATTGTAAACTTTAACAGCAGTCTTCGCTCATTATCTGGTGGATTAATAACTTTATTGCCATTCATTTTCACAAAGCTAAGAATTATGTTATTCATAAATAGCCTTGAATATCAAAGCCGAACGTGCTGATACGGGTGAGGTGACTAAACACATATGCCGAAACACAAATGATGTCAGTATAATCTCCAAACATTAGTTTTATTCAGTTCGGGGTGTATTATCAAAGAAAATGCCATCACTTTTTCATATCTCATGAACTTTAGCATTCGCACCCAGTCCCATCGCAGTTGAACTGCAGGTTTAGAGGCTAACTTTCATGGCTAATTGTTAAAAGCTAATGGCCGCCCCACCGGTGTGTGCCACTCGACCCCCTCCCGCCGGCTGCGTACGTTAAGCCCAGATTAAAGGCACACTTTCCCTATGAGCTTAGACACAGATTGAACGCTTTCCTAAGTCCCTCTCATATCACATGTACATTTCTCTGCAGACGCTAATCGTCCAAAATACAGGGTCCATTAAACAGCGGAGTGGAGCTGCACTTTAAATACTGAATCTAGGAGCTTTACCTAATCACCATCAGCAGTGGTTAACACTCCAGAAGTGCCTCTAATGACAGGACATAATTTAGAGGCTAAAAGTGTCACATACGCACACACTTGGATGTGCACGGCCCACAGAAAAACTTGCACGATGATGCTTTGCGGATGTCGCATGAATGCCTACGATAAAAAGCATTCCGATATACAGAGAACGATTGAAAAAGTCATGATAGACACCTATCTATCGTTTTTATATATAATGCGAATAATAATGATTATTTGACCTAATAACTGAAGCCTTTAAGCAAAACTTTGCATATGAATAACATTTGATTTATTTTAGAATAAATGATATTTTGAGAATAATTTATCACTAAATATTAATTAAACGTTTTACTTTTATATTTGAGGACATCCCTAGGCATTCCCCAAGGAAGTTTTTGTCAGATTTAGGGGGCATTTATATCTTCCAAGTAAATCACCACGAACACTGCCAATATTTCTTTTTTTAATGAGGCATTATACTCTCTTTTAAAAAGAAATATATAAAAAACATCATTACACCGGGTGAAGGTAAATTCCTGTGTAATATAACTATTTCATTAGGTAGGTCAGCTCTTCTTTGTTATCAGACTGTGGGAATGAAACGAAGTGTGTCCAAAAGTTCAGACAATCAGCCCGTTCAGCACAGATAACAACAGCAATGCCTTCGGAAGGAAACTGAGAATACCTCACAATCCACTCAGACATTAGGAGATGTGCTCATCCCTTTTTCACTCTTTATCTTCTGCTCCCAGGACGATAAAGTCGCAGATAGTCCCGTCAGGACAGCCCCCTTTGCACAATCAACCATTTGTGCCCAACTCTCTCTGTTTTGAACAGTCTTTTAAGTATATTACTTTACAGCTATTTATAGCTCTCTCAATTTTTCTCTCTGTGGGAATGTAGCGGCCAGCAGCAGGGAGGAAGCTAAGAGCGAGTCAAGAGAGAGCGACTCCGCTGAAGTAAATTCATCCGTAGTGCAAACTTTTGAGGGCTCTTCATCATTCACGTTGTAATCACTAATCACAGTGTTCGCCGCTGCTGTGAGGGCACTTGGATTTTCTGCGGGTTAATTTTCCAGAACATCATCTAAAGATCACGTTTCCACTCATCAATGCTTGAAAAAATATGACAAAAAAAGTGCATATACTTTTAACGACGTTAAAAAAACATCTCAGTAACAGTAAAGTGGTAAAAAAGACACATTCACCTGAAGTAAAATCTGAAAAAAAATGGATCTGTACTAGATGGTACTTTAACCAAAAAATAGCTCATTACTTTATTAGAGATTTACACATCATATATCTATCAAAAAAAGAAAGAAATTGGTTTACAATGTCTTTAAGATAGCTGATAGGTAGCTAAATGTGCTAACAAAGATTTGGTCCACCCTTAAAGTCACTGAATAATCATTTGACACATACGTACGTGTCTGTACATACACACACATTATTCACACACGTACTCAGGGAAAACACAAAGCTGCCTCTGTTTCCCCCTCTGACGCGAGGGCTGCAGGGCCACCCCAATTTCCTGTCCAGCGTCGCCACAAAAGGCAAGAACACAGAGCCTAATGTCACTGTCAGCCATTACTGTTTAGGCATGGAGGTGAAGTCACACACACACACAATCAAAAGTCATATGAGCAAAGCAAAAACAACCCGTTTGCACGCACAAACGCACAATAAGCAATGGTGAGCGTTTGCCGCTGGGTGGACACAAGGCACCAGCGAGAGCGTCGTGCCCACAGCGCCAAGGCAACTGCTGCATCAACACACATATACAGGGAGGGGGGGTTGCCAGTATTTTAGTCATCGCTTCATCTGTCTGCATAGTTTCCTGTCATCTTTCGTCTCTAATTATTTATTTCTCTGGACTGACTCATGTTTTCACTGACATTTTACATATTACACACACACACTTGAAACTTCTATGAAAACTTTCTCAGCCTCTGCTTGCCTTCTTTTAGAGTGAGTGAGGGTTTGTGAATATGATATCCCCCGTCAAATGATAATCCATCGCGTTTTGCTCCCAGAAGCCCCGGCTGCTGTGAAAACGTGCTGGTACAATTCATTCCATTCATATAGGCCTGTACAACAACAAATTATGTCTAAAAGATGTACGCAACATCCTTCCTGACAAACTCCTCCTTTACCTGCATGTACAAAGCTGTTATTATACAGCTTGAAGGATCGGATACAAACGAAAGCATTTAGCCAAGCAGTCCATTGATGTTTATTATCCTTCCCAATGATGCAATTGTTTGGGCCCTCACCTCTGACCTTGATGTCATACGGTTTCTGTGTTATTATCCTCTCGGTCTTGATAAATAAGACTTTAACCTAAATGGCAAAACTCAGTTCCCCTCTATCTCAGAGGATGTCTCGACTGTCAGCTGATCGCACAGGGGAGGTCTGGGAAGACTTCTGAAGGGGGGAGGAGGAAACACTTCAGCATTCTTCTATGCTGACCCTCCTTCTTTTTCATGGAGACACGGTTATCAAGCCGCTGCGAAAGTTCATAACACGGACTACACAATGGAGCCAGTCTGCAATGAATGACCCAGAGAGAAGATCCAGAACCTCCATCAATCAGACAGAACACACACACACACACAAACACGTCTGGTTTACTATCTTTGTGGGGACTCTCCATAGACGTAATGGTTTTTATTCTGTACAAACTGCATATTCTATTCCCTTACACCAACCCCTAAATCTACCCATCACAGAAAACTTTCTGCATTTTTACATTTTCCAAAAAAACTTTCTGTATGATTTACAAGCTTGTTTCCTCATGGGGACCCCAAGTTTTTTTTTCTTTAACTACATAATGCCACACTTTGTGTATTCTACAAAGCAGCTTGCTTGCTATAATGTGTGTTTAAGTGACAAAGGGTAAAGGCAGGCTGGTGGTTTAATCAGTTCTATCTTTGACTTGAATGATTCAAAAATGTAAGTGCATCAGCTACATTTGTCACCAGCAAGTTCAATCACACACGCTTAGTGGTGAACCAACCCACAGTGTTTTCTGTGTATCTTTACCAGGAAGAATTGTCTGACCCAGAGACAGACAGACAGACAGACAGACAGACAGAGAGAGAGAGAGAGAGAGAGAGAGAGAGAGAGAGAGAGAGAGAGAGAGTGAGATGTAACACAACTATCCATTAAAGGACGGAGACAAATGGAGAAGTGTTAAAGTCCCCTTTCCCCCTCCCTCCTTCACTCACTCGCTTTCTCTCTCTCTTTGAGGAATGTGACAGTTTGGCCATAGAATATCCTCTGTGCTCCTCCAATAAAACTAAACTCACCCAAACTACCACACCAATAATAATAATAATAATAATAATAACAACAACAATAATAGTTATTATATTATATCATAATATTTTAATATAATATATGTATTTACTATATTTAAGATACAGCAATATTTATTAGAATTTGTTTATTTATAGTACAGATAACTTGCACTTAACTTAAAACACTTAATCATGTATCTTTAGATGTCAAATATATAAAATAAACAATACCAAACAGGAAATATTCTTGATGAATAAATGTAAATTGTATAAATATTAATATAATGTATTATTACAACTTTTTTTTACAAAACCTCTTGCATCTTAAATTGCACTAGTGTTCTAAAAACTAAATAAAATTTAGGTTCATCTTAATTCAATAATTTAAGCATTCATAAAACGAAATCAAGCAAATACTTTCAGTGCTCTTGGATGTCAACATACGAACAATAATTATAAATCACATAAGCTTAAAACATCATGATTTCCTCCTTTTTAGGTCTCATAATATTTTCTCGTATAAAAACAGTTTTTTCTGTACAAATTGAAAATAAAAACAGACTTAGTGTTTTAGAAACAGTCAGCATCAGAACAGAAGAGAGAGACACACACACAGCCACACATACACTCTACACGGACAAATGTTGCGCTTTCGCTCCCGTCCACGCAGACACAGATACACACACAGACACACACACACACACACACACACACACACACACACACACACAGTCTCATGCTCTTTAACCACTGACAGCCAGCATTACTGGAAAGTAGAGTTTAACCATCCTTTTCTTCTAAGTCATTGTAATCCCTGCATTTATCACTATACATTCTGCTTTCCTATGTAATCCTTTAAATGTTTAATTCCTCATAGTTGTTGTTATCTTTTTCTTCCCCCTCTCCTCATCCTCCCCCCAGAGAGAGCGTGATGATTTATTAAAAACACATTTTCCTGACATATAAATGTGTTCTTAATTCAGGGATAAAACCCCGGAGTTTATCGCTGAACAAAAGATTAGTTTCATCTGGTAAAACAGTGCAGTGCTCTAATGCAATAAAAAAAAAGTGTGTGTGTGTTGGGGGGGTGAAGCTCGCATTAAAACTGAGTATTATGGATAATCTTCCCTATGGAGCTTTAAAGCAAAACCTTCTTTATTCGGCAGCAAAGCCACTTTTGTTGACATATTAAAGTAGGTGAGAACATTTCCCACCTCGGACCACCACAACAGAAGGCCAACGCAGACATCTGGCCACAATAAAACAACAAAAACAGAGATTAAAACAACATGGACAAATGGGAAAAAGGCTGCAAGTCTTTACAAAGCAAGAAAGTTGTACAAAAGAACCTGTACAAAAACCCCCCCTGACTTTTGGTTTCCAAGCGTGTTACCCAGAGGTGCAACATGAGCAAAAAAGAAAGGTTGTGTGCCAGGGAAACACTGACGGGAGATCACCGATCCTTATCAAACACCATCTAACACACACACACACACACACACACACAAATATATATATATATATATATATATATGCACAGGGAGATATACATAGATACACATAGTGTACAAACATGTCAAAAGGGCATGTAACCTGTTAGACCAGACACTAGAGATATTTACAACTTAGTTTCAAAGTGGGATATGAAGAAGACAGTCCCAGCGTTCCATGCTCACTGAGTGCGTCTATAAAACAAAAATCTCGCAGTCACGCTTAACTTTCTTCTCTTTTCTAAACCACAGACACGTTCACACACAGCAAGCCATAAACATGCCACACAAACAAATAAAGTAGCCTGTTTGTTAGACTAACACACACACACACGCACTTTCTCCTGCTTATCAGCCTGTCCCTCGCTCTCTCCTCCCGGCACGGCTTGGTAAAGTGAATGTCTCATGCGTCAGTGTGTGAACGTACCTGTTAAACTCCTGAGGAAGCTCAGGCTCAGTAAGCATGCTGAAACAAGGGGTCTGAGATGCAGGAGTCCTTCCACGACAACATACGCGTCCAACACCCAGGGACCTCCGAGAACACACACACACATACACGCTGCCTGGTGCTCCTCTAACCTCTCGCAAAACCAAAGACTGTTTCTGTTTCTCTCTGCTGCACACACACACTCTCACACGCTGAACCTCGCACTCCCTCCCCTCTCTCTTTCTCTCTCTCTCTCGCTCTCTCTCTCACACTCTCTCTCTCCACCCCTCTTCTATGGCTCTAAGCTGCTAGATCGCCTCTTAAAGGGCCAGAGCATGACATGGTGTAGCGCGGAGCGCAGCTTCACACTCACACATACACACACACACACACACACACACACACACACGCAGCAGCACTGCCCCCTTCCTTCAGCCACAGTGTCCCTCTGTTGTGCTTCTGATCAAATGCACACACTTATGATCAAACACACACATACTTTGCTCATCTAAACGGGGCTGTACAATATCATAGGCTTCTGTTGTTTTTTATAAAACAATATTAATTACTACACACTTACCCTAAGTGTAAAATATTTTTTTTATTCTAAAACTGAAAAATGTATTTGACACATTTATCAGTCATTTTTCCATTTCAGGATGTCCTCAGATGTCTGCAAAGTTTAGCAAAATTACCTCACTTTTTGGGGCCGGTTTGCCTTAAAACTAAACAAAAATGTTAAAATAAATTAAGAAAATATTAAGGCGGCGTGAACCATTTTTAGGTTCACTTAGGTGAAACCCAAGGCTTTTTAGGTTCAATTCTGGCAAATCGAAATGAATGGCAAAAAGTTTTCCTGAATTCACCCTCAATGCTGAGCTTAAGCACGTCAACCACACACAAACACATCTGAGTTTAAGCAAGCTGTATGCTTTGTGTTTTCACAGTGTAACTAACACACTGCCCCTGTCACTCTTTATTACAGAGAAGGAGAGAGTGAGAGAGAGAGTTAAGACAGAGGGAGAGAGAAGGAACTATTCTTCTAAACGGAGGAAAGCACGTCTGACAGATTGAAATACAGCAGCAAGACTTTAACGGTGAACTTTAAACAGTGTGACAGTTTTTCTCAACCTCCTCACAAACACTGCAGTCAACCTTCTGAACATACTGCAGACACATTTAGTGTACGTCTGTGAAGTTACACACAGACATGCAGGAAATATAATTAGTGTGTATATTCAGTATATTTATATACACATACACACACTAATCATCTTATTTCCTTTATGTCTCCTGAAGTCACGGTAATATTTACAACAAAATTGTCTTTGCATTGGCATTTAATTTATGATAAGCCTGAAAAAAAATCATGTAATGTTTGGTAGATAATCCAATTTATTGAGTAAGTTAGTGAACTTAGAATAGCACTGTGACCTGGCCTCTCCAGCACACACAGTAATAATGTCGTTAGGGCATTGTGGTAACATTATTTGTGCATTTTCCTGTTGATCACTGAGGAAATTGTTAGCAGCATGACAATGTTCAAGGCACACACCGACCCAGCCTGACCCCTGCTAAAACTGTACGCTTGCAGAACGGCCCTAATACATACAAATAACTCCTGTGGTTTTGTGTGTGTATATACTGTATATATACACACAAACACACATAAGTTTATGAAAGTCTTCACACAATCCCTCCTTTAGTGTAAGTCTGTGGGAATAAATCCGCCCATCATGCAGAAATCGTCTGATTGTTTGGAAACAGCACAATTCTAGTCAATAAGCCACACAATTTCATATATGTCTGTAGGACAAAACTGTGCTGGACAACATTGGCAAAGTTTAATACTAGGGTACAAGGGGTTGTTTCAATCCTTAACTCCAAATATGAGCAATAGTAATAGTGATGCTTGATTTAGAAAGCACTAATACAAAGTGGTGACAGAAGACAGGATACTGTAGAGATGTTTCAAAGGGAAAAGAACGTAGTGAATAAAATGCGCGCACACACACGCACACACCAGCATAAGCGGCAAATTAATTAGCTTCTCTCAGGTAGCAATTATCTGTAGTTAAACATTTTAACGATCTTTCGAGTCAAGGCTGCAAGGTGATGGAGAAATAGATGAAAATGAAAAAAAAGAGAGTTGAAATAACATCAACAACAGCCAGTGAGACAAAGACAGAGCAGAAAATCCATCAGAACAGGAATAAAGAGCAGTTCCAAACAGTTTCATCCACTTTTAAAGCTGCTATTGATGAAGATGGCTTTTTAAGAGAACAGGAGCGTGAATGGAGAAGGCAGGTGCTTTCAAGGTTCAAACTCTCCAGATGGGCTGATTCGTTCAATTCCTGCAAATCTACCAACTTCACTTTTCTAACCACAGGCTTTTATGTGAGAATAATACTGCACCGCACACACATGCTCACGCAGGTATTTGTATACATGCAAAGAAAAGAAAAAAAAACGATACAAATGTAAAGAAACATGTATGTGGGCTCCGTCTTTATCCGTTTATCACAAATGCATGCAAAATGCATACCAGCAAACGCACATATGAAAACACACAATAGGTCCCTTCAGCAGATGTGTAGTGTCCAAGCCCCCTCACAGCTGTGCTGCATTAGAGGCCCCGAGTACTGAGGGTCTGACACAGACAGGCAGTAAACAATTCCCTTACACCGTTACAGACACACACATACACACCGCTAATTCAGCTATTACCCCCTAAGAGGCAAAATCAGGGAAGTTCTACTAAAGCCCAACAGTATTTATATCCTTCACAATTATCAAACAGATCAAAATAATGTAGTTCAAAAATAACATTTTTGCACATATTATTTACTTAACCTCATTTTGTTCCAAACCCATATGACTTTACTACTTCAATGGAAAACAAAAGAAGATATTTTGAGAAATGTGCAGGTCACTTCATTTTGCTTCATCCGGTCTAAATGATTCATTCACAAATTGGATTTTACCAGTGAAAAGCCTACAATAAATGAAATTCACAACTGGTTGGCTTGTCATATGGATAACTTTTCTTTTGAGCTTGAAAACTCCAGTCCCCATTCACTTTCACAGTAAAGAAAAGAGAGCAGCACGTTCCGAAACATTTCTCCTTTTTGTGTTCCACAGAAGAAAGTCATGCAGGTTTGAAATGACATGAGGGTGAGTTAATGATGACAGCATTTTAATTTTAATCCTTTCTGGATCTCTACGGTTGCCCATCTCTCATTCTATTCCTTTCTTTCTCTCTTTGGCTTGTGTGAGGCGTGTGACAAGGTTGTGAAGTGCGTTTATCTGGACTGAGAGAGAGGAAATCTCTGTCTGATGGCTGAGTGGCAGACGAGAGAAGCTATTAAGATAGAGTCCTTATCTTCCCTCCTCAGCAGAAGACCGGCTTTACACACACACACACACACACACACACACACACACACACACACACACACACACACACACACACAGAAAAATGTGTCTGTTGTCCTCTGCTGCTGTCAGTCATCTTGCAATGGTAAATATCAACATATCACAAAATATACAACGACTGCTTTTACATATTTTACACTTTTACTTGTCTGCAAGGCGCTCTGGGGTTGTAATAACGTTTTTTCTCTGTTTCACCCACTAGGCTGTCTATAATGCCCGTTTGTAGTCATGAATGACCCGCCAACCAGTTGTAAAACTGCACATATTTGTGTTACACAAACAGCAACAACAAACGTTGGGTGAACGATCCCTTTTTCTTCACCTTGGGTCCACAAAAATAATCATATATTCCATTTTATTTACACTGCCATTGAAAAGTTTGGGTTCGGTAAGATTTAAAAAAAATAAATAAAAAAAAAACAGTAGAGGGGAGAGTAAATATAAAATTGCCCAAATGCATCTGTTTTGTTCAGTCTATTTTTAGCATAGTCCCTTATGCTCACCAAATCATTTATTTGATAAAAACAGCAATATTGTGAAATATTACAAATTAAAACAACTGTTTTCTATTTTAAAATTTAGTATTCCTCTTATGGCAAACCTGATTCTCTTCAGTGTCACATGATCCTTCAGAAATCATTCTGATGTGCTGATTTGCAGCTCAAGAATCATTTCTTATTATTATCAATGTTGTAAATGGTTGAAGGTTCAAAATAACTGAATTTATTGGAAAAAGAAAACTTTTGTAACATTATAAATGTCTTTACTGGCACTTTTTTGATCTGTTCAGCATTACAGAAGATAATAATGTTGATGTTATTAATTAAAGATTATTAATGAAATAATCCTTTTTAACATTGATCCCTGGTTTGGTTGAGTCTGGATTGGGGTCGCTGGGTCTGCTAAGATTAAAACTCCCTGCTATATTGCAATGACACATTCTGACACACTGTTTTGTAGTGTCCAATTCCTGATACACAAACACATGAATGTACAGGGGGGACATGAATATTAACACAACTGAACATTTGTTCTCTCAAAGTCCAGGGAGATGTGCTACCTCCCAGTAGGGGAAGAAAATTCATAACCTGGAGGGCAAAATTATGCTTCATTTCATTTTCAAAGAGACATACAACCTCACACGACTCAGGTACTACAAAATGCATTACAGCGAAGACGTCGCATCACTACAACCATGAACCGACAGTCAAGAACCAGTCTACTGGATTACAGGTACTCACAAGACAGTTGTTGTGTTTCACTTCACATAACAAGTCTGAAACAAGCTCTAACAGACTAAACTACTTTGCAGCGCCAGGCTTGGGAAAGAATAGTGTGAATGAAAGAGAGAGAGTGAAGAGAGGAAAGAAACACCAAGTGTCTTCGCGCCATTAGAGCCGCGATGGAGCACGGCATGAGCTCAAATAATGACGAACGATAATGCCCCCTGGAACTCATCCATCCATCCTTTCTCTCAATTCCTTCATCCGTACCTTGCTCTTCCTATCACTAAACTGCTGTGTTAGACTCAACCTACTTTCTACTTTCTTTTTGAAAGAAATTAATACTTTTATTTAGCAAGGATGCATTAAATCGACAGTAAATACACAAGCCTGATACCTCATAAACTGGCTACAATGTCAAATTTACTGTTTTTTTATAATTTTTTTTACCCAGACTGCTGGGCATTTTGTTGGGTTATTTTCAAAGTGTTTGGTAGTTGTGTGTAACCCACTGCTGACTCATTTTTACAGCTTAGTTCCTATTAAATGATCTGGGTAAACAGGCGAGAACTGGGTAACCCCCCCCCCAGCTCATTTGCATTTAAAGGGACAGACACAAAAACGGTGCGTTTTTGCTCACCTCCAAAAAGTGACAATTTCAACATGCTATATAAAAAATATCTGTGGGGTATTTTGAGCTAAAACTTCACATACACACTCTGGGGACATCAAAGACTTATTTTACATCTTGTGAAAAGGGCATTATACCACCCCTTTAAGTGTCAGTCCTGAGTTCTTCATGTGACAGAGTTTGCCGAGAGAATATACCTGGCAATTCTCTCCAGGAAACTCAAGAGCACATGCTTCTAAACGGCTTCGGCACTTCTGTGCCTGCGGAGAACAGTCAGGAAAGAGAAAGGAAAACAAGGGAGGGAGAAAACAGCATTGAGATGATTCTCCACAGTGGCTTTGTGCAGCTCCTCTAAAAGTCCATCTGCGAGAAGCTCTCAGATCTCCAGCCTGCAGCTACAACACCTCCTCATCCTCCGCCTGCTTCCACGCCTCTGATGCTGCCACCGCAATCGCCGTTTAACGGTGAATAAAGCAAAGACCAAAGCTCTACTGCAAGATGAAAATAGAGTTTATTGTTTAAATAGTCAATTGTGTCTATCTGAGAAAGGAGAAATGAGGTTTTAGTTCAGAGATGTTGTTGAGATCTCCTCAGGAACTTCAGGAGGAGACAACATGTTCAAAAGCCGGTAATTGCAACTGTATAGCTGAATCAAATTTATTTCATAATTGACAAATTTTGCAACAGAGACACTGAATTGAATCAACATCGAACTGACTCGAGCTGAATAATGACAGTATTGTCTTCTGTAGAGCTCTGTGAATTTGTCTCATATTTAGCCCTATTCGGACGTGAGTTTTCTAAAAGACGTTTGAGTTACAATTCTTATCACTGTTCGTCTGTGATTTCATGTACCGATTCGGACGGGACCAACATCTCCGTGTTTGTTACAGAAGTGGGAGTGTGTGTTTTCTAGATGTGGCTGTTACTGAATTTCATGTGCAGTGTGTGCATCATGTCTTTTAATTTATTAATTATTTGTTTATATTATTTTAATTTATTATATAAAAATAAAAATAAAAAAACATTCACGTAAACTTCACAAGTTTATAGCAATGGCTGTTTATAGTAAATAAGTGAGCAGAGAAATCTAGACAAGTCTTACTCTTTCCTAACACTGATACCATCCACATTGAAACGAAATAAAAGCATGGCGAAGATTGGTGTGCAAACGGTAGCTCAGCTAGGTCAAAAACACACAAGGAGAAGTGTTAGGATAACACAATATCAGTAATCACAGACATTCGCATTAGGACAGGATTAGATTTCTCAGAGAAACGTTGAGTTTGCCGAAAAACAGTATGGTAATTTGCCTTGGAATATTTACAGAGGTTGCGTGAGAAAAACACAGACTTGGCAGATTCGGACGGGATTAAAATAGCGGCTGTGAAACACAAATTTCTCTAACGACCCCCTGAAAAACTAGTACCGTCCGAATAGGGCTTTTGATGATGTTTGCATCATTGATTCTGTTCTTTTCCCGTTTATTACTGTGAAGTTGCTTTGAAACTTTTTCTATTGTATGAAGCACTATATAAATAAAGGTGACAAACTATATTTCTCGTAATTGCAACTTTATCTCTCACAATGGGACTTTATTTCTTATAAAAAATCTCTGAGGTAAAAACAAGCTACCATACACGTGAGACTAAAGTCTTTCTCTCGGGATAAAAATCTGAGAAGCAGGGGATTTCAATTGCTCTCCATGTCATTTTACTGCCGTCTAGGAACAGCAATGTCGATATCAAAGGGATCTCATTTGTAAATTTTCTTTCCTCTGGGGAGAGAAAGTTAAGGTACGGTGGTGGCGTTCCTGTTTGTTCTGGGGAACTGTAATGTTTGCAATGACTGCTTTTGAGGAAGCCATCGAGGGAGAGCGAGAAGGCAGAGAGAGAGACAACAGGAGTTCTGAGGGGAACTGCAAACAGATCTTTCTCTTAATCCTGTTCACCTGGAGGCACATCCTCTCTCTCTCAGCTTTTCCTCTGCCGCTCAGACTTCTCTCCCTCTCTTTCTGCATAATCCTCCAGCCATGTTTCCTCTCTGTGCCATGGGCGTCCCCCGTCCATCCTGGACCCCGCTGCCAGAACACCCATTCTGCCCCTCACGCTCTCGCCGCCAAACACTCCACTCTGCCCACCACGGTCCTGTCAACTCCCGAGGACTACAAGCTCAAAGCCCCACACCACCTCCACTTTTCAGCCAAACACCTGACACTGCTGACCCTCAGAGCGGCAAATCTCCTAGACTACCTAACAAACACATAAGGCCAACACTTACCATGCCAAACTGTCAGACACGGTGCCATGTAATCTCATCCAAACATCCTAGATCCTTCCTTACACACACACACACACACACACACACACACACACACACACACACACACACACACACCTGCCAAACATCCAAGACTTTTACCCATTCCCAGATTGCCAAATACCCTCAAATACTGCCATCCAGCACGAACTTCCTCAGGGAGGATTCTGGGAATGCAAAGGAGGAAAGCGGAAATAATAATAGAGGGGAGGAAAGAAAGGAAAACAGAAGAGGCAATGTTTTTACAATGGAATAATTACAATGTAATCAATATGTGTTCACTACGTTCACCATGGCACAATATAATATAATTGTACACACACACACACACGGCTATACAAATGGGGACATTGCAATGCTAGTTTTTACTGTAACCTTACCTTACCCACACCCTAACAGAAAACTATCTACATTTTTACAGATTTACACAACAACAACAAAAAACCCATTTCATTTACTTTATTAATACACTTTTTTTTATATACAAATGAGGAAGTTCCTAAAAGGAGGTTTTGGGAGATTTTGGCAGGTTTATCTCACTTTTGTGTACAAATGTATCCCCAAAACATGGTAAAGTAGGTACACACACAAACAATAGATATGTTAAAAGACTGACCAATGAAGAGCAAACAAATGTATCTGGCAAGAAAAAAATAATAATACAATAAAATAAAATAACATAAAAAAAAAAAAAAAAAATTAAAATTAAAATAATAATAATAATAATAATAATAATAATAATAATAATATATATATATATATATATATATATATATATATATATATATATATAATTTTTTTTTTAAAACAAAACAAAAATATATATTTTTAAATAAATAAATAAAACAAAATATAAAAAAATAATGTACTAAATGAATATAATATAAAAAGTGTATATTTAAATTATAATTGTAGCATTTGGTACGCATAAAGAATTAAAGAATATAATCAACAAATGCCCCTGGCTAAATAATTAATAAATAAATAAATATAATGATGTATAATTAAAAATTATAAAAATACAATTTAGTTATAGAATTTAATTATCACCATTGAGATAAAAGGCCCAAATATTAGCCAATTAATTGGCCTGACCACTATTTTGGTCACTACATTTTACCTTACAAAGCATAAACTTGAACTTAAATGATCTACTCATATATAGGTAATAAAATTATTACCAGCATACAGGACTTCTGTTAAGAATACTAGACATGGTGGTATAGCTAGGGCTCATCCATGCAGAGTGGATGTACATGTGCTTGTGTACGTTTGTGTGTTATGTCCATTTCCTGTGATCCCCCTCTGGCACACAGATGGTTAAGCCCACCCAGCACAGTGCAGAGGGCGGGGGAGGGGCACGCACACAGGGCACAGGCTACAGATGGCACAGAGGGCATCGCCAAGCAGACTGCATGGCACGAGGAGGGGAGGAGGCCGTGTGTGTGTCTGTGTGTGTTTGGGGTAGACAATACCCTGGTATACTCTCTATCACCCTTAACCCCCCTCCCCCTCCCAAAAAGGGATCTCATTATCGTCTATACCTAGGTACGGGTCTCTAAGGGTGAGGGTTCGCTCTGTTTCTTCTGCATCTTTTATACTGCTTGTACTTTTCATTTTTTATCTCTCTCCCATGTCACTTCCCTGTCATTGTAGGATCTGCTTCCGATGCCATGCACTCTTTGATATTCAACAATGACTAATTCCCATCTGTTCGCTGATCTCCACGGACACCCCGTTCATAATTACACACACTTTTGATTGTTTCATTAGGATACAAGGCTGTTCCATTAAGAGCCATGATATGTAAGTGACAAATAAAGTATTATTAGATTAAAAAAAAATCTACTTTAGTTCAAATTGTCATCATTTCCTTACCATCATGTTGTTTCAAACCTTTATGACTTTCTACTGTGGAACATGAAAGGTGTTGAAATGTTGAATAATATGCTGGTTGCTCTTTTCCAAGCTATTACAGTAAATGGGTACTGGAGCTTTCAAGCTCAAAAAGGCTTTTAAAATTGCTCCATAAGACTCAGTTACATTATTTCAAGTCTTCTGAAGTCATACTGCACAATAGATTTGTGTGAAATTTAAGTCATTCGATCTTCTCTTGAGCTTTTAACTTCAGCTGTTAACTGCTGTGACAGGCTCACTGGATCAATGAGTTGAACTCAACAACCAGATCAATTCGACCTGTGAACAAATCATTAAGTTGTTGTCAACTGGAATAACTGAATCAGTGAAAAGATTCAAATCAAAAGATTTTTATCACCATACCTCCCACATCATCATGAATGTGCCAGTAGGAGCTAGGTCAGATATTCAGATTTTCTAATCTGTTTTTCAAACATCAGTCTGGTTCTCACACAAGGCTCGAATGACTTAAGACTTGCACTTAATTTTATTTATTTCTATTTTTGTCTTTTTTGGAGCCAGTCCCTACTATTCACTTTCATTATACTGAAAAGAGCCGGCAGCACGTTATTAAGTATTCTTATTAAACAAAAGCACACATGTTTGGAACAATATGAGGCAGAGTAAAAAAAAGAAAAAAAGAAAAAGAAAAAGACAGAATTTGCATTGATGTGTCGTAGGTTATTAAGGAGTCATGACTCAAGCAGTAGAATTTAAAGCAGTGTGAAACACGCTGGTCCAGCTCCCATTTCTTTTTCTTTTCCTCTAAGTGTATATGTAACAGAGAGGCCATGTGTTTGGAAGGAAAATGCCACGTGGGCAGGAGTCAAACAATAGCTTGCTCACACAGGTGACATCATGTCATAAACGCTGCCATTAAGAGAGCGGGGCCATGGCTGGGTTGCCATGACGGTAAGCAGACCATAGAGAGGACGTGGCACGATAGCCCCCACTGCTGCTGCCAAACATAATCATCAGGTGTAGTCACAAACACACACACACACACACACACACACACACACACCTCTATCTGGTCAAGTGCATGATGAGAGCCATCTTGGCTCCAAATTCCAACATTTCGGTTGGCTTCCATATGTAAACTCAAACCACAGCAATTTTCTACACAAAACACCCTCATTTCCTCTGTGAAGACACAAGACACTCTACATTCAAATCAAGCTGCTATTTTGGAGAGAGTGAAGGAGTGAACGAATAAACAGGTGGGTGAACAAATGATTGAGTGAATATGAATAATCAGCGACGCTTCAATAATGAGGATATTTCCTGTCAGCTTTCAGTGGCTGAAGAACAGATGTACCACACGCAGCAGATGTGTGCAGTTGAAGACACATCTGAAAGTTCATTTCGACAGAGGTCCTTTAAAAAACACTTTCTGTTCATATATTGTTTTTTTTGCATTTCTCTTTTTTTGTTTATTTGTTCATCACGCCTTGCTGCACCGCGCCAGAACTGGCCCGAGGAAAAAAAAAACGGTGGAAATCTTTGGCACTCTGCAAATCTTTGAAGCGATTTGGAGAGAGATGACTTACGAAAATTACGAGCGTATCGTCAGACTCCGGTTTGAATGCACATGAAACACAACAGGGGAAATTTTCCTCAAAGATAAGTATGCAGAAACACACAAAAACACACCCCCGCACTAACAAACCCACATGCACGAACTAGCCTTACCCTCATTTGTTGTACTTCAGGTTGAAACTGGAAGAATTTACAAAAACAGTTCCATTTATAAATTGTCCAAAGTAAAAAGTAATGAACATATTTTTGTATGCACTACCATTCAAAAGTTTGGGGTTGGTAAGATAAAAGTTAAAAAAAAGTATCTTATGCTCACCAAGACTGCACTTATCTGATCAAAAATACAGTAATAACAGTAATATTGTGAAGTATTACTACAATTTAAAATAACTGTTTTCTATTTAATATATTTTGGGGGGAACACTTTAGAATACTGTCATCTGAATAACTACACAGGAACAAATGACTAACGCAATATTAACATTCTAATTACTACTATTAACTAACAAGAAACTCTGATTAACGAATTAAGTAACAGCGCTCATGTTGAATGAGGTAGTTCACTATTAACTACTATTTTTTTTTTTTTATACCTGCCAGAGGACTAAGAACTACTATATACTGGTTTATAATTAATGAGAGTAATGCACAATGTATAATTAATTCTAAGATCCTTGTAACCTACTAGCAATGACTCGAGTATTACCAAATCCTTCAAAAGGAGTTACTAATTATTTGGATCAGCATTCTAAAGTGAAAAGCATGATAACTCCCTAAAATGACTGAAGTCATTGTACACTTTTGAGGTTTTGGATGGCAATTTGTTACTATATCCTTCTAAAGGAATTGCTGGAATTATTTGGATCAGTATTCTAAAATGAAGATCATTAAACCCACTAATGATGCAAGTGTTACTTCTTCCTTCTAAAGGAATTACTAAAAATGTATATTAGTATTCTAAATTGAAGATCATGGCGACCCACTAGTAATGACTCAAGTCAAGTGTTACCAAATCCGTCAGAATCAATATCCAAAACCTTAAAAACCTTAAAAGCTTACAATGACTTCAGTCATTACTAGAGAGTTATCTTGCTTCTCACTTTAGAATACTGTTCCAAATAATTAGTAACTCTTTATGAAGGATTTGGTAATACTTGAGTCATTACTAGTGGGTTACAATGATCTTTACTTTAGAATAATGTACAGTCACCTGGTCATAATCTCCAAAAAAGAAGCTTGATCATCCTGTCTGGGTTTATCTTTGCAATAACAACAGGCTGACTGTACATTATGCCTGCCTTCACTCATTTAGAAACACATGTTATATTTTTAACAATGGCATAAAGTTGACAGACCAACAGACTGTCAACAATATCCAAACACAAATAAATAAATGAATTTTGCTACATTTCTCTAAATTAGAATAGAGAACAGAAGTTTGAAGAGTTCCATCTTTGGAGAGTACAATGGGCATGGCTTTGTCAAGATGCTGTGAAGTCCCAGATCACATGGATTGTGAACACACACACTCACATACACACACACACACACACACACACACACACGTACAGTGGTGTCTTTGTAAGTGAGGGCTGTGTGAGTATGATCTCTATGGATCTCCATTGTGGCGCCCATGGGAGCAGATGTCACTGGCATTCTTTCAATTGTCTCTCTCTCTCTCTGTTCAGAGTGCAAAGTGAACACCAGATGGAGAGACAGCGTTTTGTGCTCCAACTCTAACTGCTCATCACAATGAACACTTACATGTGAAACAAGAGGCTGATTTTCTTCCTATTTTTCCTTCTCTCTTTTCTTCCCCATCACAAAGAAAACAAAATACTTTTTTTTTTTTTTTACTGTTAAAAGCCTTCTCCCTTCCACTGTACAAGCTCACAGCTCACTGTCTCTGCGGTTGGTGTTTGGAGGGATGTCCCTAAGCTGGGTCTACAGTCAGACGGGTGTATTATTTCATTAAGTGCTTTTCAGCCCAGAGGAGGATTTAGGAAAAATCTTCAGGCCTGGAGTGACAAGGTCACAACCTCTGGTAACCTCCGCCTGTCTCAGCACACATTCTCCTGCCTTTCAATCAACACACAACTAAGGATGGACAACATGTGCCAGAGTACTCAATCATAACAGCAATGATCAGATCAGTCAAACATACTGTATATGTATATAGACAAAATTATTTTGAATGTGCATATGTACACTAAATACTCAAGTAGTAGTAGTAGTAGTATGTGCTAAGTACCCGAGTCATCAGATGATTTATCTGTCATGTACTCGAGTAGTCACATGATTTACCTGCCGAGTGATCAAGTAATCAATTTACCAGTCAAGTGGTCGAATTGTTTAACTGTTGAGTATTTGGATGATTTATATCTGTCGAGTTTGGCAGTAGTCAAATGATTTACCTGTCAAGAGGTTGAATAATCTATCTGTAAAGTTCTCAAATAGTGAGAGGATTTACCCGTCGAGTATGCGAGTACAGATGATGTATACCTTTCGAGTGGTGAGATGCTTTATCTGTCAAGTTGTCGAGTAGTTAGGTGATTTACCTGTCGAGAAGTCGATTATTTACTTGTCAAATAGTTGGGTAATGCATTTGTCGAGTACTTGAATAGTTAGATCAATTATCTTTTATGCGTCAAGCGGACAAAAACAATCACAACGTCCATCCCTAATACACACACTTTAAAGACTTTAAAAGTCACAGAGTCTGAAAAATCACAGGGACATCAAGAAGCAAGAAAACGGAGTAGTGAAGAGATGAGGGGATGAAGATTTAGAGGAGTGGAGGTGGCAAGGGGGCCCAAAACAGGAGGGCGACAGAGAAGGTTAGACAGAATTGGGCATTGTTAAAGCAAGAGCACCACGTTCTGTTGATCCGAACTGATCCAAAGAAACAAAACCACATTGTTCCTCGCAGATGGAAGCGAGTGTCGTCAAGGTAACCAGATTAATCTCTCCTTTCTGTGCTTCCTCCGGTGGAGAGTGCTAATCGGCGGGCTTCTTTCACGCTAAAGCTAGCCTCAAAGCCCGGCCTCTAACTAGCCCTCTAATTAGCCGCAATTACAATGAAGACAACATGATGAGATAATACAAATTTGCAAAATAATGACATACCACGACAAAATATTCCTCCTACTAAGCAGCGGGTTTGTTCTCGCTCCCTCTCTCCCTTTCTCTTCGGAGCCACAATGAGCCGGGGCCCTCCTAAAGCTGCCCGGCAGGATGGTGCTGCATTATCAGACACAGAGACTCATTGTCAGCCTGCTGTTTTCTTCAATCACCAGTCCATTGTCTGGCATCTTAAATAAAAACGACTCGAATACAAGCACACATAATGATCCCCTTCTCACCAGCATACAGAGCAGTGCGGACAGCACTACACATCAAACGCACACTCGCACACACACTGGCCCTGATGGACTCGGGCCCCGAAACACACAGCAAAGGTGTTTCACAACACAATTAGTGTGAGAGAAAGCAGGATAGAGCTTGTGGGGGAGAAAAAAAAAATGATTGAGAGAACAAAAGAGAAGGAACAAATGAAGGAGAGAGAGAGTGAAATGAAGGAGAAGCAAATGAAATGGATGTGTATACAAAAGAATGATAGGAGAAGCAGACCGGAAAAAGGAGGGAGGAATGAATGAAGGAAGGAAGGAAGGAAATAAGTCCATAGAACAGAGATGAGTGACGGAACAGCCCGTTTTGTTTTCATCTGGTTAGATCAAATTAAACAGCCCTCAGTCAGCTAGATAACATGCACTTATGTCATCAAACAAGACAGATGCAAAGAGAATGACTGATAGGAAATAACAGACTGAGAGAGGGTGTAAAAACAGACGCAGATATAGAAAGGTATGAAGGAGGGTTCAGATACGAGGCTGTCATTTTGAACCCACAAATAAGACGATCCCGTTCTGAGGAATCCTAGATGCAAGAACAGCAACCATTCTTGAATTTAATTCGTGGTAATTAACTCACGCCGTAAATGTGTTCAATTGCATTTAATTAAACTAGCACGTTAACTCTGACAGCCCTAAAATCATATGTATATTTATGTATTTAAGGATCACTTCACATTCTAGGTACAGATGAGATTCACACACCACACGCTTCCTATAGAAAAAACAACAACAACGACTACCCTAATGATAATATAATGCCTTAAGTTATTTAAAAGTCCAAATCAGCCCACATTGTTAGCCTCAGCAGACCTGTTAAATGATTTCACGGACTGTCACACTGCATCTCTCTCAAGCAAATGAAGACGGCTGTAAGTGATTGGACGAGCCATTTTCAGTCTCCAATCACTACTCCCGATTTCTACAACAGACTTGCTGACCTAAAGCCCTGATCAAAGTTCGGCATGTACGTGACACCGTGCGCTAGAGACGAGAGCAGCCTATGCAAAGACTTTATCCTTAGAAGCGGTTATGAAAAAGCATCAAAAAGACCCCCATCAGAGACAGACAGCCTCACTGCCCTGTTTGAAGTCTATTCCTCGTCATTAACCCAACCTGCATTCATTAACACAAACACAGTGGCTGTACTCAGAAGACGCCGCTCCCCTGATTCCTTTTTCCCCTGTTGTTTTTCCTGATACACCTTATTAGGGATTGCACTTCTCAAACCAAATAATTATTTCAGAGACATAAAAAAAAAAAAAAAAAAACTTAAATGACATTGGAACACTGGAGATTTGCTCTCCATCTTCAACTGAGATATTCTCCCTTTGCTGTTGTGTAAACAAGTTCAGCACGTAATGAGCAGAAATTAATCTCAGCATTTCTGCAAGCTAATTATTTATCATTGTCATAAAACACAATAGACTAACTTCTAAAGATACATATTTCTAAGCAGAATGATATTCATTATGTCAGGAATATAAAAGTTTCATATTTAATTTACATATTTAGTCCAAGCTTGTGGACATTCTGAAATCATATCTGTCCATGATTGACTAATATTTCTACCAGAGATCTGTAATTTTCAAATGACCAATACAATAAAATAGAATACTAAATGTATTTTTCTTTTATTTGGATACATTCTTACAGAGCATGTGTAATTTCTGTTGTTGCAGAGGAAAAATAAAATAAAATACTGTACAGTTCACTAAATACACATGTCCTGTAGTTGATGGGGTAATGGGGTAAGTTGACACAATGGAACCTACCATAAATAGCCTAGAGTAGGATTTTCAGCTAAATTTAATCAGAAACATTAATGCAAAATGTAAAATTTCATGAAGTACAATTTTTTTGGGCAACAAATTTGTTTGCAGACAAAAATGTGACAACTTGTCTGTTTACCCAAAAACTATTAAAACCAAAAATATTATTATTATTACTATTATTACTATTTTAATCTGGTATGCACAGAAGTTCTGTGAGATATGTTACCAGAAAAAAGAAAACTAAACCAAAGCTAGAGAAAACACACACACACGAATTCAAAATCGTACCGTTACAGAGAAATAGTCCTTGTGACAACTTTGCCGTGTGACAACAAGTGCAAGTTTCCCGATTTGGTGTAGAAATGAGATGTGTCTGTTTACTAGGTTTTATTTATTATAGTAAAATCTCAGAAGTGACCATGAGCTGCGATTCTTAGCTGTCTTTAACTTCACCTGTCTCCATTCCTCTCTATAGTGAGTGTGAATGTGTGGCCAGATCACTCTGAACAGTCTGCAACACACAGTCATTACAGAATACAGGTTAATGTGCATATGCACAGTTCTTTATGTTCTTCTTGCCATCTTCATTTTTACAGTGTACATCAGTTACCTCAGGAACCGTGTGTTACAACAAGAACTGCAATGCCAAGGAAAAGGCCAAAAGAATAATATGATATATTATTAATTAAAGGAAAAAACGGAGGGAAGTATTTGTCCCTCAGAGTTAAAAGTGTGGAAACATTTGTCAGCAGGATGTCAGATGTTAATCTCTGAGTGTCTGTCATCGTGTATCTTCATTTTTGTCAATTTTTCCCCATGAAGTTCTTGAACAGCAGCATGTAAGTACTTTCACAGGTGCTCAGTTGTTTGAGATTGACTGGGCCACTCCGAGACATCAACCATTCTGGTTTCAAGCCACTCTAGTCTGACTACTGCTGTGTGTTACAGGTCATTACACTGTTGGAATCTGAATCATCTTCCAGGTCCAGGCACTGATTTCAGCACGCTTTTCTCCAGGGTTTATCTGGACTAAGCTCCATCCATTTTCCCCATCTATCCTTATGAGTTTACCCACTTCCAGAAGGATCCCCAAAGTATCCACCATGTTTCACTGCAGGGATGCTGCATACTGCCTGAGCCTCAAAAATGTTGGTATTATCAGGTCATAGAAAGTATCTGCAAAATGAAGTTGTTACATCCCTATGGGCAAACTTCACCCTAGAAGTGATTTGAGTTCCTTTAACAAAGGTCTATTTTTGCAATCTTTCTGTCAGCGAGATTGATGAATTGAACTTGCCATTGCTAGTGCACAGCTTTCTGTATACACACACACACACACACACAAACACAAACACTTATTACATACAAATGTAACTAAATGACAAAAAAAAAAAAAAAAAAATGCTATTTATGATATGAAAATGTAATTTTAATATGGTCCTTAAAAATATATATTTGTCACTGTTATGTTCAGTTAGTTTCTGTTTTCATGGACTTGCAGTTTGTTTTCATTTGTCACGTGTCTTACTTGTTCAGATTCCCGCCACTCGTTGGTCTCCTTGGTTACGGTCATTATTAGTTTGTTTGTTTCAGCTGTGTTTGATTAATTATCTTGCTTGAGTTTGTTATTTATACGGTACCTTCTCCTGCACCCATTGTCCGGTCACGTTTATGCATATGTGTTATTCTGACACCTGTTTGGATCGCTACCCGTTTGGATTATAAGTAAACTTTGTGTTGGAACCTTACCCTGCCTGCACTATTACAATAATTATAAATAGAAAAATATGTAATATTGTTGTGGTATTACTACAACAAAATATATTTAGTATGGAAAAAATATTTTTTTTGCAGCTACATACTATAGTACACAGCCATTTTTATTTGAATTTTTATGACTGATAAATGCTGATCAATCAGAGTAAAAATAAAAATATATAAATAAATCAGAATAAAAATAAAATAAAATAAATGAATTAAATTTATAAACAAATGTTTTGAATCAACTAAATATGTGTGTGTGGAAGGAGGGGTTACCTTTAATAGGCCCTATGTGTACATTTGCATGTATGTCTGTGTGTAAGAGGGAACGAGAGAGACGGAGAGAGGAGAAACGGGGTGTGTGGATTAATATGTGTGACTTGGTGACTGAGGATCATTACGAGATGAAAGGAATGATGTGCAGGGCCCATAATGAGACTGCAGTGTGATTAATACTGACACTGTGAGCTGTCTCTAATTACTCTAATTCAATCAGCCCTGTTCTACACACATTCACACACACAGATAACACACTTACATAAGTGCACATCTACAATATCCTCTTGTCTCTCTCAAATACAGATGTACACTTTTAGACAGAGGCTGCTGCAGCTTGTTCTTTTAAATGGGAGCTGAAGCTTCTGGAATGACCTCGACGGGCTGCGCAGAGATGCAGTCAACCATTTGAAACGGCATCCAAACGGTTAGTGAAAGAGAACAGAACTACAAATATAAACCGGCTGACAAGTTCACAAACCTCCCTAGAGTTGCTTTACAAGCAGAGGTCCAGATATACGAGTGTGTGTGTGTGTGTGTGTGTGTGTGTGTGTGTGCGTGCGTGCGTGTGTGTGTGTGTGTGAGAGATAGCATTTGGAAACCCTGGTGTGGTGTGTGAGCGTCTTCCTTGACTCGTTGGTGAAAAATCACTGTTTCTTTGAAGAGAAATCTCCCTCCTGTCGTAATTAGCTGCGCTGCTTGACTGACGACCTCGTTAACGAGTGGCATCATGCGATTCAATTTCTCCATTTTTTTGTGCAGGAATCTGAAAGGATGTTGCTGCTAATTATCATAATTAAGACAGCTGATTTGTTCGCTTGTACACGGGGAAGGATGGCTTTAATTAACCAAACGGTTCTGGAGTAGATTTGGACTCGACACTGTTTACTCTGTGCTGTTTACACGACGAACGAGTCTGATAAAATGGTTTAAGTGTTTTTCTGCTCTCTCACTCCCACTGATATGCAAACATACTGACACACGAGTTAAAGGATAATCTGTATTTGCTAAGAAACAGATACAAAGATAAATTCCCTGTCATTTTGTGGCCCCCCGATTGAGTTGATAGATTGATAAAAATCAGCAAGTCTTAAGGAATTTTGCCATCTTAAAAACAAGCAGGAAATAGTTCATCCTGTTTCTTAAAGGGACGATACACCGAAAAAGAAAAAAAAAGTCATTATTTAATCGACCTCATGATGACATGACATCATTTGACAATGACATCAAGCACCTTTCGCTCTTGCATGTAATCAGTTGTAACGGGGGAAATTTAGCTTTAGAAGACTTGAACTATACCACACTAATCATATGGACTTTCTTTATGGTGCTTTTATGGTGTTGCTTTGTACTTTTTTGAGCCTTATTGCCTTTGGTCGCAATATGCTTTACTTTTATTGAAAAAGAGCAGCATGGAAAATATTTCAAAGCATCTCTTTTTATGTTCCACTGAAGAAAAAACTCACAGGTTGGAATGACGTGAGGATGAGTAATTTTCTTTAAAGTTTAAATAAAAGTTTTAGTAATTTTGTTTTGTGCTATTTTGTTTTTATTCTATTTAGCTTTTTTTATTTATTTATATTTTTTATATTTATTTTATTTAAGTTAGTTTAACTTTTTCTATCGAATATTTATATTTCATTTTATTTAAGCTTTATTTCAATTAACGAAAATGATTTTTAATAGTTTTAGTTGACAACAACTGCTTTTTTCCAAAAATATCAATAATGGAAATATCTTGGAAATATCTTTCCATATCAATAAGAAGCAACAACACTGCTTCTTATTGATATTTTTGGGTGAAGTTTAACTAGAAAAGTTGTATGACAACAACAGCTTACAGTTGGGGTTCCAATGTATATAAAGTGACAATGTTGGCCTGTATATGTAGACATGCATACATATGTGTGTGTTCAAGGTGAGAAGAGTTAGTAAGTGGGACGAGAAGCTTTAGACATTACCGGGTGAAAGGCTCTTTGTTGGACAGAGGAGAGGAAAGGGGTAGAGATGAAGGGGGGTTAGTCGAGCAGGATAATGCACTTCATTGTGTTTTGTGGAGGAATGTGCAGAGGTATGGTTCAAATCAATGCCCTGCACACTGCCATTGTCCCGCCCTTGCAGCCCCTCGCTACCTTGGCGACCCCCTGCCGGAATTAGCATGCTCCGCCCCTGAGCCTGCACTTGAAGGAAGAAAGCGATTAAACTGGACCTGAGGGTAATCTCTCCGGTTGTGTGTGTGACTGTGTGCTAGAGTGTGCGAGGCTCGATGTATAACAAGGAGCAGACGTAAGATGGGGCCCAGCTCTAGTCTGCCATGACTTGGCCTTAATTAGAAGAGACACAAACGGTGGGGTAGTAAATTAGTACTGTAACCGTGCACAAGTCACTCCAAACCAGACGCACACACAAACGCAGTCATCAGAGAAGGACTTCGGGGTCAAAGGCCACCGACTGAAAGACGAAAAAATGCCACAGGAGGCCCACAGTCGAACCTTAAAACAGACGGAGACACAATACACACATTCAGCTGTATCTGATCTATATCTATTCCCTGCCCTCTTTCCTAAATACCAGCTTTCACACACCAGGGCCAGAAGTATTCATTTATAAGTGCAGCCCTAGGCCAATGTGAGAGAGTTTCAGGGAAGTTATGCGTTATACTTACATTTGTTGATCTTGTGTTCTTATATTCAACATCAACATAATATTATGCAATGGTCTTGATCCACTGGTTAGTTTTTAGGTTTATTTGTAGAATTATTCAGTCACATGAGGCGAAGTTAGATGAATTCCATCAATTAGGAATTTATTTGGTAAAAAGGTCAATGTCATGATGCTTTTTTAAATGTAAAAATATGAATTCAAAATGACATTAAAAATGCAATTGATTTATACAATGAATAGATCTCTAAATAATAAATTTAGAGCAAATAAAATATGAACTACTGGTCTGACGGACCATCTGAATAAAACCTTACTGTTGAGCCCTGGGCTCACACACACACACACACACACACACACACACACACACACACACACACACACCTGTCTGTGTGATGTGTGAGGTATCTGAATGTGTGTAAGTGGTGAGGTTGAGGGGAATGCAGGATTGACTATATTTAATTAGTGTCAGTAGATGTGTCCCGCTGGAGATCACTAATTAGACTTTTACATACTGATGTAATTACCTGAGAGTGCTGAATATGTTTCATTTAATACAGCCCTCCCATCTCTAAACAGCCGTTCCGCACAGGTAACATGCTCAACCTGTCTGTTTCTGAATACAGGGCCCTTTGATGTGGCTCCGTCGAGAGGCACTCAGCTGTGTCTAGCCACACGGCCTTGTAGAACAGCACAATATTGAGGCCAGCCTTGTACAAACAAGACACTGTGGTACGGATGCATAACTGAGAACACATCCTGACTGTATACAGGCCTGTCTTTGTGAAAGACTGGAAGGGCCTACAGCGCAGCTCCGCAAGGAGGCCCATCTCAGACCCTCAGATAAAGAACCCTCATCCTCAACTCCACAAGAGGACTTATCTTAATCTCTAAATGTTAAAGTGATAGATGTTACAGTCACTTTCAAACCAAGCAGCATGGCAAATCCATGTGACCAACATGAACCATTTACGAAATCTGTGTGGGGAAAGCTTTCATCCTCACGTGAAATTTGCGATTGAGTGGATTCCTTTTGAAATGACTGGATTTTGCCTCCGAAACATTAAATGTGATTGCACCTTAAAGTGATGGTTCAGAGTAAAATCAACCTAGGGTCCTTTGCACCATGACATCGAGCCAAACACCCCCCCCAGAAGCCTTTTTTCCCTTGGTTGAACATTTTTAAAGTTAGAGCTTATTTCGAGATATCAGCCGAATGGCTTAGTGCAGGCGCTATTGGCTCCAAATTTGTATCTCGTAAATTACCCCACTAATAATGCCCAGAATGGTACCAAACTTCTACAGTAGTACAAATAGGTTCTGTACTCATAAAACGAGGCATTGGAAAGTTTGTAAGTACATCAGGAGTTTATTTAAATAACACTTGCCTGACGGCTCATGCTACTGCTAACCCGGATGTCGACGTCACTTCAGTGGTTTTGGAAAAGCACGTAAAAGTCCTGACAGAAAGCGATGCATAAGGATGCAGTGTAACGACGGCCAGTTCCAGGAATGCACTAATATTTTATTGGTAGTATCAGTTTATAACAATTATTAGTTAACACTAAGTTGTCAACACTTCGGAAAAAATAATAATTCGTCGTTACACTACATCCTTATGCATCGGGACTTTTACGTGCTTTTCCCAACTCAGTGAAGTGACGTCGGTGTCTGGGTTAGCAGTAGCATGATCCGTCAGGCAAGTGTTATTGGTCCCACTTTATATTAAGTGGCTTTAAGTACTATGTACTTACATTGAAATTAATCATTTGATACAATGTACTTATTGTGTAACTACATGTTTTTACATTGTACTTACATTTTAAAAATTCCTGCATGTAATTACAGCTGTAATTAATTTATGTAATTACATTTGTAATTACACAGTTGACCCTTCCCTTACACCTTAAACCTACCCAATCCACCACACCTGTCCCTAACCTTACCCGTATCACACCTCAATAGCAGCAAAAGTGTTTTACAATACAACATGAACACAATAAGTACATTGTACTAATTTTTTGATGTAAGTACATAGTACTTAACGCCACTTAATATAAAGTGGGACCGTGTTATTTAAATAAACTCCTGATGTACTTACAAACTTGCCAATGCCTCGTTTTATGAGTACAGAACCTATTTGTTCTACTGTAGAAGTTTGGTACCATTCTGGGCATTATTAGTGGGGTAATTTACGAGATACAAATTTGGAGCCAATAGCGCCTGCACTAAGCCATTCGGCTGATATCTCGAAATAACTTTAAAAATGTTCAACCAAGGGAAAAAAGGCTTCTGGGGGGGTGTTTGGCTCAATGTCATGGTGCAAAGGACCCTAGGTTGATTTTACTCCGAACCATCCCTTTAAGCGATTAATGTCTAAGATTCTGGTCTGTTTATCACATAAAGCTATTGAGTGGCCTCAGAAGACTCATATGTACTTTACTGTATCTACTTTTATTTTCATTTTTTAAGTTTGACAGCCCCTGGCCACCAAATTCTTTCACTGTATGGAGCAGAGCATAAACATTAATCAAAACAACTTCTAAAAGAAGAAAGTCAAACTAGACATTATGGTGAGAAAATGATGACAGAATTTAAATTTAAGTAAACTATGCATCTACATCTCATAACAGGCTTCTTAGCAATGGCTTTAGCGTGCATGAGGGATTCATTTTCTGAGACATAAATATTCAATTGAGACCGTTTTGTATGCGAGCACGACACCTCCATGCAATTCTGTTAATCTGCTTGGTGACAATGGCAATTGTGAAAGACTCCTTATGCATACAATTGAATTGAACCGAAATTGGAATGCCTTCCATTCGCAATGAGGATTTGGCGGCAAACCAAGCGAATCCCACACAGAAAGTTTAGTGCTGAGACACCAGCCACAACTTGACATCTCACACCAGTCTGCCATTATTGCAGCACTTTTCACAGCGGTTGTGGGCCCTCGCGGCTCATCGCTCGCTCAGACCACAGCAGTGCCCCGGCCCCTAACAGACACGGCGCGGCCATGCGGCGTAATTTAAAGGTTCGTTTTAATTGATTTCTTCCCAGAGAACATGTTTTCCGCCTCAATACAACCCTTTCTTTTCCTTGGCGTAACATACTCTCCAACTGGTTTTTGTTGCGTGCGTTTTCCCCCCCTTCCCCCCCTCCCCTTCTTCCAGTTCAGTCGAAAGTGCATTAGCTTCCAAACAGAGTAATGCCGGTTCGATTGTGAATCGATTGTACTCACCTCCCCAACAGCCCCTCTGCTTGAGGGGAAGAAAGGCTAAAGGGAGGGAGAAGTGTTTGTAAACAGTGCCATGGCAACTGCTGCCTCTCTGAAATCGGAGCAGAACCCCCGAAGAATGTCTAGTGTTCTTTATTATATATCAACTTATTTTTTATTTCTCACATAAACACAAATAGAAACAATACAAAACATACATTCACTTAAAAGGACATGGACACACACATCCACACGCATAAACGCTTGCATTAATACACACATTCACATAGCAAAACATGGAAACAGAGATAAATATCCACTACACAGCATGTTCTACACCACTACATACTGTACAGCTAAACTTGGACATTTTATGAAGAAAATGTCTGTGCACTTTATGTGCACTCACCAACATAAGGTGTTGTGTGTGGTTGTCAGTGTGTTGCTATATGGTTGCTAAGTGTTTTTTTAGCATGTTGCTAGGGTGTTTGCTTACTGGTTCAATTCAAAAGAGCACAATCCAGTGTTATGAAAAAACTAATAAAAACTAATGAAAAAACATTTACGCTAAGTCGAAAACTGAAATAAAAATAAAAGTACTGGCAAAAACTGAAAGTAAAAAAAAGTATAACTAAAAGACATTTTTGTGACTCCAAAGCTAACTGAAATAAAATAAAAGTATGAATTTTAGTTTTTATATGTTAGTGTACATTGTATATTATAAAACTTAACCTTAAAGTCTGCATTAAACATGAAAATGCAGATTAAAAAAATTAAATAATTAAAGTTAACTCTGGCAGCCCTAAAATATTAAATACTATTAAACAAACTAAAATAAACAACTAAAACTGAAACTAGAAAAATAAAAGCCAACAATTACAAAAGGAAAACTATCAAAAAATGGTTGAAAAGACAAAAAAAAAAGTAAAAAAAATAAAACAGTACAAAAAAAAAAAATCTAATAATAATAAATAAAAATAAATAAATGAATAAATAACTAAATCTGTAATAACACTGGCCTGAAACATTTCGATTTGATATTCTGGGCCTTTGAAATTCGTATGATCACCTAAGTAAAAACACACCTCAGCATTATTTGATGACTCTTAATGTCCATACAACAAATTCTGTGGTAGCCTACGTTTAATCCAGACGACTATGGATGTGTCCATATGAACTTCAGGTTTAAAGGACCTAAAGTGTCTAGTGTGACTGTATCGTTACAGGGAAAGGTACCGCGTCTGTCTCACAAACTACAATGTCCAATTCTCAGACTGCACAAACAAGCCATAAAAATACCAGAGGGACACACAAAATCCCCCCAGATCCCCCCCCCCCCCAACACACCCCCGCCCTATACCCCTCTCTCTCTCTCTCTCTCTCGTCTCTTTGTTACAAAGAATGCTATTCAGTACCCAGTGACTTCTCTTACACGGCAGAGGCCATCTTAATGAACAATAGCCTGCATGGAAACAAAAGGCAGATTATTAAGTTGGAAGATGAAGGGGGAGGCATGTGAGAACGAGAGAAAGTGACAGAGCGAGAGAGAGAGAGAAACGTGGCAGTTTCTATGGCCAGCTACACATCTGGTGGCCATGTGTGGCGTTGAGTGCTAATGATGGTCTTCCTGAACTCTCCACAATTAGCCGTGGCCCAGAGAGAGCGTCTCTCCACGGCCCAGCGGAGGAGGGGGGTGGCAGGGCTGCCGCCACTGTCCGTCTCTGGCCTTCAAAGAGCGGACACTTCCATTTCCACCATCAGTGGCTCAAAACTAACTAACAACCCATAAAAGTCTTTAACAGTCCTCTGCAGTGCTTTGAACAGACAACTAGTCATGATTCAAGCAGCCAGTGAAAAGTAGTAAGTAATAAAAAGTTTTAAAAGATGACAAAAACATTCCTCGCAACACGAGGAAGATTATGGCATCCGCGTGCACGGACCCGCTCTTTGGTTCTCGCTCAAAAGAAACCAATATCCAAAACGCAGAAGGCAACACGACCGCTATGAGCGCAGATGAAGACGTTAATTTGTCAACTTTACAAAAAGCATCGAGTCAATTTGCCTGGGTCTGTGTTCCAAATAACCAGTGAACTCGCTTGTGTGTTTGCAGGCACCTGGATTCTTGAAGGGGGTGACAACTGGTCAAGGTTTCCATCCATTTCATTCAGGATGACACTCAATACAATTTCAGCAGTTTTGTATAAAAGTGTGGGAGGCTTTCTTCTCAGGAATAAAGCAAAGCAAACGAGACAGAAAGGGGTGGGGGGGGGGGGGGGGGGTGGATGCGAGAAAAAGAAGATGATAGATGGAGAAATGGTGAGAACTTTAACCTGTTCATCAAATGCTTTTAACAAAGATTCCATTGATTTACGGTGAACACAATGATGAACACAACAAAAATCTAACAGAATAAACAGAAATTTTGTGAATATTCAAACAATAAGCACAGTGATCAAGTGACTCATTCGCACAGACATTCGAATTAAGCATAAGATGCTCTTTGGATCATTCTCAAATCAAGTGGAATATAAAAATGACATTATTTCTTTTCAAAAGTATGTTTAGAAGTTCTCAAACTACATACAGTGTGCAGTTCCTGTCAGCATACACACCTTAGATTCCTGGCCCACGTATGTTTGTGTGCGTGCGCGTCTCTAAGTGTCTGAGAGCCATGGGAAACGAACGGGAAATGACTCCTCCATTCAGTCATTTTCACTTTCCGTCTCTCGTTCTCCATTTTTCAGAGTGACTGCGCACAGAGGGAACAGCTAGAGATCAATACGGCTGAACTTCAGCTTTCGATCTCCTCAGTGCCATACCGTTACCACGGAGACAGCAGCTCTGGTCCCCAAGCAGTGACAACCACTGGAGTGAACGGCCACATGTCCAGTGATCGAGGGTTTGTGCAGTTACTTTGCACTCTAGGTGCCCAAATCTTAAGGGCTTTAAATACGGCATCAATAGGGGTAGGAATACTACTGTATGTACTACTGAGCTAAATTCAGCTTATATGAGTTCCTGTGGGAATTCCATCCTTTCAGCATTGGGGGTTTCCTCTAAATAGACCCTCTAGTCTCACAAAGCTAGACTTTAGATAATTACAGTGAAGTCTGGTTTACTTTGCAGCTCATTTGGGCAAAATACTGCCTACATAAGCAGGGAAAGATCTATGTAAAGTGAACATCCACAGTTTGTTTCCACCCAGATGAACATTAGGACCAAAGCAGTCAAATGATGCATCTACAGTACCTAACGTCATATGTATTGCCCATTCAATATTCCTTTGGATATTGATATTCATATTATTATTATTCTATCAAGATACGAGTAAAAAAATTAATGAGCATTCAAGAACAGAACAGTCCCGTTCACAGGCCCGGCTCGACGGTGAGCGTAATTTGATTTGTGACATCTTCACTGTCATCTTGGTGTGGAGATCAAATTTTCAATCCAAATGACCGCAGCGGAGCATCCACTTCCTCTGCTGCCATGGCGACGAGCTGCCACGGTGACATGGAAATATGGGAGCATCACAACAGATTATTGACACAGTTTGTAGAGCAAATTTACTTTTCAGCCTTTTTAAATAGGACTTATCAGATTTAAAAATGCATTTTCACCAGCTTTTAAAAAAAGTTGTTATGGTTAGGAATAGTTTACAGGTGATAAAAAACTGGTCCCATAGCATGTGCAACGCGCACACACACGTCTGCATATCCTTTGAGTGTCTTTACAGCACAATTAGGTCATAGAAGTCAAACATAAATCGCATGCTAAAATAAGCTACTTAGGTTAAAATGCGAAAGAAATGCATTATGATTCAGATTCTTCGCAAACCACAATAAATCTCTCATAATGCCTTTGTTTCAGTGAGTGGGTCAAGCTTTGCTGACATTGTGCTGAAAGGGAGAGTAAAACCTGAAACTAGCTTAATTAAACTAATAAATTCAATGAAAATTAATGCAATGATCTAATGGAATGTCTTAGTGAAAACCTAATACGATTTGTGTGAGGGTTCGGGTTAGGGATAGGAGCAGGATTAGGGGATAGAAAATATCATTAGCTCAGAACAAGTCAATGGAAAGTCTATGACAGGAAAACAAACAATATGAGAGAGACAACTGTGTTGTGAACTTTGCACTTTAGGGCCTGTTAAGGACAGACAGACTCAATCGATGGCATTTCCATTTCTCCACACACAAACCACAGTTACACACTAGTATGTGAACACACAAACAATTTCTGCTCATTTCAGCTTTACAATTTCAGGATAAAAGAGCCGGAGTCACAGAACAGCTACTGAGCGTCTAGCATACAGCATGTCTATATGTGTATACCTAGCATGTGTATATGTGTGTGTATGTGTATATATATATATATATATATATATATATATATATATATATATATATATATATATATATATATATATATATACATATACATATACACATATATACACATATATATATATACACACACACACACACACACATATATATATATATACATATATATATATATATATATATATATATATATATATATATATATATATATATATATATATATATACACACACACACACACACACACACACACACACATATATATACACCCTGCTATTTTGCAAGTTCTCCCACTTGGAAATCATGGAGCGGTCTGAAATTGTCATCGTTGGTGCATGTCCACTGTGAGAGACATAATCTAAAAAAAAAAATCCAGAAATCACAATGTATGATTTTTTAACTATTTATTTGTATGATACAGCTGCAAATAAGTATTTGAACACCTGTCTATCAGCTAGAATTCTGACCCTCAAAGACCTGTTAGTCTGCCTTTAAAATGTCCACCTCCACTCCATTTATTATCCTAAATTAGATGCACCTGTTTGAGGTCGTTAGCTGCATAAAGACACCTGTCCACCCCATACAATCAGTAAGAATCCAACTACTAACATGGCCAAGACCAAAGAGCTGTCCAAAGACACTAGAGACAAAATTGTACACCTCCACAAGGCTGGAAAGGGCTACGGGGAAATTGCCAAGCAGCTTGGTGAAAAAAGGTCCACTGTTGGAGCAATCATTAGAAAATGGAAGAAGCTAAACATGACTGTCAATCTCCCTCGGACTGGGGCTCCATGCAAGATCTCACCTCGTGGGGTCTCAATGATCCTAAGAAAGGTGAGAAATCAGCCCAGAACTACACGGGAGGAGCTGGTCAATGACCTGAAAAGAGCTGGGACCACCGTTTCCAAGGTTACTGTTGGTAATACACTAAGACGTCATGGTTTGAAATCATGCATGGCACGGAAGGTTCCCCTGCTTAAACCAGCACATGTCAAGGCCCGTCTTAAGTTTGCCAATGACCATTTGGATGATCCAGAGGAGTCATGGGAGAAAGTCATGTGGTCAGATGAGACCAAAATAGAACTTTTTGGTCATAATTCCACTAAACGTGTTTGGAGGAAGAAGAATGATGAGTACCATCCCAAGAACACCATCCCTACTGTGAAGCATGGGGGTGGTAGCATCATGCTTTGGGGGTTTTTCTGCACATGGGACAGGGCGACTGCACTGTATTAAGGAGAGGATGACCGGGGCCATGTATTGCGAGATTTTGGGGAACAAGTTCCTCAGTTAGAGCATTGGGTCAGATGGGTCGAGGCTGGGTCTTCCAACATGACAATGACCCGAAGCACACAGCCAGGATAACCAAGGAGTGGCTCTGTAAGAAGCATATCAAGGTTCTGGCGTGGCCTAGCCAGTCTCCAGACCTAAACCCAATAGAGAATCTTTGGAGGGAGCTCAAACTCCGTGTTTCTCAGCGACAGCCCAGAAACCTGACTGATCTAGAGAAGATCTGTGTGGAGGAGTGGGCCAAAATCCCTCCTGCAGTGTGTGCAAACCTGGTGAAAAACTACAGGAAACGTTTGACCTCTGTAATTGCAAACAAAGGCTACTGTACCAAATATTAACATTGATTTTCTCAGGTGTCCAAATACTTTTGCAGCTGTATCATACAAATAAATAGTTAAAAAATCATACATTGTGATTTCTGGATTTTTTATTCAAATGTCTTGAATAATACTTTCATGTTTAATGGGTTTTTTTCAAGTATGTTTATAAGCTGTTTAATTATTAAAATGTAAAACAATTAATTAAATAAAAGAAATTCTAACTAAATCCATACAATGATCTCATGATGGGAACCCCTATAGGGTTCTATACTGTATGACGTGCCTGATAGAACCCTTTGAAAATCCCAGTGCTGTTAAATACTAGCACTCTTGGAAAGCCGCTCAACCAATAACATTCATGGGCAAGAAATAACTGTCATACAAAAACAACAACAACAAAAACAACAGACGTCTAGATGTGTCCTCATTTAAATAACTAGGCAAAGTGTAGGTGCGTGTGTGAAAAGTGCCACTGCTCTCATTAAAGCAGAATGCAGGACAACCACTACAGCAAGTGACAGTTGAAGAGGGAATCATGTTCTTGATAAACATTACAGAGATAGAGAAAAGCACAGGCAAGACAGAGACAAAGTGACTGTGAGTGTAAACGTGTATGTGTGTGTGTGACCATGGTGATGGAACTGTAGATCCTCTTTGCCCTGGCACTAAAACAACCATCTGCTGAAGCTTTGTTTTTCAGACCTGCGACAACAACGAACCAGCTGTACACGTCTGCGGGCATGTGTGCCTGTTCCTGCGTGTGCGCGTGCAATATGAGCGAGGCGGAAAACAAGAACGGGAGCAGAAGAAATGAAAGAGACGAACACCTGTGAGCTGCCAACACGATTCACGGCGCGAGTCACCTCTCGGTAATGAATACATTAGGAACGGAGTAGCGCTTCCCAGTCCACCAGAGGACTCTGAAATGACCGGTTAGCGGTCCCTCACACCGCATCCGACGTGCTCCTCGATTCAACCTGGTTGCCGTTTATTCCTCTCCGACATAACGGGTAACAAAAGCAAATTTAACCTTGAAGAATAAACAGCACGAGTTTGTATGTGGGCCGATCTTAAAAAGGCAATTAAGCATGATGGATGGTGCTTTAATCTGCGTGCAAAAATAATTGTCTTGTTGTTTCATCTTCCGTCTTCATTATATCTAAAGCTCAGCGAGGACAGAAATGACAGAGAGGTGAAGTTATCAAGGAGAAGTGCTCTTTTACTGTGCAGACATACTGTTTTCTACTAAATTATGCTGTTAATATGGGAAAAAAAATACATCTTTGTGGCATTTGTATTGGTCTATTGAAACTTGATGTATCAAAACAGGGAATTAATACTGTGATTGAAAGAAAATGAACTCGGAAAACATTTCATTTTAAAAGAGAAGGAAAAGTACAAACTCATTTCAATCTATTCAAGATCAAGGGACTCTCTTAAGGGAGTTAATAATATATTTTTGAGTAGTATATAACTCCAGGGCTCAAAGTTCATACATTCTTCACAATCGTTCTGTTTACAGATTTCTATGAGTGAGAAGGTCATTTAGCACATTGGGCATCATTTCTAAAGCCTGTGTTTGAATAGTGTGACTTTCACAAAGTTGCTAATGGAAAAGTTTGAGCAACATTGAGTGACACCCAGCGTTTTATGCTTTAGTTCTCTGGATTTTTCAGAGGTCTTTCAATAGAAAAAGGCAGGTCAGCTCAAGTCCCCGCTCTGTGTCTCTTGTCTGAGGACAATGAAGGTCACATAAGGCCAGATTCAAGCCAATTCAATGAAGAGTCAACTCGATGAAAGAAACTAAGAAAGGAGCAGAAAGGCCATCTCTGATGTCTTAAACTCAGGACTGAGATAATGGTAAGATGTAAGATTCAGACAATTTCTAAAGCACTGATGAAGGCGAATGAAACACCCGGCCAGGTGGTTTATTGAACAGCAGTAAGTTCTATTGATTTGTATCAAGATGCAACGGATTTCCAAGTGAATCAAGAATAGATTAGAGTATTAGTAGACTGTCTGCTCAATATCTGCTAACACTTTACTTTGATGGTCTCCAACAGACATTATACTGACTATAAGCAACTGCAACTATACGTCAACTTATTCTACTAACACCTAACCCTAACCTAACAGTCTACTATTACTCTAATGAGAGTTAGTTGACATGTAGTTGCAAAGTTACTTGTAGTTAGTAGAATGTCTAAAGTGGACCATTGAAATAAAGTATAACTGGAATAACGTTCAGCAATGAATCGTTTACAGAAGGACCACAACTTTAAGACTACCAAAGGATGGAAATGAAACTTTTTGGTGGGATTTGACAGCCCCCTCTTGTCAGCTGAGGTGGGTTGCACCCACAGAATTTGTGATGAAAGGGGCGTCTACACTAAAAACTGGCCCGTCACATACAAAGACCTCAGTCAGATCCCAGAAAGAAGGAGAGAGAAAGCAAGGCAAAAAAAAAAAAATGGAGGAATGATGCGTATTGGAGCCCAGATGGGAGGATGAAGTGGCTAAGTAGAGGTAGAGAGAGAAAGAAAGAGAAGAATGCATCTCCTGTTCTTCATGAAGCGCCTAATACTTGTCCAAGAATAAACAGGAAATGCAGCTGCGTTTGGACCACTCCCCCTCCCCCCAAAATACCCCGCATTCCTAATGGACTTCCATCATTCTCTATCCATCTGACCCAACTTATTCCGGCTCAAAGATGTGGAAAAGGGAAATTAAAAGAGAAGTTCTTCGAAACATCTTCCACCCCATTCCCCAGGACTCATTCTTCGCTCTGTAATGTGGTCTGATAGTTAGAAATCTGGACACGCAGTTGCGTTATTTAACTAATCCCTCTTTCTTGAGAGCAAGAAGAGGAGAATGGTGGCTTTGTGGCTGCAGACAATGAGCCAAAAAGAACTATACAGTACCAAATTGAGGTCGCCCAGAGACAATGGTTGTCCTTCAGCTTAAATTCACAGACATCCCACAACTCTATCAAAAGTGTTTCTCCCCGTAAAGACTTTTGTATTTCTATCTTACATGGCAACAATAGGAGCAAAACTCCTGAACAGAACCTGTGTCACTTCTTCTGACATGGTGGCTAGAGTTCTGGGATTGAAATCCGGGAACAGGCTCTGGGTCAGTGGGGAACCCACAATTCTTTTTGACACCTGCTTACAGAAAAGACACTAAAGCGCTTGGTTACAGATAGATATCAAACACAAACTTATCCTGCTTTAGTCTCACACAGAGGAACCACATGACTTTTTTCTGCACCTGATGTTAATCTGCTCTGATGGAGTGCTGCTCTTCATTTGAAGCATATTAGCTGCCCTCTTGGACACAAGGTCCAAACAAAACATGCATATGCATGCGGTCAGACCAATAGAGGGATTATGTCCATGAATACATTAGGGCTGGGACAGCATTTCTGCATACCAATGTGGACAGCTGACGTGCCCCTTGTCAAAGTGTCTGAGCTTCGCATGAATGTATACATCTGGACGGCCACATCATGTGATCTTATTATACTTCTAATTAGATCACGTCTATAATAGTAGGAAAGATCATTTGTTGGTTATTTTCCCACACTATTCATACAGAAGCAATCACTCGCTTTCTTGGCTATAACAAAGAGAAAAGAAAAAAATCATAGTGTAGAAAGATGTGGTGACACAATCGAGAACGGAAAAACAGATAATAATGTGAGAGATTTACAGGAAGTGTAGGTGGCCGGCAATTCATACTAAAAATATTGGAGAAACACCTAATTGCCTTCACAACATTATATTATATTAAAATGTAAAAAATTGTAAAATAAAATAACAGCTTTTCTAATTTTACAACAACAACAATTATTATTATTATTATCATCATCATCATTAAAATGGCATACAGATTCTAAATGTTATATAATTGTATATATTAATATAACAATTTATGTAAATGCAAATGGACATTTTAATTTAATACTGTAATAAATACAATAATAATAAATTGATGAACAATAATATATGTAATCTTTTTTTAATAGCTACTAGCTTTGATAGCTAAAACTTAAAAATCTAAATTTTGTCAACTATTAAGAGTACACTAGCATATAAATGACCTCAAAGCTACCAGAAATGGACAAAAAGCCACAAAACTCAGTACTCTGACCTATCCTAAAAAAAAACAAAAAACATTCAAAGACCTCATAGTCAGCATGACAGCTCCTATCATGCTATATCAAGCTGAAATGCAATCCCACAATCCACTGGGCCATGTGCTAACCACGCAGGCAAATCTCCCTCTCATAGGTGAGCTGACCCCTCTGTGAGGAGATGAATGTGGGGTGTGTTCGCCCTCCTCTGTGGAGCTGAACTGTGCTTCTGCGCTAATAGAGATCTAAGCTCAGGACACACAGGTGATTACCTACACTCTCAGAGGTCATGCCGGGGTCATGAGCATAGCGACACAACGCTGTCAGACAGACTAGCCGGGTAGCTTTGTAATTACCCATGAGGCTACAGCAGTGGCGGAGATGCTGCGTTGAGGGATGTTGAAAGCAGCATCCAGTGACCTCTCTGATTGGGGTTAACAAGGGGCTGATTTGCATATAGGGAGTGGTTTGATTAGTAGTTTTGTGTGCATGCTCAGATTCTTGGAAACAAGAGGGCGTCAGTGAAATAAACCAGCAATTGTGAAATTGTGTCTGGTAGCATTGTGTCAGGTCTAGGCTTTGAGGAGGCCATTTAAGTTCTTTATACACAGGGGCATTGACCCCGACAGAAAAGACCCTTCCAAAACTGTTGCAGCAAACAATCCTCTAGGATGTCAATGTATGATGCAGCATTAAAATTGGTCTTCTTTGAATTAAAAAGGCCAACCCATGTCTGACTACTTAAGCAAAATGCAAACTACAAAACTGAAGCTTGATGCCCTTTGAGTGCAACAAAAAGACTGCAATCTAATTTGTAACAATTTTAAAGACCTATTATGCAAAATTCACTTTTACACTGTTTTTGAACATAACTACTGTATGTGTCCGCAGTGTGTGTACACAACCACCCTATTATGGTAAAAATACATCCACTCCACATAAATCAGAAATGGTGTCTTAAAATGAGCCATTCAGGAATGCACCCATTGTGATGTCACAGTGGGACAGGCTCCGCCCATGGCTGGCCACATAATCTGGCCTATTAGCTGAGCTCCTCCCCTGATTGAGCTGTACACAGTCTGCCATGTTTATCTCCTCGCTAGAGCATTTAATAGTAGCATTCAATAAATTAATTATTATTAAATCTACTAAAGTTATTCAGTCAAGAGCAGTGAGTGAATTTCTGTTTTTCTTTTGTTGTTCAATTCACATTAACACGATAGACAACAGCAGGTACTGTATATTAGGCTGCTGCCGTTTTAATACAGATCTAATATAGACGTGATTTTTCCCCCCAGCTGTTTACGTTCACAGACATAACCAACTGAACTTTGTGTGAATTTCACAGTTTAAGCACTATAAGACCTGAAAGAGAACGCAATGTGACAACAGGCTTTCTGTGCGTGTACTTCGGCTGTGTTTACTAAGAAAACTGCATATTAGTAGTTTAAACTGATTTGGCTCTAAAACATGCAAATAATAAACTTTCATGACGCCAAAGAACTGTAGTCACGTGAGCTGAATCACGATACAAATTTTAATAAATAAACAAACTGTTTTGTTTTGTCTGTTGTTGGCAGAGTATCTGAGGCACAAGTTGTAAAGGCTCCGCCCTCTTCTGGATAGGGAGCAGCAGCTCATTTGCATTTAAGGATACATACATGAAAACAGCATGTTTTTGCTTCAACCCAAAAAGGGGCATTTACAGCATGGTATAATAAATGATCAGTGGGGGTAAATTGAACTGAAACTTAGATACAATCTGGGGACACCTGAGATCTTTTTAAAAGAGGCATAATAGGTCCCCTTTAAAATCTGATTAGAAATGCGATTTGAAATCTAAGATAAAACCTGTGTCAAAATCTAGGACAGCATCTACAATAAGGGAGGAGTATGATCTTGTAATTGATGCAGCTGGACTGAGATTAGTGTAAAGTGGTCACTAACATGACAAACACAAACTGAGTTTCAGTCTAGTAGTGCGTGGTGGAATTAGAAAAGTAATGCATAACTTTCCTCAACAAGCTTCACTATTTGAGATGTAATTCATGTCTATAACACAAACGGATGCTCTACATTGTTGTCTGATCAGCATGACAGCATTCTTTGTCATTGTCAATCAAAAACAGAGTGGTGGTATGTTGCCCAACTCCTTACTCTAGGTAAATAAATGTTTTATCCTCTCCATCTACAGACAGAGGACAGTCAGAGCAGAGTGCTTATGAGAGCTCAACTTGTTATCTCAGAGTGAGTAAGTCACGGAGAGTGAAAGACAATGGAGCCATCAGCTAACACACTCTGACAGGCCACCCTTCAGAAGGGTTAATAGACTCCAACCTAGGGTTTTAAAGTGTGTGTGTGACAGAGAGAGATTGAGAGAGAGATTGAGAGCGAGAGAGACGCGGTCATCAAAAGGGACATCTTATGAACTGACACCTGCATTTCATCACTACAAACACACACACACCATAATGTATTATTCACTGCGGTGACCACTAGGGCGGCATTCCCCTGGCGGTCCCCAACCGCAGGGATGAGAGGATTAAACATTTAACAGCGCATGACAAAATGGAACAGAATGAATAAATAAACTGAAATGGCCCCTGGATGCACAGTCAGCATGTGCCACGCGCATACACCTATCCATGCCACACAACTACAGTGCGGAAACTAAAGTGACCCATAATGTCATACCGATAGCAACAGAAACAACAGCTATAACAGTTTTTCTCTCTTTTCAAAATGCAATAGGGTAAAGTATGTGTGATCATTATTTAGCTATGAGACCTAGTGGTATGGTCAAGCTTTGCTGTGAATACTAAATGGCAGATGACCTTGAATGGGGCAGACCTGCTAGCAATTCATGTTTATCAGACAGGGCAACAGAACTCCCTACAGGCTGAGACCTCACCCATAACTGTGTCCGAAACGTCCATTTCGTCTTTCGTCACGTACTTCTCTGAAGGGAACCAATTAGACTGAACATGTGGCTATCTTACATTTAGAAGTGTTACAAGAGTGCTTAAGAGACAATACAATATCTGAACCAGGCAAATGTTTACAGTAGGGATGCACCAATATTACAATTCTGACTACAAGCTGATGATTATTCTTGTTAAGGCCAATAACTGAAAAATGGCCAATGCTAAAATTCTACATTATTTTGTCTAAATAAAAATAAATAAAACAATAAATCATTTTAAATGCTACAAATACATTTTCATAGTTAAGTGAGAATTACATGGCAGCAAAGGCCAACTACATTTAAAAAAAAAAAAAAAGTCAAATATGAGCAAGCACAATTAAATATCCAATATTGACCTTTACCAACCAACCAAACAAAACACATGCATATATACATAAATATTGGCTGACTGATTGAGGATCCCTATTTTGCAGTGGTTCTCAACTGGTGGGTTATGACCCAAAAATAAGCCGCAGGATTGTTAGGGTCACAGATAATGGGGTGGGGAATATGCTAAATACAATTAATACAATAAAATACAAGATAATGTATTTAGCATGTATTTTTGTTGCTGGCGACAAAAGCTGTGTGTCCAATCGAACTCTACACATTATTTATGCAAATTCCACTGTCAAGAAACCAGACAAATTAAGAAGTCCAACACAAACAGGTTGTGTGACATTCCTGAATAGAGAAAACTGGAATATTAAAAGGTTTCACTGTTTGATTTTAAGAAAATGTATACAATTTTTATAAAGTTCAGGGTTTCCACTTGACCCCCGATGGAAAATCTGGGTCCTGAAGCAAAACCAGTGGACAACCACTGCTTTATGGCATCTTCTATACGTTTTGTGTGCAGTTAGTCTGTTAGTTCGGATCAGAGTAGTTGTGTGTTAGCTTTCAGCGTGCGTGTATGTTGATCCGTAGGTGTGTGTTTGTGGGTGTATGTAATTGCGTGTCTTTGTGTCTGTGTGCGCGTGTGGGTGTGCGTCCATAATTGTGTGTGTCCTCCTTATCTGTTCTCCTCTCCTTTAGTTCATTGGCAGACTAGCTGAGCTCAAACTGTTCAGCTGCGACTAGTCCAAGCCCAGTAATTACAGCTTGTCAGAAAGAATTAATTTTCTCATTTCTCATAAAGATGTGTAAAAATTACCATGTTATTATACACCGACACTCTCCAGAGGCACACACCAAATTTAATTTAGAATTCTTCCCGCACATTAAATTAAATCCATAAATAAGAGTTTAGGCATTGGTAGGGAAGCATATGTTCGTTAGGCCAAGCAGGCTGCTTGGGCCTGCGCTAATGTCTATTGTAATGTTTTAATAGCTTGTGCCTTCTAAGCACCAATAAATTTATATGATCACAACAGGCGACGTCGAGCGCACGGCCAATTAGGAGTGCCGACGCCGCCACTGCTGCTGCTGCCCTCAGGAGGAAAGAGAGGTGGGAAAACTGGAGGAGAGAGATAAACAGACAGACACAACTGGTTATCTTGATCTCTTATATATTTAAATAAAATATAGAAATATATATACATACATTTCAAGTTTTTGATATGATGTTTTGGAAATATTTGGATGGATGGACGGACGGACGGACGGACAGATAGACAGACTAGGGTGAGGTAGAGGCATATGAAAAATGTACTAAATTGGAACATGCTTTGTTCAAAATGCTCTAAGAAATCTCCCATCTTTTTCATTTTATTGAATATTTTAGGCAAATTTAAGTATGCTTATAGCTAACAACTATAGTGTAGCTAAAAGAGTTTTACTAAGTTTAAATCTATTCAACAGACTTCCCAAAATTACCAAAAAAAAAAAAAAAAACCCAGCTCCGTCTGGGCCTATATGTCATCAAAATAAAATCATTAGAATCATTTTGGCAGGTAAATGGTCTATGCCAGAAAACAAAAGTCAAGCAGCTTGATAAAAGTTTGCAGTTGTCAACTGAACAATGTTTTGTAAGTGGGTAGAGGCTCCAGAGTCATTAGGGACTGGGGACAGAGCCATGATTTCTGGATCAGAGCGCATCATGTCATCGTCTAAATCAGGCATCTACTAATGAAACGCAACATCAATCAGACAACTATTTATAGTGCAGATAAAAGAGAAATCTAACACTAATAAACGAGTTTGTTGCCTGCCCAAACTCCATGTACTTTACAGGGATGCCCACAGAGAGAAATAAAGAGATACAGTGAGGTGATGGAGACAGTAAAAGAGACACACAGAAAGAGGGAGAGGATGGTTGGTTGGAGATGAAGGCATAGGAATGGTGGATCTCGCTGCGAGGGGGCACAGGATGGCGGTCTCCCACTGGCACGCTGCATAGACAGTAGGAAGTCATACACAGACTCACACACAGTGGGCAGTGCCACAGTCAGAAAGACGGAAATAGACAGAACTCACACATACCGCCAACTGAGTCTCATAGGCTTCATGAAATATGACTACAAGCTGCGAGACAGCGGCCACTCTGACACACTCAAGCCCGTCTGTGATACGGTCCCACACACACAGACATGTATGGCACACATACATGACAAAGACGCCCACCAACAGCCCCAAACACAGATGAACAGACTCGCAGCCCCTTCTCCAGAATCCATTAATGCACACACACACACACAAACAAAACCAGCCCCCTGATGGCGCTCATAGGTGAGTTGAAGTGTGTGAACATATGTTGTCCAAAGAGCCAGGAGGCAACGTCTATTACATGATCAGAGCTTTCAGAGTTCATTACTGAATTATGTGTGACACCATTAAAGCATTTGGACACATACCACACTTACTTCTTTAACGTGTAGTCGAGAAATACAGATTTTTTTTCTGCTTCCTGAAAGCAAATACACGGTATAAATGGCTACTTGTACAGTATATCTTCAAAATTTCTATACATCAAGTGTGACTTGTCACTTTTTTCTCTCTTTTGTTCCTTTTGCATGTTTGGATTGCAGTATATAAGAAAATAAGAAAAAAAACTTATAAAACTGTATATAGTTATAAAACATTTAAATTAATGTATAAAATCTAACTGATCATTGTATTAAATACAATTTAATACTGATTAAACTGTATATTTAAGGAAAAGTAAAATTTTACTAATACAATAAACTGCAAAAATGTACATTTATTTATTCATTTTCATTTTTTTGTCTCTGCCATGCACAAGTGGCACAGGGCGACAAGGTGAATATATACATTTTTAAGAATCAGTCAGTGGTAAAACCTACATAGATTATCAACCACCCTTAATAATGGTGGTAATGGCCATTTACTATGTGTCCAAATATATTTATATATATAATAGCAGACAATCACAAGGCGACACCAGACATTACTGCTTTGCTTTAGTTGTCAAAGAGTAACGGGCTATGAGGATACATAATGTCTGTAACAATGACCAAAAAATTAAAGCACTGGGAACATTTATAAAAGCCTTTTGCAGATGCACATATTACATACCAGTCAGTTGTGTTGAGGCTTCTTGTGGTGAA